>NC_090778.1:8130000-8504375 GCF_040054535.1 Antennarius striatus | reverse complement strand
ATTAAGCTGTTAGATTTTTGAACGGAGTTTGGTGTGGCCGGTGATTGAGGCGTAGTAAACTCTTTATAGAAGAGTTCGGTGTAGAAGAACTTACCAGCCTGCGGGGGCTGTGTGTGTTTATTTCTGCCTGAATGCCCATCCGTGTTGAGAACAGCTCACCCAGTAAAAATCGGTTTATGGCTCTTGTCAAAAGGCGTCGCATTGTGACCGAGTTCAACAGCTTCTTAATGAAAGATAACGAGAAGGATTAATAAAAACAACAAGTGAGACCATCTGTCTGTGTCAAACTCGTCGTTTAACCTCAGTGAAACGTGCAGGTTACTGTACCTCGAAGGCGGCATGACACCAATGACCACCAGCACTAAAGAACCAGCTCAGTGTGGCTCCAAACACCGGCTGACTGAGGCGGACAGGTGTTCTGAAACTCTCCTGAGGAACCATCAACCTACCGCCACCCGTCCGCCATGTCTCTGACACGCGAGTCAACGAGTGTCAGGCAGACAAGCGTGTTCGACCGGTGTCGTCCTGCTCTCAGTGGCAGCAGCGCCCTCTAGCGTCTTGACGGAGAAACAGACTTTCACACTTCAGAATCAAAAGATTGTGTTTAGTTTGTTTAATTGTATTTTTTTATAATATTTTTTTTAATTTTATAGTGAATTTAAAACGTGCTATGAAATATTTATGATTTACAATACGTATCATTGGATGGTCATGGATCTCACAACTTCCACATCGCCGTTATTACATTTTTTTAAGGAAGAGCAAGACTTAAATAAATAAGACTAAAATAAGAACATAGACCGTCATGAAATGGCCATGGGCTGGATTAATCTACGTGGAGGCTCCAGATCAAATACTAAAGTTGACATGTATTGACTCCTGTTGTCTCCATCTGCTCCGTGTGCATTATACATGTCCATTCATTTCCATTACTGCTTATTTTGGAAGGGGGTGGGCTGGAGCCTATTCAACCAGACAACCGTCCATGCTTTCATTCATGAACATGTTATAGTGCTACTATATTGCAGTTTTTGCATGACTATGCAACACTGCTGTCAATTTTACATATTAGGTTCTACTTTGTAATTGCTGATTAATAATTTGGTAAAATAGACAATTTATGTTTGCTGAAGTAGTGAAAATCTTGGGAATATATTTTAACATCATCAAAGATGTAATGATTCAGTTCAAGTGATGAAAGGATGGACAAGTCCACACACAACTAAATCTACAACAACTCTGTCTGGCCTATCTGCCACTTTCTTTATCTGTCTCTCTCTCTGTCTCTCTCTCTTGCCCTGTCCCTATCCCCATTGTATTTCTTTTACACCCAAACCGGTCAAGGCGGTTGGCCGCCCTCCAGAGTCTGGGTCCTGCCTGGAGTTTCTTCCTCAATGTTGCTTATGCTTACTCGGGAGGGTTCTGTTTGGTTTTTGTGCCTGTGAAAGCACTTTGAAATGTCTGCTGATGTGATTAAGTGCTTTATGAATAAAACTTTATTAATCGATTGATTGATTTAAAACAAAAGCATAAAACATGCATTTAACAAATTTTATAGGTAGAGTTAACAAACGGCATATCATAGAGATGGTGAACTAAGTCAACCAACTAAGTAACTAGTCTGAAAGTTACTTTCAATTGTTGAGCCACTGATAGCAAATAAAATATTTCAGTCATAAGAAGACAACAAATAAACTAATTGACAATGTTCTTGTATTTATTTGCAGAGGTTTAATTATGATTAATGTTTGTCTTTCCAGCAGTACAATGGTTAGGCCTCTGACCAGTCTTCAGCTTGGGAGCAGGGAACGGCATCAGTTACCGGCTGACATCTCTCCACCACAGCATTAATTTCTCCAACACTCACACCATCGTAGGTGCCTGTGATGAACGTCCAGTGGGTGTCTCCTTTGTGATTGGTCCTGCTCAGCCTGCCAGTGAAAGGAATGTCAGCCGACATCTTCCTGCCTTCCATCCTCACTGCACAGGAGTGATTGGGTGGGACCACCAGGCCCACAGAGACGGTGTGACTGATAGATTCCACCAGTTTAGTTCCCTCTGACAAACTCATTGTCTGTTCTTTGGTGAAGTCCACAGTTCCCGGCCCAAGGATGGGCACTTTGGCCGTCATGGTGGAGATGGAACCATTACGGGTGTCTCTACCAATGTCCCAAGTCTTCTCCACAGTACTGGTCTTCTCCAAATTAACTGTCTTCTCCACACTTTTGCACTCCAGGTTGGTGACTTTGGCGAGCTTCAGAGCCTCTGGACGATGGTAGAACAGCTCCATCTGGTCAACGTTATATTCCACATGGGAGATGTGCTGGCTGTAGCTGTCTCTGTTTATGGCAAGAACCTGGTAGCTCTTGTACCAGTACTCATCACCCTCCCATGGAAGGAAGAAGGCCTCGTGTTGGGTCACCACTTTGCCAAGACCATATTTGTTTTTGCCCACATAGATGTCAGTCTTGGGGCAAGTTCTTACAGCATAAGGGGGGACAGATCCGTATGAATCTTCAACCCACTCCAGGAACTCAAAGTGATCCACGTTGACCAGCACTTCAAACTTGGAAGATGCATACTCTTTTTCGGCGTACGGATACTGGCAGAAGTTCCCTTTGCTGGGAGTGTAGAAGCCTGCCTCGCAGTTGACCTTGCACACGTAGTCGGTACGTTCAGTGTAGCCATTGAAGATGGCAACAGCACCATTTGGGAGGGAACCATTCCATGTGATCCACTTGAGGTTGACATGCTCACTAAACATGGGGAAGGAGTTGAATGTCTCAGTTGCTGGGATCTCTCTAATTTGAGGAGGTTTGTTAACTTCCCGGGAAGGGACAACATTCTCCATCGTGGGTTTAAGCCATGGCTCTGCAATTCAAATCAATGGGAAACAGGTAGGAGCTTTTAGTATAAAATGTAAATTTAAAACTATTTAAATATTTATTCAAGGGCCTGACTGAGGAAGTCTGTCAAAAATGATGGAACGCACTGGGTTTTTCATGCCCATATTGCAGCTGTGAGATGTAGAGTTGTTGGTCAGCTTGGAGGGCGGGGCTGCAGAGCTGCAGCACTGCAAAGACAACGGCAACACACCACCTCATCTGGACAAAGGAAAAACAGCTGTTTTGTTAGTATGAGTCGAATTTATTTAAAACAAAAGGCACTCAAAAATTCTAACTTTTAAAAGTAAAAATGTTTGAATGTGATTTTGTTTTTGAAGCAAATCAAATCCAATAGAGGGGGTAGAACTCTGTTAATGATGTTTACACACGAATGCAAGCATGCACGCACGTATGCATGCACGCGCACGCACACACACACATCATATATCAGTACATGAACTTCAAAATCATATGTATGCATTTATGTTTTTATGTTTGTCATGCTCATAATAAGAGAAAAATGTTTAGCCTTTAGAAAATTGCTTTATCTGTATCATAAAATTTCCATGTAATAATTTTCTTACAGTACACTTACGGAACCAAATCAAACGTTTTAATGGTGTTGATTGTTGTTAAATAGGACTACAAACGCACACCTCATTCATAGTGTATGTAGAGAAGCAGTATTTACCTTGACAGGTTCCTCCTGCTGCGACACCGCCTGCACTGTGTGCTGATTTTTAAAACCTCTCTGCAGATTATGACCTGCAATAAACAGGAGGGAGTTGCAGCAGCTTCACTCCGTTAACCCAGTGTTTACACTTTTCTTCTGCTCAACTTTAATCTACCGTGTTCCTGATAATGGAAAGACTCAAAGAAAATACTGTATACTGATAGAAAAAAATGAAGAATTACAAGAGAACAAGGGTTTT
The DNA here is from genome assembly GCF_040054535.1 of Antennarius striatus. Lineage (NCBI taxonomy): Eukaryota > Metazoa > Chordata > Actinopteri > Lophiiformes > Antennariidae > Antennarius > Antennarius striatus. The sequence continues at coordinate 8,500,558 of NC_090778.1, read as the reverse complement.
GACCGGTCATGGTCTAACATGGACTGGCATGTATAGACAAATCCTCATTTCTTTTAATTAGACACCTAAATACATGTTCTTTGCTGTACATTCTATCATTGATTTTTGCAGGCTAATGCATAGGGTTGGGCCCACAGATGAAATCGATGGGTTATTCTAAAATGCCTTGGATGCTTGGAGTTCAATGCTTCTATGTTAAAATATGATCAAGTTCCCCTGGAGTGTTCTAATACACAAGACGACTTGATGATTGATTGTTTTGATAGCATCCTGTACACTGAAGGAATCAATCACATGAGAACTCATTTGGTACGACAATAACAATCATAATACTTGTGGTTCAACCTGACAGCCATGCAGGAATTTTTTGGTACATTTAATCAACTTTGACTTATTTGTTATAATGCAACTTTGATGAACATACTTTGTATGCTCAAGAATAGGGAGAAGATGTTCAGGGGATATAATTTCACATTCTCCTTGTGTCTGCCTGGGTCCCCTCTGGGTTCTCCAGCTTCCTCCCACCACTAAAGCATTTCATTTATATGAATTAATGACTCTAATTTTCCAGAGGCATGATTGAGAATGTGATTGTTTGTTGCCTGTTCTTGTGACAAACTGAGGAGTTGTTCAGGGTGAATACCACCTCCTTTTTTTTTTTTTTGTTTAAATTTATATACTGAATTGATCCCCACAGGGCAATTAGTGGCACACTCTAGTTAGTACACTATCTTATATATTAGTGTGTACAGGCCCTGAACACACAAACACACACAAGAGGCCTGTACGCATGCAGGGGAAGGTAGGGTGAGGGCAGCCTCTTTGTGGTGCACCCAAATGAACAGCTTGTAAGGGTAATGGCACCCTGCTCAAGGGCACCTCGGCAGTGCTCCGGAGGTGAGCTGACACTTCCCACTGTTAGGTCACACTCCAGGTGTTTTTGGGCGGGAATCTAACAGCCGATCTTGAAACATTGGACAACCTGCTCTACCGCCCACTCTACCACTGAGCCATCGCCGCCCCAAAGTCAGCTGGGATAGGTTCCTATAGGATGGGCTTTGACCCATTTTTTTCCTTGTATTAAAAAGATCTACCAGCAGCTCAGAATATAAAAATGGATGATCCATGTTTCCAGCGATAACAATAATTTTATTGATCCTCCCTTCAAACCTCTATGTCACTTTCTGCAAATTTACCCTTTGATGAGTCTTCATAAATACATTTGTCTGGAGTTAATGTCTCATATCTACTGAGTGATAGAGGATTGCACGATGTCCAAAGGGCTGCGGTGCTCTTTCCTCATAGATGGCAAGATACTGTATGTTCAGATAAGGTCAGGCTGCAACACAATGATTAGATCCAATGCTATACTGGCTTATTGATTAAGAACGTCCCTGTTGCATAAGGCCACTGGCTGCCAAGATTAAACCAAACATTGCTCTGCACGAAAAGCGTATCACTGCAAATCACTGATGTCATGGTCATCTTTGTGTGTCCTTGAGACAGAAAGGTGTTATCAAGTTACTTCAGTCTGAATCAGGAGTCTGCAAATCTTTGCGAAGGTCATTTCAATTCACTTGACTGTCTGTGTTCATCCACATCAGTACCACCGTGAATACTTCGCATTGACAGTTCATGGACTTTATACAGTATTGTGTTGTTCTGATTGAGTGCACCATTTAGATGTATACAGTGACTGGAACAAGAAGTGATTCAATTATATTCAAAGTTGATGTCTTTTGTGTCTAATTATTTCATTCTAGGTTGGTTTCTGAAAGGTTTCCCAATTATAAATCTACTGTATTTTATGACTTTCCTTGTTAAACAAAATAATGACTATATTTAATGTCAAATAAGAAAGAATTAATCAATCAATCAACTTTTATTTATATAGCGCTTAATCACATCTGAAGACATTTAATTTTTTAATTTTTTTAAATTTAATTTTATATACTGGTTTGATCCCCGAAGGGAAATTAAGAAGGCACACTCTAGCTACTGATTACAAACGCATGCATACATATATGTTTGTGAGTACAGGCCCCTGTATCACACACACACACAAGGGGGCCTGTGGGCATGCAGGGGAGGTAGAGTGGCAGGCAGCTCCTTCTTGGTGCGCCTCAAATGAGCAATTTGTAAAGGGGACGGCACCTTGCTCAAGGGTGCCTCGGCAGTGCTCCGGAGATGAGTTGACACCTCCCACTGTCAGCTCACCTCCGGGTATTTTTGGGGGGGCGGGAGCGGGAATCGAACCGCCGATCTTAAATCATAGGACGACCTGCTCTACCGCCTGCTTTACCACTGAGCCACTGCCGCCCCTTTAATTTTAATTTCAAAGCGCTTTACAGATAGAAAGTCAACAATGCAACAATGAAAGAAAAATTCCTGATCTATGAATGGAAAGGTAAGCAGTGATTCTCTTCCATATTAACATGTACAGGATATTTAAATGCATAAGTATCTGCTGACATTTTTAGTGTGATCATGTTAACATTCTGTTGTAAGTGTATAGCTGAGTTAAAGCCACACAAAATCTTGTTAGAAATGGCTAATGAGACTTTTAAGATATTCAAAAGTATTCTGTCATACAAATTAATATAGACAAACTAACATTTGATGAGAGATAAGAGTTAACATTATCCTGAAGAGAACTTAAACGTCTCATCCAAATTTATATAATAGGTTTTGTGTGTGTGGATCCAAAGGTTGGGTGACGGGGATGTTTGGCCCAGATGAAATCTGATTGGTCCTTGAAGTGGTACTGTTCTCACAGGGCACTCTGCAGATTGAAATTTTAAAGGGGAAGTTTGTGGATCTTATGATATGTTTAATAATATTATTGGAAATATACAATACAATTAATTTAAAGTAGTCAACAGTCAGAACTTTTACATTCTAATGTATTTTCAACCCAAATTGCAAATTTTGGACTCACACAAATCACGTTTTAATTCACTCATTATTAATTGTTCACCATTGTTTTGTTCTTATTGTTTTCTTATTGTTTTCTCCTCCATTTTGATGAAAACCAGCAACAATTGTATTAACTTCCATAGAGCCAAGCACAACTTAAGTCTCTCTGAATGCTCATTATTTTGTATTACTATCAATAAACACTACATTAAAAATTCCACTTAAAGTAAAAGTCTTGGACTAGAAGCTCTATTTTGGGAAATAGGTCAAGACAAGGTCAACTTAAGTTCATGTAAGAGGTCAAGCTACTATCAAATTTACTATCAAAAAGCATGTACAATTTGTGGTTGAAAAATTTTTATCTATAAAAAAACAAAATTGAAATTAATAACCAGAAATATCCTTGAGCAAATGTACTGAATTACTACATCCCGCTTCAAAGTGATGATGTATTGTAATTGTCAGCGTTTGTGTGGTCGTCCGTTAGTCTGTTCATCAGTCCATCCGTCCGTCCACCGAATATTTTCGCAACTGTTGCAGATAGAAAAATGAAACAAACTACACATTACTTGGGTGGCAACGGGGATGAAAATGAGATGATGACCTTGACCTTGAGATAACTAGACAAAGGTCAAATTTTAACTTTTGTACAATCAGGAACTGGATAACATAGAAAGACGAGAGAGAAGGCCAGTGTAAGACCGTAGATCAAAGCTATTGCATCAATCTATGAAAGTAGGTCAGAGCACTAGCTTTGACCTTTGATCTATGCAAGTAGGTCAGGGTAAAATTTTGAATTCAGGGGTGTCACGGGATGTTGCCGTCTCTGACTGCATTGGTTCTTGTTTAGATTTTGTTTTGTGGAAAATGTAAAATCACTAATAAGTTTCACATGCTGGTTAGTGTTTAGACGTTTATTATACTCTTTAACATATCTTTCAATTACCACAAAAAAATCCATGGATATATTGTTATTTTGCAACAATTTAGTTTTGACAAGCAGATGTTCATAAATTTATTTTTGTGTGTCCATCAATCTTTCACGGGCAAGGCTGGGCTTCGGATACAGGTTCACAGCGGTCCACCACAGCCCGGACTTCTCCGATCTGGACGCCGTCGTACGTCCCAGAGATGGACGTCCACTGGGTCTCTCCGTTGCGGTAGGTGCGGCTGAGGCGAGCTGTGTAGGGGATGTCAGCTTTAATCTTGCGTCCCTCCATACGAACTCTGCATGAGTAGTTTGGTGGAACCGTTAGCTCAATGGATACTGTGTGACTGAGTTCCTCCACCAGAGTGGTTCCTCTGGAGAACTGCAGTGTTTTCTCACCACTCATCTCAATACCACCTGAGCCAATAAGAGGGATTTTAGCAGTAATACTGCCCATGATACCCAGCATGGTGGCTCTTCCAATATTCCAGGTGGTCTCCACCTCTGTGGTCTTTGAGATGGTAACAGTCTTCACCACTGACTGACACTCATTATTGGTGACCCCAGAAATTTGCATGGTCTCAGGAGGATACTGGAAGATGGCAACATCATCAATGGCATATTTTACATCACTGATGTGCTGGGTATAGGCATCCCTGTTGATGGACAAGACTTGGTATTTTTTGTACCAATATTCATCGCCTTCCCAAGGAAGGAAGAAAGCTTCGAACTGAGGAACCACCTTTCCAAGACCATACTTATTCTTCCCAACATAGATGCCAACACCCAGACAAGTTCTGACTGAATACTGGGGCACAGAACCATAAGAACCCTCCTTCCACTCCAAGAACTCAAAGTTGTCTTTATTTGCCAGGATCTCAAACTCAGGAGCGTAGTACTCGCGGTCTCCATAGGGGTAGCGACAGTATGGGCCCAAACTTGGATTGAAGAAGCCGGCCTCACACTTATACTTGCACACATAGTCAGTGCGCTCAGTGTAACCATTGTAGATTGCAATAGCTCCATTGGGCAGAGAGCCGTTCCAAGTCAACCACTCCAGGTTAACGTTATCACCAAAAATGTTGGCCGGTAGATTCTCCAGCTGCTCCAACTCAGGAGGAGTCAGAGGTTCTGACACCACGATGTTACCAGTCGGTTCAGGCACCATGTCTTCCAGCTCTGGGTTCAGTATGGAAGCTATGTAAAAGTCAAAGTTAGAACATTTACATTTTAAATAGTACCATAAATGTTCAATAGTCTAAATGGAACAAGAAAATAACTGAATGGTAAGACGAAGGACCTCACATCAGATATTATTCTTTAACAAAGATATAAACAGGTTTGGGCAATGAAATGTTTATACACCATTACTTTAAAACCTCTCACCTGCCTAATGTTGTTAATATGTATAAATTTAACTTAAACTTTGTCCAAAGTGGACAGTCATGTCCTTCAGCATGGATAACACAGACAGAAAGACTAGACCAGCAACCAGGCCCCAACTAGATGGGCTTATTCCAAAAAGGAGTGTCTTGTCCCACATTTGGGTAACTTTTGATTTTAGTGAAGATGACACAAAAAGACAAATATCCCAGCTCTAATAGTTCAGAATGTCCAAAGTGCAGACCTTGTTAGACAACTGTGAAGCAAGTCTAAAAAATTTATTTTAATTAATTAATCATAATCAAGGTTAGAAATCATTATGACATTGATCTTGCAGTTTCCGCTACTACTATCAGTGCAACGCAAGTTACAGTTTATGTACCTTGTATGTATGCCTCAAAAAATGAATGTTTACCCTTTCTGAGCTGAGAGCTCCTCTTCACTATGTCCTGCAGACTGGCTGAGGACAGAGCCAGCAGGGCCAGCAGCAGCAATGCCGACAGCTTCATCTGGAAATTAAACACAGAAAGCTTCAGACCCATAAACCCTACTGGTAAATTACAATTTTTCAGGCATCATTATAAAACGATCATTTTGTATGAGCAGGAGCTATATTCTTTGTGTGTAGTTGAATTTTTGCTTCCATATACCTCTGCCTTATATTCCACGAATGTAGATTTGCAGATAAAATTTTCGTAGTAATATCATAATCAAGCCATTATCATAATAATGTGTACATACATGCACTTGAGACCCAGATTTTTACTCATTAAATGCAGTTTTACCAAACTTGAGAGAAAATTACAAAATAAAATTAGAAATTTTATAATATACAAGATTAACACTGCAACCAATTACTAAATATATATATTTATCAAAACAGACTCTTGCCACTCTTGCCACATGATCACCAGTAACTGTCATGAGCCTAACGGACAGTGAAGAGACTATAAGCAGCACTCACCCTTGCAGTCGCTCCCCACTGAGTCTACAGCTAGAAGCCTCAGGGTTTATATGTGGTGGTTTATGACTCGACCATAAATCAGACTGTGTACTTTCACTCTGTCTGACATGAACCAGAAACCAGAAAGTGATAGAGAGGTTAATTTCCTCAAGAAGTGTTCTAACTGTTCATTTTAGAGTATTCATGGGTTTCCAATAAATTTGGAGCAAGGCAGGAGCTTCAGCCAGTAGTTGAGCATGAGACAGATCTGAACTGATGGTTTCTGTCTGGAGGTCAATTAAGTCTTTTTAAGGATGTTATCAATTAGATTCCATGACAGCAACTCAGCACGTTTCTTAACAACTTAAAACTTACAAGTCAATTTTATTAACATTGTAATATTATAAAAATAACAAGGAATGTACCTGAGGGCATTTTTTAAAGTAAAAAGCGGGTCTAGACTGCTCATACTGAGCAAGGCAAGAGCAGTAGGGAATTCTGTGAGTGGACAGCCATGATGGGTTGTCATAGGAAAAGAAAGTGAAGGGGAAAAGAAAGAGAGCGCAAGAGCTAAATTAAAATAGCATTCCTTAAAATAAAATCCCAAACAAACAACAAATTAATTTGGCATACAGTACTCATGGGGTTTCATCTCATCTCAAGGGAGATGTGCAGAGTTGTGGCAACTACAGAGGAATAAAGCTGATGGTCCATTCAGTGAAGTTATGGGAAAGAGTAGCTGAAGCTAGACTAAGGGCAGAAGTGATCATTTGCGAGGAGCAGTATGGTTTCATGCCAAAAAAGAGTAGTACAGATGCAGTATTTGCTTTGAGGATGTTGATAGAGAAGTACAGAGAAGGCCAGAGGGAGCTGCATTGTGTTTTTGTAGATCTGGAGAAAGCTGATGACAGGGTGCCCAGAGAGGAACTGTGGTATTGTATGAGGAACTCTGGAGTGGCAGAGAAGTATGTTAGAGCAGTGCAGGACATGTATGAGGACTGTAAGACAGTGGTGAGGTGTGCTGTAGGTGTGACAGAGGAGTTCAAGGTGGAGGTGGGACTGCATCAGGGATCAGCTCTGAGCCCCTTCTTGTTCGCTATGGTGATGGACAGGCTGACAGACGAAGTTAGACAGGAATCTCCATGGACTATGATGTTTGCAGATGACATTGTGATCTGTAGTGACAGCAGGGAACAGGTGGAGGAGAAGCTAGAGAGGTGGAGGTTTGTTCTGGAAAGGAGAGGAATGAAGGTTAGCCGCAGTAAGACAGAGTACATGTGTGTGAATGAGAGGGATCCAAGTGGAAGAGTGAGGTTACAGGGAGAAGAGATCAAGAAGGCGGAGGATTTTAAGTACTTAGGGTCAACAGTCCAGAGCAATGGAGAGTGTGGAAAAGAGGTGAAGAAGCGTGTCCAGGCAGGATGGAACGGGTGGAGGAAAGTGTCAGGTGTGATGTGTGATAGAAGAGTTTCAGCTAGAATGAAAGGAAAGGTGTACAAAACTGTGGTGAGACCAGCGATGTTGTTTGGTCTAGAGACAGTGTCACTGAGGAAAAGACAGGAGACAGAGCTGGAGGTAGCAGAGATGAAGATGCTGAGGTTCTCTTTGGGAGTGACCAGGAAGGATAGGATCAGGAATGAGTACATCAGAGGGACAGCACATGTTAGAGGTTTTGGAGATAAAGTCAGAGAGGCCAGACTGTGATGGTGTGGACATGTCCAGAGGAGAGAGAGTGAATATATTGGTAGAAGGATGCTGAGTTTTGAACTGCCAGGCAGGAGGCCTCGAGGAAGACCAAAGAGGAGGTTTATGGATGTAGTGAAAGAAGACATGAAGGTAGTTGGTGTGAGAGAAGAGAATGCAGAAGACAGGGTTAAATGGAGGCAACTGATTCGCTGTGGCGACTCCTGAAGGGAAAAGCCGAAAGGAAAAGAAGAAGACTCATGGGGTGGAACATCGCATCCTTTGGATTAGACAGTGACAGGATTGGATAAATATTATTCTGTATTACTATATGTATTGTTAACATAAATGGCACAGATTTATTGCATGTTTCTTAACTACAAATTTAAAACAAATGGCTATGTATCTAGTCTTACAGTAATGTGGAGGTGTTAAATTTGATTACCTTTTGGGCAAATGAGATTCCAAATTGAGCGAAAATTGAATGCAATTTATCTACTCTAAAATGACAGAACCACACTGAATTAATAAATGTGACCTCTTATACTCAATATTTCTGAATGATTTAGAAGAAAAAGGAGCAAGATTGGAATAGATATTTGTACATTTTACTGCATTTACATTAACTTCACTGCTGTTTTTGTGTTGATTTTCTGACCTGTTATGAAATTACTGCAGTGGCATCATGATAGCTTAATGAACAGGTAAAAAACAGCCTGATAAGACAGTATCTTATCTGCTTACTCTGCCTATCTGCTCTATATCAGTGACCTTCGGTATATCACACTCATGACAGGGCTGGTCGAGTCTCATCTGAACTGTCCCTAACAACATCCAATAAACAGAGAAATGAAAAGTATGTTTAGTTTAGAGTGCTTTCCATCAGCATGCTTTACTTTGATTGAGTAAAACTAAATAACAGTAAAAATGTAAACATTTTCCCAAATCTGAGAGGAACACTCCGTGAAAATTGACTTGACATCATTAATTGAACTTCTAAATTCTTCAAAAGTCAGCTTGTCCGTACGTAGATGAAATCAACATGGAAACTTTATAAGATACCTTATAAACAAAAAAAAGTAATAATGATAGATCAAAAAACCTACAACACTACCAAGTACTAACAAACAGAATGGACCAATTATGTACACAATGTAATATTTAACCAAATCAATATGCTTAAACATCAATACATTTTAGTCTTTACATTCTGCATTGTGATATTGGGACAATGTGTTCCAGGTATGGCTTGTGAAGCCATCCTCCAATACTGTATCTGTCTATCGATCGTGTAATTGTTCAGCGCCACCCCTTGGATGAATTAGATATTTCAGCTGACGACTGGCTTTTAAATGTACGTATAATGACCTTTGGGGAGGATTCCTCTCTTTTAACTTCCTGCATTACAACATAACAGCTTGCTCTAATAAACATAAAGAGTTATCCACACTGCCAAGGGAAACCAACTGGCAAAAATGTTAGAACACACACTCCATCATAACATTTTGATGTGTTTGTTACCACAAAGTGACTCAGTTTTCAGAAGTCCATGTTGTAGGGACAGATGTTAATTTGATAAATCGCCTCCAGGTGACATCTGGCCTGAACTGTCTGTATGTTGCATACTTTTATTTTCACTTTTGTGAGCAATACACCAATGGTGTATCGCTCATCAAATTGACCAATGATTTTGATCCACACCAGGCGACTTCCAGTCCCCGGTCCAAGACCTAGTGGACTGAGCTACTGCCACCCCAGCTACAAGCTACAAAGCGGCTTTGGGAGGATGATTTGGGGTCTGTAATGAGAGAAGATCAGTGGGAACCTGCTCTGTACTCAGTACACTCCTTACGCTAGACATAGCTTGATTCAACTGAAAATCCCGCTAAGAGTATATTGGACTAGGGCCAAATTGGTCAAGACTTTTCAAATGTAGCACAGTCTTGTCCATGTTGCAGAAGTCAACCTGCAAATCGTATATGCATCTTCTGGTCCTGCCCACATGCCTACTCTAGAATGTGAGGGATAAACACCCTAAACACCCTAACCCAATGTGTGCATTTTGTGGTTTCAGTGATGAAGCTTGTTCCCTTAAAAGAAAATTTTGTTGTCAGGTTTCAAATCTGCACATTCAACAGACACCACCCACATTAAACAGGTAGATTAAAGATTCCACTATTTCATTTCTGAAATTGGAAAAAAAAATCAGATACACTCTGAAAGGCTCCATGCAGTTTCTAGTGAATGTGGTCTCCTTTCTTGAAATACTATGAAAGCTTAAAAAGCCCACTATAAAGCAATAAAAATTGTTAAAATTAAATGAGTGAATCCTCATTTGTCTAAGAACATCTGTGCAATTTATTGTCACTTAATTGAGATTTGTTGTGTTTGCTCATTGTGTTGTGTTCAGGACACCAGGAGCATGTCCGGACAGCAGAGGGCAGCAACAGATAGACAAAGAAAAAAACTAAATGGACAAAAATTTAGGATGCATGTTATTTGCTGATATTAATCAAATTTTTTTTACTTTCACTTATTTACTCATTTTGATTTAAAAAAATGAAACAGTTCAGTATTTCTTCATGAAATAATCTTCATCTTCACATTAAAACATTCCTTTTTCAGTAATTGCTTATTCAGTTATTTTTCAGGTATAGCTGTGATTCCTTCAAAGCTAATTTGAAACAAAACGTATTTTTATTTTTGCGCGATAAATTTAAAAAAAAACTATATAACTCTAAACTAAAATAAGTGAATAATAATTCAATTAGTGCTTCATGTTGAAAAATCCCTAGCAGTATTTCTAGCACGGTGGTGTAGTGGTTAGCACTGTCGCCTCACAGCAAGAAGGTCATAGGTCCGAATCCACCTGGGGACCTTTCTGTGTGGAGTTGGCATGTTCTCCCCGTGTCTGCGTGGGTTCTCTCCGGGTTCTCCGGCTTCCTCCAAAAACATGCACCATAGGTGAATTGGTCAGCCTAAATTGCCCGTAGGTGTGAATGTGAGCGTGAATGTGGCCAGGGCTCCCTAGCAAAAGAGATCTGTAATTTCAATGGGACTCACCTGGATAAATAAAGGTTAAATAAAATAAATAAAAAATAAAGTACTTCTAGTGTTTTTGACCAACAGCCATTTTATTTATTCTCCATCATAGCCCTAAATTGAAAAATGCTAATAGGGTTATGATGGAAATCTGTTTTAATTTAACAAAAATCTAATAGAGTCCATCCAATTACTGTAGTAGGAAACAGACTGATCGTCTGTTCCACTGAAATAGTCTTATCTAGCAGCTTCACTGCAGCTCTCACAGGCACTTAACTAGAGATAAATAAAACATAGACATTCTCTCTATCCATCTATCTATATCTCCATCTCTTTGTCAAACATACATACACACTACCAGCTGTGATGCCACTACATAACTTAGAGTTGAACATTGCCGCTCCATATCCTGTGCTACAGTACATGAAGTACAAGGAGAGCCAGGACCCAGAAAAAAAAAAGATTCATAAAATAACACAAAACCACCACGAGGGGAAAAGAAATAAACAAGTTACCTTCAAGTTACCTTGAAGGGATTCACTTATAAAGTAATAAAAGAGATCCAGGAGCATACTTGAAACAGGAGAAATAATCTAATGTACATTAACAATACGACTACAAGAAACTAAAATTAATGTTGCCATTGTGTGTTGTGGTGGCGGGGCCAGGAAAAGATATATGGATCGTCTTAACAGACTCTTAACAGACCATGTCTAAATTCAGGACCATCATGAACAACACCAGCCACCCCCTGCACATCTATCTATCTATCTATCTATCTATCTATCTATCTATCTATCTATCTATCTATCTATCTATCTATCTATCTATCTATCTATCTATCTATCTATCTATCTATCTATCTATCTATCTATCTATCTATCTATCTATCTATCTATCTATCTATCTATCTATCTATCTATCTATCTATCTATCTATCTATCTATCTATCTATCTATCTATCTATCTATCTATCTAAAGGCACAAGAAACAGGAGATCAACTTGAGATAGGTACATACAGGAAGAGAAAGGTATTTTCTGGCACAAAGACAAGGAGGACCATGACATCCTGCTGCATTCAGATGTAATATTTTTATGGCAAACTAAATAAGACTTTGTAATTATATGACACCATTTATTAGCATGAAAAGGAAAGTGATATAATGTAGAGACAGACTACAACTCACTCTCTCTGTCAGCCTAATTACATTGTGACATCCATCCACCCAATATGGGCCTATCAGTCTTTGTGCAGCTTTACTGATCAATTCACAAAGGCTGAATCTCCATGAGAGATGGTCAAGTCATTGAATCTCAGATGCAGCAAGTGAGCTTTAAGTAATCTCCATTGTGCATACATCTGCATCTGTTTCAAATGATCAGAGCTACTGTATAATGTGATAGAAAAATGTTCCAAGAAGTTGGAGGATGGGTTTGAGTGGTTGGTCACATACCAGGTGCATGATGGGATTAACACAGCAGCATTTGGAGTTTCTCTGGATGTAACCTAGAATCTATAAATGTTATAGTCTTCGCAGCAGGTATGGGTATTATGTTCAGCTTCTAAAATACATCCATGGTTAGCATGATATTATTAGCCAATTAGCACTAAATTTCAGTTATATGGATTCAAGAGCAAGGGTGATGTGCAACTCCAGGAGTATATAGGGATGAAGTTGATGAGTCCCCCAATAAAGTTGTGGGAATGAGTAGAGCAGGGGTGTCAAACTCATTTTCAGCGAGGGCCACATCAGTATAAAAGCTGTTCTCAAAGGGCCAGGTGTAACTTATAAATGTAACTAAATGTAACTAAATGTAACAGTGTAATGTAATATAAATGTAACTACTCCTTAATGTTAAATACCGTAACTCTGAATTTAAAGTTTTCAAGTTGCAAACATTACAATTACATAGAAAAAATATGTTTGCTCGTTGATCTGTTATAACATAAAACCTTTTAATATGTCATGTTATTAAACCCACAGAACTCCATCAATCAAGGATCAAACTATCCAATGAATAAAGAAACACATGTTAGGACATTAACTTTGTTCAAAATGTGTTTGTCAAAGTCCAAATAGGCTGAATTACTGCATTGTGGGAAATGTAGTTTTTGGTCAAATCACACTTTTGACCTATTTATTTTTATGCACTGTGACCTTTTATGTTCTTGCAGCCCACATAAAATGATGTAGCCTTGAGTTTGACACATGTGGAGTAGAGGCTAGACTCAGGACAGAAGTGAGTATTTGCGAGCAACAATATGGTTTCAAGACTAGGAAGAGCACCACAGATCCTGTCATTTGGTGAGGACTCTCAGCCCTTTGCTCAGAGACTTTGGCTGTTCCTTTTGCACACGGCTTAACGCATAGGGTTAGAGTTTTTGGTCCAGATTGTGGCACAGGGAATGCAGGACTCATTGGATGACAAAGACCAACTTATATCCAAAAGATAGGTTTAATCCTGAACACAGGTTGGTACACAAAAAGGCAGTCAAAATTATGCAAAGGTATCAAAATCATCACGCAAAAACACATTCACACATTCAAGGATCAGGTGGACAGGAATGGAGGGAGTCACAGGACAGACAGGAACAGACCAGATCTGTTCCTAATATTTTCCTATCAAGTTTCTCCAAACATGATAGGAAAAACATTTGTTTGTACCATCTTCTTCTTCTTCTCCTTCCAGCTTTTCCCATCAGGGGTCGACGCAGCAAATCACTTGCCTCCATCTAACCCTGTCTCTCTGACTTTATCTCCAAAACCTCTAACATGTGCTGTCCCTCTGATGTACTCATTCCTGATCCTATCCTTCCTGGTCACTCCCAAAGAGAACCTCAGCATCTTCATCTCTGCTACCTCCAGCTCTGTCTCCTGTCTTTTCCTCAGTGACACTGTCTCTAGACCAAACATCCTCACTGGTCTCACCACAGTTTTGTTCACCTTTCCTTTCATTCTAGCTGAAACTCTTCTATCACACATCACACCTGACACTTTCCTCCACCCGTTCCATCCTGCCTGTACACGCTTCTTCACCTCTTTTCCACACTCTCCATTGCTGTGGACTGTTGAGCCTACGTACTTAAAATCCTCCACCTTCTTGATCTCTTCTCCCTGTAACCTCACTCTTCCACTTGGGTCCAACTGATTCACAAAAATGTACTCTGTCTTACTGTGGCTAACCCTCATTCCTCTCCTTTCCAGGACAAACCTCCACCTCTCTAGCTTCTCCTCCACCTGTTCCCTGCTCTCACTACAGATCACAATGTCATCTGCAAACATCATAGTCCATGGAGATTCCTGTCTAACCTCGTCTGTCAGCCTGTCCATCACCATAGCGAACAAGAAGGGCCTCAGAGCTGATCCCTGATGCAGTCCCACCTCCACCTTGAACTCGTCTGTCACACCTACAGCACACCTCACCACTGTCTTACAGTCCTCATACACGTCCTAGTTCTCTGCCACTCTAGACTTCCTCATACAATACCGCAGTTCCTCTCTGGGCACCCTGTCATAAGCTTTCTCCAGATCTTCAAAAACCCAATGCATCTCCCTCTGACCTTCTCTGTACTTCTCCATCAAAATCTTCAAAGCAAATACTGCATCTGTATCAGATGCAGTATTTGTAATCAACTATTCAAAGTGCTCTTTCCATCTTCCCATCACACTACTGGCACCTGTCAATACACTTCCATCCCTATCCCAAATCACCCTAACCTGCTGCATGTCCATCCCATCTCTGTCTGTTTGTCTTGCCAGCCTGTATAGATCAATCTCTCCCTCCTTACTGTCTAACCTAGCATCGAAGTCATCATGAGCCCCTTGTTTGTCCTCTTCTACCTCTACTTTCACCTTATGCTGTATCTCCCTGTACTCCTGTCTACTCTCCTCAGTCCTTTCAGTGTCCCACTTCTTCTCTGTATACACTCCTGTGCCTCCTCATTCCACCACCAAGTCTCCTTATCTACTTTCCTTCCAGATGACACACCAAGTACTCTCCTACCTGTCTCCCTGATCACATTAGCTGTAGTTGTCCAGTCATCTGGAAGCACCTCCTGACCACCCAAAGCCTGTCTTAACTCCTTTCTAAAAGTCATGCAACACTCTTCCTTTTTCAGCTTCCATCATTTCGTCTTCTTCTTTGCCTTTGCCTTCTTCATCTTCCTCACCACCAAAGTCATCCAACATGCCACCATCCTATGCTGTTTGGCTACACTTTCGCCTGCCACTACTTTCCAGTCACTGATCTCCTTCAGATTACACCGTCTACACAAGATGTAGTCTAATTGTGTACTTCTACCTCCACTCTTATAGGTCACCCTATGTTCCTGCCTCTTCTGGAAGAAAGTATTCACTATAGCCGTTTCCATCCTTTTTGCAAAGTCAACCACCATTTGTCCTGCATTTTTCTCCTGGATACCAAACCTGCCCATCACCTCCTCATCACCTCTGTTTCCTGCACCAACATGTTCATTGAAGTCTGCACCAATGACAACTCTCTCACTTCTAGGTATGCTCTGCATCACTTCATCAAAGTCCAACCAGAATTTCTCCTTGTCCTCCAGCTCACATCCTACCTGTGGAGCATACCCACTAGCAACACTGAACATCACACCCTCAATTTCTAGCTTCAGACTCATCAGTCTATCTGACACTCTTTTTACGTATGGTGTGTTTATGTGTCCAGGCCCATGGATAAGTATTCATATTACCGGTGCATATATACATAAACACTTAGATTTTATTTAATGATGGTAATACTAATGAGGTATGGGTACTTTTTTGTTTCTCAGTAAGACAAAATATTCAGCCAAAACTTTCTTTGGTTCTATCAGTGCAGCAATCTTCACGTGTGATCTGAGAATAGTTGTTGTTCCAGGGATATATTGTCATATATTTATCCTTGATGCATACAATTCAGGAGAAAACATACTGAACATTGTATAGATATGCTTAGTTTTTGTTTTTTTTCCACTGATGACATTAAAGCAGCCCATTTTGCAGATTGGTTGAACACTAGAAGTCCGGAGAGAGCAACTGATGTGAGTGTTAAGCAGGCCTGCACTTTGCGGTGCCCTTGAAGGTCCTGTCAGGCTTCATTTCAGCTGAGTGAGCAGTTCTGGTTGGGGTGGTTGGATAGATGGCTGCCTGCACTCAGAGTGACAGTGATCAGGGAAACATCTCATAAAGGCAGCTGAACTACAAGGCCATGACTATTTTAATGAGATACAAACAGTAAGAAGTAGTTTTGTGCCCGAAGCAACTGTTCAAGTCATTTTTGGACACACAGACAAATAAAAAAGATGTAAAGCATATAGGAGATGTATGTTATGATCTAATGTGCTGAATGAATTCAGAACATATCCAAAATACATTAAGTCCTGCTAATAGATATAAAATAGTGTCAATCAAGTTTGTTAAACATTAGAAGTACAATCCTTTGCATTTTACAAAATTTCTATTATCAACTTTTTCTTCAATATTAGGGATACAGTTTTTCTTTAATGAAATTAATGTTTAAGATTTGTTTCCAAACCAGTTTTTAATTTAATTTAATTTAATTTAATTTAATTTAATTTAATTTAATTTAATTTAATTTAATTTAATTTAATTTAAATTTAATTTAATACACTGTTATAATCCCTGAAGGGAAATTAAGAACGCACACTCTAGTTTTTGTTAGTCAATCAAATCAAATGCATGCATATTAGTGTGTACAGGCCCCTGTAATACACACACCACACACAAGGGGGCCTGTAGGCATGCAAGGGAGATAGAGTGGCAGGCAGCTCCTTCTTGGTGCGCCTGAAATGAGCAATTTGTAAAGGGGACAGCACCTTGCTCAAGGGTGCCTCGGCAGTGCTCCGGAGGTGAGCTGACACCTCCCACTGTCAGCTCACCTCCGGGTATTTTTGGGCGGGAGCGGGAATCCAACTGCTGATCTTGAATCATGGGACAACCCGCTCCACCGCCTGCTTTACCACTGAGCCACTGCCGTTTGTCATTTTGTTCTTTCAATCTGCTCTTTACTTTGATAAATGTTTAAAGGCTTTATTTACTTTTATTTTTGTTCTTTATGATTTTACGTAATTTTATAATGTTGATGACAATGTAATTTTTAAAATTTAGTTTCTCATTTTAATACTGATTTTTATTACCATCGTTTTTATTGTCATCGTATAATCTTACATGGAATCCTGATGGTCCACTGATCAGCGGAGATGGAGTTTTCTACAGCCTGAGAGGTTAATCTCAGGACTACAATCTCCCATTAACCCACTGTCACGGTAGCGTTGGCTTGTTCTGCGATGTGTTGGTTTGTGATTATCTGTGGTCCCTCTTTTGTTGGGCTGTTAGCTGTGCAGAACTTTGACCTCACCAACATATTGAACATACTGTATATGCTAATTTAACATGTAAACAAATAATTGAAGGGCTTATAAACTGTGTGCGAGCTGTTTTTTTCCTGTTCTGTCACACAAATATCTTATTTATTCAATTGTTGTAGAATAAACAACAGCCTTAATGACATAGTAACCATAAATCATTGCCACATAGTGGTACAGTCATCTTCAGATTACCAACGCTGTATCCGCCGCAGCGGGTCACGGGGAGCCGGAGCCTATCTCGGCGGCATAAGGCATGAGGCAGGGGACACTCCTGGCACAACGCCAGTGCACCGCGGAGCCACACACAAAGACATACAACCATGCACACACACACACACTCATTCCTACGGACAATTTGGAACGGCCACTCAACCTGAAGCACATGCTTTTAGAGGTGGGAGGAAGCCGGAGAACCCGGAGAGAACCCACGCAGACACGGGGAGAGCATGCGAACTCCGCACAGAGCGGGACTCGAACCCGGGTCCGCCGTGTTGTGAGGCGGCAGCGCTAAGCCAGCTGGGATAGGCTCCAGCTCCCTGTGACAGTGGATAAAGCGGTGAAAGCAAATGGGTGGATGTGTAGACAGTTCTAAAGAGGGCATTGACTATCAAAGAGTACAGTCGTTCCGCACTATAAAGCGCACTGGACTATAAGTCGCACCCTCAATCATTTGTTTGTTTTATAATTTATTTCATATATAAGGCGCACCGGATTATAAGGCGCACACAATAAAAAAGAAATAACATTTATTTGATAAACTGCAGCAGCTGTAGTTGCGCAATCCGTCCACTAGATTGAGCCTTTTCTGCTCAGGCAGTCATGATTGCATTCATGACTTCCTGTTTTCCTTTGAATGGCCCCTAATGTTATGTCAATAAGCCATTCTGAGCCTCATCATGGAAACCTGATCACTTGATCACTTTGCCATCTTAGAAAGAAGTCAACACGTATATTAAAAAACCTGACATTAAAAACTGGTTAAATTCATTACGAGTGCAGTCAGTGCCAACAGAGTGGATTATTTCCTGATCTGAAGTTCGAAGCAAATATTTAAGCTCTGACGTTCGTCTTCGTTTATTAATTAAATATTGTTTCGATCGATCGGTAGTCCAGTCAGAGGTGAGGTGCAGCTATTTGCTGCTGTGTGTCCTAAACAATTTTTTAACTAGTTTTTAATGTCAGGCTGCTAGAAAGACCCTCAAAGCTGAACTTCCAGCCTTTTCTGAAATTTCAAGAGCAGAGTCACTGCTAGATAAAGGTGTCAGGTGTGCTGCAATTGATTTACAAATGTAGTTGATAGCTCTGGGCGGGTGGCGGAGGGGCGCATTCAGGCTTGTGTATTCTGTCTGCAGCGACGTGCTGTGAGATTCACGGCGGTGAGACACCGACGTTAAAGTCAGTTCTATGAGTAAAACAGCGTCACATTTGCCAGTAAAGTCGATTGATAGTCCAGTCGGAGGTGAGGTGCAGCTATTTGCTGCTGTGTGTCCTAAACAATTTTTAACTAGTTTTTAATGTCAGGCTGCTAATTTACTGTCAAATATGACGCTGTTTTCCTCCCAGAACCGACTTTAACGTCAGTGTCTCACCTCCGTGAATCTCACAGCACGTCACTGCAGACAGAATACCCAAGCCTGAATGCGCACCTCCGCCGCCCGTCCAGAGCTATCAACTACATTTTTAAATCAATTGCAGCACATCAGACACCTTTGTCTAGCAGTGACTCTGCTCTTGAAATTTCAGAAAAGGCTGGAAGTTCAGCTTTGAGGGTCTTTCATTCACCTTTATGCCAGTTTCTCCGTGTGTTTCCACAGACTAATAGAATGGACCGTCACTAGATTCCAGATGACAGCACAATGGCATTTTTTTGACCAATTAAGTTTAAAGTGGGTTATTTCCGACGCCAAATAGTCTGAGATCAGTCAGTCAGTCAAAGTTTATTAATAGAATTGTTGAAAGTTCCTTAAGTTTTGCTACGTAATCACCGGTGCTCCTACAGTCTGCTCTACCGTCTGAGAGCAGCTCAGTCAGAGCCGGGACTTCGGTGACGCTCCTTGACTACCGTTGTTAGGGGGCGCAGGCCCGAATGCCTTGTGAGGGGGCTCCTCTGGTGGCGGAGTGCGGCATGACTGCCGGCCAGACTGCCGGCTTTTTTTCAGCGATCATGTTTTTAACCAATATTAATATGAATATTAATCCATATATAAAACGCACCGGATTATGAGGCGTACTACGGGTTTATGAGAACATTTTAGGCTTTTAGGTGCGCCTTATAGTGTGGAAAATACGGTAACTATAGATGCCAACTTAAGTTGGTCTGATAGTTTGGAGACAAACCGTTTTATAACAGTTATTGAATGGATTACTCTTAATGTGGTAGCAGATAATCATGTTCTCCAGAAGAAGTGAGTCATACTCACTATGGTTACCCTCTCACTTTAACTCTGGTGTCACCATGTGTTCACTTTTTTTTAATGAATCTTAAAGGTTTTTGGTGATTGAGTACCATCTGCAGGTCCTTAACTGTGTGCTTCCAACTTTGGTTTATAACTTCTAACTAACTCTGTAAGTAATAACAATTCTAAGACTTGCAGCTGCAGACAACTGTGTATTCAGATATCAGTTGCAAATATTAACATGCTTGTAGGGGAACTAGATCCTTTGTAACCACTGTAAGTTGTCATCTGGTTGTATAAGGCAGGGCTTTCACCACAGTGAGGCTGCGCTCGCCTGAGCTATACCAAAGCAAACTTACCCGAGTTGGTACCAACTTTGAGGAGGGAAATTTCAGCTGATTCCACTTTTGACCCTAATGTCCTAATCAGATTTATCTTAATGTTAAATGATACAAACTTCTTTAAGACAGTTTGTTTTGTGCAGGGTTGAATCTGTTCCAGTTTGCAAGGTGCAGATTGTCATAGTGTCTGCAATTGCATGCTTATCTGGGCACATGGAACAATGAGTGCTCATTGTCATTTCAGAGAAGCGAACCTGCTGTGTGCACCATGAAAAATACATTGGTTTTATCCTTGAGCACATTTGCATTACAGAGACTTATCTTATGTGGCATCTCACAGCACAATGACAGCACTGGCCTCTTTCTGTGTCTATGTTGTGTGGTAACTATGACTGGAGATTCACAAGTTTGTTTTTGTTTTTTATTTACATTACAGTCAGTCCATTGAGTGTCACTAAGTATAGGTGATGGGAAGAGCTCATAATGAACTCTCTTTACTCTCATAACAGAAAAAACAAAAAACAAAACAAAAACAAAAACGATTCAATTCATCAATATATTATCAATAGTATATCATTACTGTATTACCTGTTAAATGAGACAGATTTCCGCATTAACAGTGATGAAATGTGATGAATTAAAAACACTCAAGTGCTGCACATAAATACAAAATTTGATTCACTTCACTTTAACATGTAATTCTCTGTAACTGTAAGTTTTTATTATTTTTACTGATTATTTTGACACGACTTGAATGCATCATACACGTATGAAAGTTGCTATTCATCCAACAATACATTTTTATAGAGAAAATTTCTGAAGGAACAAACATCATCAAACTCACAAAGAAGCATAAAGTGTTGTTGGCTCCATACAAAAAAATCTAAATCTGCTTGGCCTGGATGTTATTATAATCTCAGCGCTGTGAGTTGTGTCGTCTGACGCTGTGACTCTCTGTCAAGCTTTACCGTGTCTTCTGTGACCCATTCAGCTCATGAAAGTAATGAATGCATGCCTGCTGTCCCCTCGGGGCCCAATCTGCCCACTCTTTCTCTGCATGCCCTCTGAATCATTTGTTCCTCTCACTGATGTTTATGTCACTGCATATGCTAATATCAGAACAATATGTTAATAAAGCATTATGAATATTCATTAGCACATTGGACTACAATCAAGGTGACATTTGGGAGCTTAGACTTGATGTCATTGGAGGAAAGGTGCATCCAAAGTTAAAGACTGCTGTGTCCAAACTTCCACTCACCGGGTGACCTGAGTCTCCCTCCGGTGTCTTTCCCTTCAGCCCAGCTGTACTTTGTTTCAAGATAATTATAGGGGGGTTAGCATACTCACAGGCTAATCCAGTGTTTATCAAACTGGTGAACAGGTCATTTTGAGGGAGGTCAGAGGTCAGAGACTCACTTTAGGAAGGTGGATAACCAAGGGAAAATATCAACTATGAATGAACCTAAACTTGGGGAAGAAATTAACTAATAAACCTGTCTGCTTTTTATTAACTGGTTCCTTTCTTTTTGTTGATAATAGGTTAAAAAAAATTGTAGGGGTGGAGGTGTGGGCTTTTTTCTGATTCTGAAGGGAGGCAAAAATTATTAACATGGCCGGTTGTCAGTATGTTTTTATACACATTTCATCTTGGACCAAAAAAACAACAGCAACAACAAAAAATCAACAACAAAAATAGAGCTATGTATTCACATAATTTCTAACATGGTGGCAGGCTCCTCATCTGCTAAACTTCTCACTTTGTTTCACATTATAATATTTTATAAGCCTAAAGTACAGCCTGCAAGTGGTGTCAGAATAAAAAAAAAAATCAGCTTCATGAATCATATACTGTATCTGTTATTTATTCAATCATTCATTCATTTTCCTGAAGATGATCTGTAATTCAAATCCGGGTCACAGGTTTACACTGGAGCCTATCCCAGCTGACACCGGGTGGGAGGCAGGGTACAACCTGGACAAGGTGCCAGTCCATTGCAGGGCAGCAATGGACTGGTGTGTGTGTGTGTGTGTGTGTCGCCCAGCAACAGTTGGGCGACACACACACACACACACACACACACACACACACACACACACACACACACACACACACACACACACACACACACACACACACGCACACACCGCGGGCACAGCAAAACCAGTGCAAGGAGGGGAAAAAAGACAAACAAAACTAACACAAACTAAGAGCACAACAGTGTCCACAACATGGAACCTCGTCAACAACCTTCTTACCTCATCTTTTCAATAAAATAAATTACTTTGTTGCACCTGAAGAGATTTTACCAAGAGATTTTTTCTGAATGCTTTAAGGTTTTCCTGCAGCCTGAGTGTGAACATAAGAATATGAAGGAAGGCTGAAATGGGTCAGGTCAGTCAGATGCGCTCAACCAATAAAAGCCTCTTTAGGGAGAGATGCTCTCCATGCGCTCCAGTGGAGATTTGTCTTTCTTTTCCTTTTCACTTTTTTTTTAAACCTGTTTTCTTTTTCTGTAAGTGGGGTCAGAGAATGAGGAAGAGGACCAAACCATCAAATAAAGATCTTTTTGTTTTATTATTAATAAAGCTGTTGGACCTGCATGAAGGGCAGAACGTGTCTCAGTCACCAGTTGTATTTTGTACTTAAATGAGAAACTCAGAAAACTACAGAGCACATATCTGTGTCACTACAGCAGAATCTGTTTTAATTATTATGATTAACTGATTATTTCTACTTTGTAAATTAATCTATTGCTACAATTATCAAAAGTCAAAATATAGAATGGTAAGAAATGTCATATTTCAGGTGGTATTAGTGATTTTTTTTGTTTTTATATGGAAGAAAATAATTAAATAAAATTTCGTTCAGATATTTATCTTTTGTCAGTTTCAGTAATTCAGTAATTCGAAATGATAAAGGAACAATAATGTCTTCATGTCTGCTATGTCTATGAAGTAATGGTGTTTATGTGAATTCAAAAACTAAGAGAAAACATCTGCTGAAACCTTTTTTGGAGAAGCTGTCTCTTCGTTAAGGGGTTTTCATTTTATTTTGTAATTTAACTGCAAACACATTAAAAAATACATGCAGGGGCACTCTCACTACCGTCTTGCTTTATTTTCTTTGTTCTTACATCATGCAGGAACTAACTACTTTGTACAACTGAGTTCATAAACAATCAAAGGCAGACCTAATGTATATAGGGCCACTTCTTTTTCTTGATTTATAAATGTCTTCAGAATTTAATTAAACCAAAACTAGCGAGATCCCGTGGAAATTCCACGATAAAACAATAATATCAGACTTCATGGCATTATAAAGCACACTCAAAGTAGTCAAAAATCAACGTGGTGATGTAACGACTTTGCGTTGGCAAATCATGGATTGCGCTGGTCGCGCATTGCAAAGCCATAGATGAAGCAGGGTGACTGGAGAAAGAAAGCTAGGTAATTGTGAGATTGGGAAAGGAGCTAACGTTAAAGGAAATTGCATTTGTCAAAAGAACAAGTGGAAAACAAATTTTAGAGAAGTGATAGTTCTGTTAGCTGACTACATGAACAGAACTGTATGTAGTTACTTTGTCAGGTGCTGTGGGAGCATTTTAGATACTACATCGATTGTCCCATCCAAACAGAAACCATAGCTGGACAGACTGTTGGTGCTAAACAGTTAGTTTCACTCAGAATTTGTTGCCGTTTTCTGTCTCGTTCCTGCTGTTCGGACTCTCTGCTCAAAAACATGAAAATTGTTGGAACAGTTATGACACTCTAAAATGATGTTAACTGGGAAGTCCAAGTACAGTTATTTCTTCTCCTAACATTACGCCAAATTGTTCATGTGATCCCTTCTGGCAGATGCGCCGTGATTGGTTGGGCGCTGGGATTGGTTGGGCACTTGATTGACAGGTAGTGGGTGGAGTTGGTGACATTGTGATTGCGTGAGGTTTTTCAAGTGAGCTTATTCAAATAAATAGGTGGGGATTACAAAATTGTTTTGCTAACCCTATAGACTCTTGAGCTTTACGATGTCAAAATACAGCAGGGGTAATATGTGTATAATACTACTGCATATTAGGTACTGTATTACCACACTGAAATCTAGGTGTTAGATTTTGGGTGAATAATGTACAAATGATTCAAATTGTAACAAACGATTATTCTCAAATTACTGTACTCTAGAGGCTGAACTGGGTCCCACATCTGGATAGAAATTGATATATCCTTTAAAAATTATATTTTAAACTTAATTTAAAGCAGAAACAGAAGTCTTGACTGAAAGACAAGAGAAACACAGGTTCTTTCCTTTGTTTTGTCTGAAAGGTAGGGGAGATTTGTGCAGGGAAAAGAATCTGATGGGTCCGAATGGATCCAGACTGCAGCCTCTGCCGCCCAAATTGTCCCAAGACGCAGGGAGAGGTTGCAGGGAGCCAGTCTGACATCACCACAGTAAAGTGAGGATAACTCTACACATTTTATAAACATTGGGGTTTCGTGGGAAAGTCAAGGAGCTCAATCAACAGATCATACCTGTGGCATTTGAAGGGGATCCAGTTTACCACAACATTGAGGACATTCACGTCACATCCAACAGCCAGTAGCGTTCCTGGAGTCTGACCTTTCACAGACAACCTGCAGGTTGATGAAATGATAATAAAGCACCCTCAGAGGCGCCTCTCACAGAAGAATGCCTAGACTAAACAATAGACGAAACAGTAGACACCTGTGTGCTGACAGGCCAGCCCAAAGGAGGAAGTCTGACATTCACGTGGCTGAAGGAGACACACAGCAGAACTTCAGATGACATCTAGAGTTAGGGTGAGGGTAAGGGGTAGGGTTAGAACCACTGCGTGCATCAATTTGAGAAACAGGATCATCTTCCTGAAGTCAACTCAAACTGTTAGGGTTAGGGTTAAGGGCCCCCTGGGAGCCTAGACACTGGTGGTGGTAAGGAATGGAGCTGGATGCTGGGGTGACTTAATGAAGGGGATGTGTGATTGGGAGGATGTTGTTAGCAGAGATAGATATTTAAACTCTGACAGCCTGCAGCTGATTGGCTATCAGGGGAATGTGACTGGCTGTGATTGGATAAGTGGATAATGAGGTACTGATGGCATAGATAGCAGGAAAGCGGTTGAGGTATAAAGAGCATGTACAGAGATAGTCTTCTTGTGTTGTGTTTTGAAGAACTTTTGGCATCAGCAAATCATACTGCATAGGTTTGTTAATTGTGATTTTTATTTACAAAACATACTGTGTTTGTGAACTTTTGGGAGGAATTTCCTTCCATAAGAACTGCCCAAAAATATTTGTGCTCAAAAAAGTCCTCTATGCATTCATAAAGATGATAGAATTCATGATTTGTACAACCTTTTCTCAAGAATCCAAATGGACTTTGCTCCTGTGGATTGTTAAATCCCGCGAAGCGGTGATGTATTGTAATTGTCAGAGTTTGTGTGTTCGTCCGTCTGTCCACCGCTTCACAACCGCTGCAGATAAAAATATGAAACAAAAAGCACATTTCTCGGGCGGCAAAGGGGATGAAAATTAGATCATAACCTTAATCTTGAAAAAGTCAAGGTCAAATGTTCACTTTTACAGTGCACCCTCGCGCATTCGTGCATCGACTTCACCTCATCGTGGATTTTTTTTTTTTTTTAATGTTTTGTGAGTCCCGGACTTCTGTGAGACACAATAGTGCTTTAAACAGTCGATAAGAGTGTGGGAAAAGGTAATACAGATAAAAGGTGGTATAATATAGCATTGGGAGGATTCATAAATGTTTAAATCACCGTAAATAATAAAATAAATAGTTGGTGGCTCTATCACAGAATTTGTTAATCACGTGTGGTTCGTAGAACGCATTAACTGTGAGGAACGAGAGCGTACAGTATACCTTTTGGGGACACATCTGTTAAACCTGATAAGATATAATCAGAAAAGAAAAAGCAACATTTTCAGGAAGCCAAAGGCACAAAAATGTGTAGGTCAGGGTAAAATGTTGAATTCAGGGGTGTCGCGCACGAGATGTCTCCGACTGCCTTGTTGGTTCTGATGCTGTCACAGCCAGTATGCTGCCGGGATTTAAACCTGCAGGCCAGTTCTTCAGGACTGACTTAACTGAGACTGGAAGCCAGGAGCTTAAGGAGTCATCCCTGCTAAAAACAGACTGTTTTAATGAGAGCTGATCTGAGATCTGTCAGGGTAGGTAGACTGCCACAGAGACTTGTCTGTGCTGCACTTTGTGCCGCTCTAATTCACTGCACACAGCTCCATGTATATCTGATATGTTTATTATGTTGTCTGGCATGTTATTTACTATACAGCTGAATGAGCAGCATGTGAAACTATTATCTCTGTATTTAATTAAATTTTTTAAAATTTTATTTTTTCCTGCCAGTGTTTTACTGCATGTTGATGCAACTGTTGGAAAATGAAAATATTGTATTTAATGTACTACCTGAATAATTTGATTCAGGTCTAATCCTCTATTCTGTAAAGTTTATTCTATATAAAACATATACTATATGTCCACATCCTAAGCACCCCCACCCTCACACACATTTGTAACTCTGCTTCATAAACAAAATGTAAAGGCACACATGGCATCTAATTATATGTGACAAAACAACTTCTACATCCTGCTTTTCAATTTCAAACCATTGCTTTTACATTAAAATCAAAAATACTATTTAAAATGTCTTATTTGTTAAGTAATGAATAGTTGCAATAGACAGTAAATTATAGATACTGTTGCAGAAAAAAAAGGCAAAAATTTGATGTGTTGTTAAAAAAATGTTGTAAAAAGTAAGTTTTGTTATACGGTAATTAAGGTCCCGGTGATCATAACTTGAAGTGTTTTATGATAACAAAACTTAATGATCAGACATATGATTCATTTGGTGTCCATTCCTGCAGCTTGTTGTGCTGATGTTCTTCTTGTAAACAGTTTGTGTTGAAAACTCCAGAGAGATGGAAACATCCTGTCAGCCTGCTGCTCGTTCTGTTACAGCCATGTTTCAGATGATGTTGTGACTGAGAGAACAAGAACTCGGATCAGTCAGAGTTTGTTGAACACGGACTTGTCAGGATGTGAGAGAAAGGAGGACGATGGCGTCTGGTGGGTATCATGATGCATCACATTAAAGATTCCACAGTGCCTCTGTGCCTGTCAGGCTCATGAACCGAAGCGGAACAAAGACCCAAGGACTTTAATTCTGTCCTGCTCAACAAGAAGGTCAAAAAAAATGCTTTAAAAAGACAACAGAGGAGAAAACCTTTATTCATACTCATTTAAAAGAAGAAAAGAATAACTGATGCTGCTGACAAGTGCACAAACGAGTTTCTGTTTATTACAAATTCAAAACTCTGCAGTATGCATAAATCAAAGTTTGTCCCATCTGAACTTATTTTTATGTCCCGGGTGCAGCAGGTAAGGACGCAAAACTCACTCACACACGCTCTTCCTATAGATAACTAAGAAAATATTTTGCTTGTGAGTGGCCGGTTTACTGCTATACCAGGAACTGAACACAATAAAGGTAAAGGTGAACTGCTGTATATCAACTGGAACATGTCGATGGAACATCTAGACCTCATACATAGAATAAAAGTCTGTGTCTTTTGTTCAAGTCCATCCAAGAGAAGAAGGGATGCCCCCACAGTGCTAAGTACCTCAGGCCCACTTGTGAAGTTTGTCTTTTTGTTATTTATGCTACTTGGATCTTTAGGTCTCCAAAAAAAGTATCTGAATTGTTTCTATATTTCATGCACTGGACTTTAAAAACATGGAAAAAATAAAATACAGAATAAATGTAAGTAGTAAAATGTATGTTATGTACAGCTAGATAACACCAGCAGACGGTTTTTACCCCGTTCAAATGTCCGACCACAGCAGAAGGTGGGATTGAGACAACCGATGGAGGACCCAGCATTGGGGCTGCATTTGTAGACAGTTCCATTACTGAGCTGGTGGCAGCATCACTAGATGCACCACTAGGCTCATTTACAGAATTAAATAATTGATATACAACACCACAGGCGATGAGATTCACTTTGAATAAACTAAATTAAGATATGTGGAGCTGTGACCTCATCAGAAGTCAGGATTGGCACTGTTTTACTCTATTCTATTTTTCCATTTGCTGAACAAATGAAATAAATTAATTCATAAATGAATAAAATACAATTTTAGTCACTTTTGATTGGGTGGGCAAGATGCACATTCAGATGGGCTGAACTGGACCTCACCCCGAGTTGCTGCTGGCCTCGCACGATATCATCAACCCTGGCAAGTTGAATTCATTGCTTTCATTTGAAGATGAATGGATGATGACGCCTGCAAAGTTTCTGATGACACATCTCTTGATCATATAAGTGTCAAGTGTTGATATCGACATCTTTCATTTCTTTACATTTATAAAAAATCCACGACCCTGTCCTGTGTTAGTTCAGGTGACTCGTCTCTGTGCATCACCATATTGGACTTCAACTCATCAGTGACGACCTGTTACCTGACCTTGCCACATGTGGACAGTCCCCACTGTAAACTAATCCATCGCCATGATGTGCAAATCGATGCAAAGTGGATGACTTACAGTGAAGCCCTTCTTGTCTCATTGAGCGACGTAATTAAACGGACGGTGAGAGGAAAGAACAGGTGATGGTAACGAAGAGCTGCTGATTCTTTTTAGCTGAATTCTATAATATTTATTAAATGTTTAGAATACATTGATATGTATTGTGTAGACCCATGCCTTTGATGTTCAGATTTTAATTGGAATTACCTGTGTTGAGTTTATTGTTCCAAATTTTGCCTGTGCAAAATGTTAGCTTTACGTCCAGAAAATCAGCTTACTCAGATTCCTGTGAGAATATGTTCTGATCTATAACTGCTGCGAGGGAGGTTCATTCAGAAAAAGATAATGGTAAAAGAGAAATATGCTGAAAGAAAATAGAAGACAACCAGCAGTGTCATGCTTCTAAGTCACATGATATACTGATCAGCTTTTTTTGGTCACATAACTAACAAGAGATAAGGCAAGAAATATTTTGTTTGGATGCATCTCCACAATGTCACAGTTTCAGTTCCATTTCATTGGCAAAACTCTGCAGCATGAACCTGAGTCTATTTTTGATGCTCAGTGCTGCAGCTTCCTTGTTGGAATGGTTGGTTACTCAAATGTTGATGCACAGCAGGAGTAGCATATAAGAGAAGAAATAACCTCGAGCATCTCCACTCATTAATATTACACACTCGTGTCTGTACAATACAGTGGAATCTCAGCTTGCTTTAACTCCTAAATAATTCAAGCACTAAAATCTCTTCATTCTCTGCCCTCTCTTGTCTTTTCCTGGAGCTGCTCAAAGTAGAGCCATGAAAGAGAGAGAAGAGGTAGAGAGAGGTAGACGGTGAAAAGTACACAGGAGTAAACTGTTCGTCACCGATTTAAATATTGTACCATCAGATGTTTGAACAGTCTAGAAATTCAAATGCAAAAAAAAATTCCGCATTTTCTACTTTCTAAGTGTAAAATGTAGTGTAAGTTCTTACGTATGACTACTGTAGTGTGTAAGAATTTGTTGTTCATTTGTTTTTTCGTTTGTGTGTCTGTTTGTTTGTTTGGTTGTTTGTTGAATGGTTGGCTGGTCATTTGGTTGCTAGATTGGTTGGGTTTTTAGCAAATTTCTTTAAAAAAAAAACTCAGTAGATTTCCACCGAAAATATTAGGTTCTTATTTCCCTGGATTAGGGTAATAAGAAACGAATATTTTTAAATGTGGATCTGGATACAGGCGCTGATGCTGGGTTTTTAAAAGCTTCCTGTAATGTATCAATTCATTTATTTTACATATTTTCAAAAATAATGAACCATTTTCAGTAAATCCTTCTGGAAGAACAGAATAGTAAGAAACCAGAATATTTTATTGCTAACAAGGCTTGTAGGAATGGAGATGTTCACTCAACTGACTCTCTTTCTTTTTTTGTTTTAGAAAATAATTAATTCAGACACTTTATTTGGACACATTCCATTTGGTTTCATTTAGCTTCAGTTGAGTTTTTTTTTTTGTTGCCTGACTGAAATCCAAACAAGAGTGGTAGAAAAAAAGAATAATAATAGTTTCTACTACTATTCTTACTGACATGTCTATCATAACAAATCAAAACATCACAAATGTTTTATTTAGAATAAATTTAGATTTGAAATTTAAATTATAAACTAAATGTTAGATATTAGTAACACAACAAACCTATCCCATTCTAGCTATGTCATGGCATCTACCAGGGAATCGCAACCATAATATCTTGAAGTTGTATGAATCCCTTTGGTGCTGGAAGTTGGGCCAACAACCAGTGGTCGAGTATCTGACAGGATACATGTGTCAGTATTGATGACTTGCGGTACTGGTGACTGATCCTAGCGACACGACTGATTAATATTAATTAGTGACTAGTTTACCAAGTTCCTTGCTAGAATGCTGCTAAATAGTGGTCTTGATCTTATAAACACTGAGTAAAGCTCATCATCATATGTACTGTATATATATGAAATTATAGTATGTATAGATAGATATAGATGGATGGATGGATGATGGATGGACAGATAACATTATTACCATATCTAGACCATATTGTAAACATAAGATTTCCACGGCCGTGATTTTTAGTGACCTGCTTGCAGCCACAGTGCTCTCTGTGTGCACACGCAGCAGTGACGTACGGACACACAGGTCACTGTTATGATGCGACAGGATGAGAGCGGATGCCCCCCCACCCCCCGACCCCCCCAGCTAATTACAAGCGGTCCTGAGCTTCTCCTCCGGACCACTCGTCCTGCTGCGCTCACCTGAGACCTCGTTCACCTTTATAAGCGATTGTTGGGACGAAAACCAGATCTCGGATCGAGAGAGGAAATACTCTTAAATTTGGGGATCTGATTTTAATGATCTGAACAGCTTCTTTAAAAATTCCAGGCTATTTTGAAGCAATTAATGTAAATCTATTGGAAAATTAATAAAAGAAAGAACAAAAAACGAAGTAAAAGTTTGTCGCTGTGTTTGAAACAAGTGCGGCTGTGGAAAGAGGAATCTGCTTTATTCTCCTTGGTCGAGGCGCCGACACAGGCTTCTGTTGTCCGCTCGTTCAGATGTGTGTGTGGATGTAAACGGGGCTTCTGGCTGACAGCTGAAGGCTTTTTTACTCGTCTCTCATCTGTAACTCGACTCTCGTCCCGCAAACCGTGGCGCCGCAAACTGGAGGTGCTGCGATGGGACGATCCGAATACTGATATGAAGGGTAAGATCAGATGTTTTTATGAAGCGTTTGCGGTTCCTGGGACGCAGTGATTGGTAAACGGTAATCGATACCACGTCTGTTCCATTGTGGAGAGCAGTGCGTAAAGCGCGCTAGAACGTCACCAAGTCGTCTCAAAGCGTTCTGATGTTTCAGACATTTTAAATATCATGCATTTGGCTAAATTATACAACAATGTTAATACTAATATTAACATTGTTGGTCACTACTAATATCTTCTGGTGTCCTTAATTTATGGATTATTGACCACAACTCAATAATTAAGTTTTTTAAGATTTTTTTTTAACCTTTTTTTTTGTTTTTTGTTACTGCTAATGTTTAGATAAATAGAAGATAGTCCCCTGTTCCCGTGTCAGGTGACTGGTCTCATGAAAAGTGTAGATCAGAAGAACATGAGTAATTTTTTCCATGAATTTGTACAAATTATTTATGAATCTACTGAGTTTACTGGAGACCAAAATAAAATCATTAATTTCCATCTCAAATAAATTTCTTTAGCTTTTCATTCAGGTTGCTGTTGAGATTCACTTTGAATAAACTCAATTAAGGTATGGGAAGCTCTTATCTCATCAGTAGATGTTATTCCCAAATAAACAGTTCTGAAGTGCTCTTCATACTGTCAACAGTAATATAACATAATTAGGACTACTATTTACTATTTACTGATCTGAAAGCAGACAAGTTGAATTATATTTAAATAATGTTAATCCGTTGAAACCCTGGCCTGTCATACTGTAGTAGTCCTGGAAAGACATTTAGAGTCTGTGACACATTCTTGGAGGGTTGGGGGTGGAAATGCTCCTTCTAGTGCCCCCATGTTTGAATAAACAGCAAAGGTGACTCCTTAGATACATCTCAAAATAAATCAGTATGAAGGGGCATCAAAAGATCCTTTCCAGTGAGCAATGGGTTAAAATAAGATACATGTTTGTCACATTGTGATTTTCCTATTGCTTATATCAGATTTGTATAATATTATTAATGAATTATTATATTCACTATTGATTTATTTATTCAGGTCCAACAATAAAAACTGTATTTGTTGAAGATGGATGGATGGATGGATGGATGCTGACCTTTATGTGTGAGTCTGGTTTGTGATTTGTGTGTAATGCTGATTGGCTGTGTGGGTGTAAATGACTCTGGTCTTTGGGGATCCTGATGTTCAGGGCTTTGTCACCATGGAAACAATGCAACAGCCAGTGATGGGTTGATCCTTAGGGTGTCTGTGAGAAGGGAAGCTCATTGTGATCTTTGGTCAGTGTTCGAATCTGTGAGTGGCGATAAGTTCACGGATGGATGACGATGGTGTTTTCTAATGGAGCCCCTGGATCTCCTCTGGTATCGGAGTAGAAATGTTGGAATACTGAGTCTGTAAATCATAACAATCTGGCAGTGTAACCTTTAATGTGTTGGTACTTCTTCCCTTTGGTCATAACGCCTGCGTTTTACTGATTCACTCAGCACAATCCTAACGCGATGCTACGGTGTGGTGGTTGGCGCTGTTGCCTGGAGGTTCTGGGTTCTGATTGGGCTCTAAGGAGTTTGACATTTTCTCCTCGTGTCTATATGGGTTCCCTGTGGGTGCTCCACACATCTTCGACACAAGTAGATGAAAAATAGCAACTAGTCAAGTTTTTAACATTTACTATTTCTCTGAATGAGCACAGATTTATTATAAATAAAATCGTTGTTCTGTTTTAAATGATGATTTAATCTCTACGGAGTGATTCACACTTATTTTTTGATTATCCAAAGATGAATTTTTTTCTGGAAATGTGTTCTTTAGATAAGAATATAAGGAAAAATAAATGAGGAAGGAGGAACTGGGATTAAGTGAAGAAATGTGGACTTCTTCACTTCCCTGTAGTGGAATGTCAAAACCTGAAAAATAACCCAACACAGGTCAGAGACAACATTTTGCTGATGCTGAACCCTGGACCTTTAAAATTCTCCTTGCTGGTATTTCCACGATTAATTTCATCAATGAAAACACAGACCTTGATTCCAAAATTCATATTGATGTTCATTCATTCATTCATCTTCATACCACTTAATCTGCTGTAGTGGGTGGCGGGGAGCTGCAGCCTATCCCAGCTGACTGAGGGCGTGAGGCAGGGGAAACTCCGGATGCAACACCAGTGCACCGCGGAGTCACACAGAGACAGAGACAAACACGCAAGCACACACTCACACACTACGGGCAATTTTGGAACGGCCAATTAACCTGAAGCGCATGTTTGTGGAGGTGGGAGGAAGCTGGAGAACCCGACGAGAACCCACGCAGACACGGGGAGAACATGCAAACTCCGCACAGAGCGGGACTCGAACCCCAAACCGCCTTGCTGTGCGGCGACGGGGCTACCCACTGCGTCATTTTGCCGCCCCTCATATTGACGTTTGTAAATTTTATTTGTTTTGAATTTTGAAGCAGACTACACATCTCGAAAATGTTGGGACAGAGGCAACAAAAGACTGAGTACATTACATCACATTACATCACATTACATTACTCAGAAACATCTGATTGGATCATTGCACAGGTAAAAAGGTTTGCTTGTAAAATTGTGATTGATTTTAGCCCCCTGGGCTAAAAAAAAAAAAAGGAAAGGATCCAGATTGTTACCAGCTCAGAGTTTAAAGCCACCAGGTGTGATGGCATGAGCAGGTGGGTGGGTATTAGTGGATACACTGCACATTTGTGAAGGCTCCAGTGATGCTAAAATGTCCAAATAGGTTTTAGAACAACATATGCTGCCATTCAGACATCTTTTTCAAGGACATCTCTTATTATCTCAGTCAGAAAACAAAGCCCCATTCTGCTGCCTCACAACAGTAAAATATTCCTGTCATGTCCTGACTAAAAATATCCCAACTTTGAATTTGCCATGAGGTGAAATCAGCAGGCAAGGTTTGTTCTTTGTCCAGATTTTCAGCTGTTCAGTTTCCTCGCTTGGGTCATTTCTGCACACTTGTGTCACGTCGGCCACAGAAATCACAGTGTGACAATTCCACAGCAGGTTCCACGCTCTCACCTGTCCTCATCAAAAATGTTCAGGAAGCATTCAGGAAATGAGGCGATGATGGCGAAGGCTTTGCTTGAGTCACATCTCTAGTCATGGGACTCTTTGCATTTGTCTGCCAGTGTTTGACCGACCATTGGTTGTGCTTGTTTAATGTTTAAACATAAGGGAAAGATAAATATTACTGGTTTAAATTCAAAATCTTCCATTGGGAATGAGAGGTTTCACTGCTCAGCAGGCTGTTTTGTTGCTGAGTGTGTGCAGAAGCCTACAGGGAGACCTGGTTTATTCTCAATCTGTAATGACGTTTTTGGTTGAGGAACTTATTTACTATTGTTCCTTCAGCGTTTTGATTTTTCTTTCCATTTGCTCATGTACATTTTATTTTGTCTGGGACCACACTCATTGCATAAAACGTGGCGCAAAAATAATAATGAAATGTGTAATGTTGCTCTCATTCTAAGGAGACCATAATGGACTTCCTGACTCGTTCTCTTAGACAAACAGAAAGAACTCACGCCGTATTTCCTTAAATTATTCTTACTTTCTTAACAAAATCACAATAAAAAAACAAAACAAAACATCACAGATATCAGTTGGTGTAGTTCTCAAAATGTTATATTTTTTAATTAGATTGTGCCAGATCTCATTCCACTGTGGTGAAATTGTAGATATTTGCTTTCTCTGCAGAATTTGTCAGTATTTTATCCATAATGTGAAAGAAGGGAGGCTGGTTGGTTGGTTAGTGGTTAGCGGCTAACGGAGGTTTGCGCTCTGCTGAACGCCTCATTGTTTAATTGTCAGGTTGCTTTGGGAGCACTCAGAATTTCAACTAAAAAATGTAAAATGTTTAATGGAGTACAGTTATCTCTTGAAATGCTAACCATGACATAGATGCTAATTTATATTCTCATCTCATTAAAATATGTCTGAACCTCAAGGCCCACCTGGAGTTTCTCTCATCTTCATTAATAAGTTAGCGCTGCTTCTTAGTGTCATAACTGATACAAATCTGCACTCGCATGCATGAATGGATCAGTGCGGATTACACTTTCCAGGGATATCAACATCTTCATGTACGCTACAGATAAATATGCTCTGAAATCATAATGACAGGACTCTCCCTGAACTGTAGCTCACGATCAGTTTTAGAACTGCTCTCCAGAAGTTTTCCGTGATTTTAAAATTGTTATGGAAATTACAGAATTTTAACAAGACATTTTCAGAGGCTCCTCTAAATTTTAGAAACTGTCCTCACAAGAGTAATTATGTTAACTGTCATTTGAAGAGTTGTATATTTGTGTTTACCTGAGACAGACCTGTTTCCTGTCTGGTGTAAAGTGAAGCTGCCTAGCTGTAGGTTCATGTTCACTAGTCCTGCAGGAGGAATAACCTTGAGAGTGGAAGGTTTCGCTTCTGCAGCATTTGGTTGGAATCGTATCTGATAGAACCGTAACACTGATCACCAACTACGCTGTATGGTTGTAAAACTTTACAGAAACATTGTCTTCTCTCCTCCAGCTTTTTATCCTCTTCCTCTTCATGTCTTTCTTCTGTTTTCCTTTTGCCAGTGGCATTTTAACCATCATCTGTGATGTCACACCTTCTCATCTGTGTTCTTTGTTTCCTTCTTAATACATCTCAAATCCTTCTTTCCTTTCTTTTCATCTTTTCTCCTCTCCATGTGCCACAGTATAATCCCCCCAAGCAATTATCCTGTTCATCCCTTTCTTCATAAACATTCTATGATCTTACCCATCTCCCTCTCCCTCTATCATTCAGTTCCACAGTCTGTCCTTACTTGTCTTCTCCTCTTGCCCCTTATTTCTCTCTTTTTTTGCCCCTTCATTGTCATTCTTGTTCAACTGTTAACTCTTCTCCTCCTTTTCCTCCCTTCAACTTTTTTATGCCACTTTCCTCTCATTTCTCCTTTTTCTCCACCCCCACTCTCATCCCCCCTCTTTCTTGTCTCCTCCCTCTTTCTCTTTCTCCTTGCAGGTTGTTGATGGAGAGGATTTCGAATGTCAGCCGGTACAGTGGTCATCGCAGGAGGTATTCTGGCTACAGTCATCTTACTGACCATCGTCGCTGTCCTGTGTTTATGTAGGTTACAGGTATGATTATTTTCCTCCTGACTATTCCAAGCAGCAGTGTGATTCACAGCTCCCCCTTCTGGCAGTTTCCGTCACTGTTGACATGCTTCTGGTGGCGTAGGCTTGTTTTAAGGATGCTTGCCTTCCCTCTGTCTGTCCCATCATTGAAGAGCCGCCACATAGATATAGAATAAATTTAAAGTATAAAAAGCATCTGTCAAGGGTTTGTCAAATTTAGTATTTATATGAAATATAGTTCCTGACCCCAAGTTTAAATTATTCTTTTCCAAAAAGCCTTCTACAAGCTAACAAACTACAAAACAATTATATGTATTTGGAAAATTTTGCATAGAGATAAATTCTCATCTTTCTGATCGTCATGTCAAGAACAGTGTCGCCACTGTACGGTCTTGGGCACAGTAGCTATAATGAATGTTGCACTGAACTAAATGCTAACATGCTAACATACTAAATGGCAGCATCAACATCCTAACATTTGACAATGACTCTGTCTCTTTTACTCTTATTGACTATTAAAGTATTACTGCTGCAAGAGGGAGGAGTCCGAGAAGGGGGAAGAGGAAGAACCAGAACTCGCTAGCATGTCACCGACCCACCCCCTCGCTCTGTCCGCTCCTCCGACACCTCCAATGCTGGAGCACTACGGTGAAGAAGCAGAGACCTACCCCCCTACCTTCCTCACTGAGGCCAACGGCCCTGCCAACTACTCCCCCACGCCGCCACCACCACCACGAAGGTGCCACCGGTCACATGCCTTCTGCCCTTCCTGCGCCCGCTGCTCACTACCATTCTACTTGCAGCACCCGGAGAGGTTGTGCAATGGCGGTCGCAGGATCAGCTACAGGACGGTGCAGCAAGAGGACCTGGAACTGCCAATGGACCTGGCTAGCTTCTACCAGAAGCTGAACCTGATTCGATCTGTCACCATGAGGGAAGTGGTCTCTCACAGTGTCAGCACTGATGTTTAAGAACAGGCAGGGTAGAGACAGCGCCACCCTGCTGACCTGGAGAAAAGTCTGCGTCATACAAGCTGCAGTACAGTCTGCAAGTAGGCAAAAAATATGTTCATATCTTCATCATTAAGACTCTACTTATATACGCCAACACTGAGGGCTTTTGGGTGATGTAACATATCTCCTGGCAGACATACGCTGCTGAACATGTACAGCTCCAGACCATCTGCTCAAAGCATTGTCAAACTTTTGGACACTTTGACTGACTGATCAGAGTTGAACAATGTTCAGTTTGTCAGCAGGTTAAACGTGATGCAGACTGTGTTTGTCTGAATGCACCAAACTGAGACAGGGATAGAGGGAAACTTTTAAAATGAAAGTCAAGTGCAAGTTGTAAGATTCCTAAAAATAGTTCATGCCTAGTTAGGCAGCTAGTTAGCAGTTTTATTAGGCATACAATTTTAGTGCAAATTGAACAGACTTATTATTATTATTATTATTATTATTATTATTATTATTATTATTATTATTATTATTATTATTATTATTATTATCTTCCTTTTGGCTTTTCCCTTCAGGGGTCGCCACAGCGAATCAGTTGCCTCCATGAAGGAGTGATTTTGTAGGTGTTTGTCACCGACCATTCCTTCTCTACATCCCTTCTGATTGACCCTTGGCTAGTTTTTCATTTTCCCATTGCCCTTGCCAGCACTGACAGAGGCCTCCAAAATACCCTCCAGCTGGCCACTGTTGTGCATGTTTCTGCCCAAACTGTCAGAAACAGATTCCATGAGGGTGGATGAAGGCTTGATGTCCTCTATCGGGGCCTGTGCTCACAACCCAATACCGTCCATCCCTATTTGGCGTTTTCCCTGAAACACCATAATTGGCAGATTGGCCCTGACGCTGTGTTCTCTTTACAGATGAGAGCACATGTATCAAACATGACAACATGACAGCGTCTGGAGAAGTTGTGGGGAACTTTACGCTGCATGCGACATCCTCCAGTATGACCAGTGTGGTGTTTGGTCAGTGATCATCTGGAGAGACATATCCTTGGAGTTCTGCACATATCTCCACATGCTATCAGAGGTACCCTGAACAATACCTCTGATAGCAGGACACCATATCAATGCTTGAGATGGTGTCCTGTTCACTATATCAAGCACTGGTGTTTCAAAGCATCCAGCGCCACCACAATGCACCACAGACTGTCCAGGAGATGATCCAAGTCTGGGAGGAGACCCCCGCTGTATCATCAGGATCATATCCAGACATTGTGGGAATGCATGGAGGCCATACACATTGCTGAAACACATTTAGAAGAAAATCGCACAAGTTGGATCAGTCTGTAATCTGAATTTTCCACTTTAATTTGGGTATGAATCCATACCTCAATGAGTCCTTCAATTTTTTTTTTTTACATCTTTTTGATCTCACCAATTTACAATATGGAAAAGATGAAGAATTTTTCATTCATTGAGAGCTGGAATGGTGTTTTTGACTGTTCTCTTTGTTTTTTGAGCAGTCTGACATATTTATGTAGTGCAAAAATATAGAATAGAAAAGTTGATATTCACACAAAATAGGTTTTGATTTGTCTTGTATTTGTGTTTTTCCAGCAGCAACAGCTGAATGTATCATAACATTACACCTTTATTTTTTTTTCATGGTCAAATTTTTTTCACTTCTCACCTGATAACACCAATCAAAGTGCTGTGTAGGTATTTTATTATCAATGAGGATGAATTTATTACATTATTGGCTGTAATTACGTTATTGGCTAAGGTTAGTCTTATTATATTATTGGCTTCAACAACTTCTCTTATGTTGAACAATTATTTTTCCTTATTCTGCAACTCATATTTCAAGAGTCAACTAAATGAAATTAGCTGTGTAGGACTGTTTTACTTTTTTGAATTCACGTTCAAAAACAATTTACATTGTAAAGGGCTTTTCTGAACTTTTCAGTGATTATTTCACCCCATACTAGATAGATATAGGCTCCAAGCAGGGGCTTTCTTCAAACAACAGCAAAAAAGATTACAGTAAAAGTAAAAGCACAAAAGTAAACATCTCAATCTGAGATTTGAAATGTTTGAGATCTCAATTTTTTTCTTTGTCCCAAAATGATCGTCTTCATTTGGAGCAAAAATTTAATTCTGTTGATGCACAATCCATTATGGAAGTGCAATCAGTTCTGATGCCCCCGTAAACCATGAAACTGGGAACGTACGATTAGATAAACTACTAAAAAAAGACAGACTCTGCTGACTGTCGTACAGTGTATGTGTGTGTGTGGGGGGGTTCTCTGTTGTGTGACTCATCTATGCTTTTTAGTGACTGTGTAAGCAACACATCATAACTGTCTAACACTGATTGTTTTTATCTGGTTTAAAAAAATGCAGAAACTGTTGGGTTTCTTGGCTGTTAAAGCACTTGAAATGTCTGCTGATTTGATTAAGCGCTATACAAATAAAGGTTGATTGATTGGTTGATTGATTGAACCATTGTGAAGAAGAAGCAGCAGTTAGTATGTGTGTCCTATAAGGCTGAGTACATGAGCAACATAGAGCTGATGGCAAAAAATCTAACAGAAGATCCAGTTTGCACTCATGTTTGTAATATTACTGTCTAAACTAACCTGACCCATTGCAGTAGCGTTATTGTCGTGTTTGTGTCTGTGTTTGTGTATATCTGTTAGAAATTTCTTTTCCAGTTAGAAAAATGCAAAACTGTTTTTATAAATCCTGTATCTATCAATTAAAACATAGCTAGAATGTACTACATGTAATATACTAAATACTGGATTTTGTACATGTATGGCCTGACATGACATGTTTTGAACATTGACCAATATAATAACAGAGGACTGTCACTGTAAACATGAAGTGAATGATGAATGATATTGTTGCCAGGTGAAACTGTGGGGTCATTTTTCCAGTTTCGTTTTTTGTTTTGTTTTGTTTTTTGTCGACTTTCCAGAATAAGACGTGAACTGAGTTTTCTTTCCTTCAGCTGCACAAAAACAAACTCTGCACGGTATCTTCAATATCTAGCCATGGAGAAATGATCAGGATCTGACCTGTATCGACACAACTCCATGAAATGACCAATTGATTTGCAAAGAATATTGTGTGACATTTTATGTTTTACTTGCAAATATAGAAACCTGTTTCTGCTACACTTGTGGTGGAACTTCATTCTCCACCTGCCAGCTTCTTTAAAAACACAAATCTGAGAAAGGTAACTTGTCATATTTAGCCTGCTGGACAGTGATTCGACTCTAAGCT
This sequence comes from Antennarius striatus, assembly GCF_040054535.1. NCBI lineage: Eukaryota > Metazoa > Chordata > Actinopteri > Lophiiformes > Antennariidae > Antennarius > Antennarius striatus. Next base: position 8,459,838 of record NC_090778.1, on the reverse strand, counting down.
GTTTCACAGATGTCATGGGGTTTTAATGTCTCTGTTTCCAGTCTGGGCAAATAACTCACTGCAAAATAAATATCCATCACATTGGTGAATGAAGATTACTTGATGTTTCAGGTTCCAAAGTTAAAGTGATGAAGAAAGAGTGTAATGGGAATTTCATGAGCATCTTTTCTCTTCATTTCTTTGATGTAGTTTCATTAATCTGCAGTTTAGTAGTTCATTGACCAGCTGAGGGCGTCAAGAGCAAACTTGCATCTACTTGAGTTGCTCTGTGTGTGAAAGTGACTTACAGTGTTAATAAAATGATGTAAACTGTTTGGCATCTTGGTTATACCTCTAGCGACATATATTATTGTGGGCAGAGTTTGTTTAGTGTCTTTTTATTAGCTTTCATCCACCATTAAATTTCAGATAACTTGATTATGTCAGGACAAGCCTCGCGTCAACGAAAGAAGAGGACAGCAGTCTGCAATAATCAGTGATTTTTTTCTCCAGTCATAAATGCTCTACAGCAGTTCCTGGAAAGCTGCTCTGCTTTTCAGGAATCTCAGTAAGGTTCCCAGGATGGGTATTCATGAATGAGAACTCTAGTAACTCTAATAACGTAGTGACAGATTTCAGCTGTGATGCCTGAAATAATATAATAATTTACATAAAAACAGTAAAGACACAGATGTTAATGGAAGCACAAGTCAATACCAAGGATTCGCTTTATTAGTGACAGTAAACATTTCCCAAGATTAGTTTTGTACAAAGAGGTATAATTTCAACCCATGAGCCAGAACAAACATTTGTACTTTGTGGTTCTGAAAACCAAAGACATGTTAACTATTTATGTCTTAGTATTCAATGTTAGATACTGTTTACAATGTTAACATTCTTAAGGTCTTGTTAGGTTAACGCACAAAAGTACGTACTTGGCTAGGGTGTGGTGAATGTTTAGTTCTGTCCATAAAACACTTGGTTGTCTTCATTAACATTTATGAAAGAGTTCTGATTAATATCTTGATAAAAGTACATGATTTGTTGCCATAGACACTTCTGCATAATAGTGCTTTAGGCCAACACAAATGTTGCTCTAAAGGTGCTCTAGGTTTCACGTAACCACCTTCCTGTCCTCCACCCAGTAAGACATTTAGCTCACATACATGAGATGAATAAATGAAATATACACATCTGACATGTCTGTGGTTGTACAAATATACAATGCCAACATTTTAATCTGGTGGATGGTCTGATCAGTTATATAAAAAGTACACAATAGTTAAAATTGAGACATACATGTACACATCAGAATACATTTCAAGCATACTTCAAGTGTCAGGAATGATTCTTTCTGTGTTTTGTACTCGACTCTTTTGTACTCACACACAGGCCAGAACTGGCATCAGTTGACCCGATGAGCAGCCATCAGCTGACATCAGGCGCGTCACAATAAATGAAAATGTGCTATGACTAATAAATATGCTGCTCCATCCCGCAGGCATACTTGGCAAACACAATGCCAGGCTGCAGATGATGAAATGTAAATATAAACTTTTTACATGCCAGACACCAAACTGAAATACAATGAAATCATATTTCATTAACTGTCTGTATTAAATATTCTAGTCATGCAGTATATGCATAAATAATTTAATCCATCTCTTCATTGCATGGATGAACACAATGACGATGGAGATTTGTAAGAACTTTTGAGAAATAACAATGTTGTTCTCAAAATGTTTTTATAGTACAGAATGATCAATAATTGGCTGATACGCAGATTTTAAAAAATCCTCAGTTAAGGAAAAAAGTATATGTACTGTACATTTTTCCGCAAACAGCAAAAGGTTGGTATCCTAATACAGTTACTAACTCTCCTCTCGTATTGACTAAGTAACCAATCCAAATTTTGTATTGAGAGATGTTAACAACAAAATTAAAATAGTTTTTTGTCCATTTCTATCTATATTTACTCTAGATAATCAGAAGCACAATATATGTTGTACTTGGAAAGAGAGGTGCTCAAAGAAAGGTCAAGAAAGGCAAAATACCTGATGAAATATGAGTGAGTGATGTAATTAATGATTCTACAAGACTTTTAAACTGTTGTTTGCCAAATCATTTTTATGTGACATTATTAAACAAATTAACAAATTTTTAAAGGATGTTTTGCTTTTTAAACACAGATGAGAGACTTGACTTTCAGCTTCTTCTATCTGCTCACACCATATGTACATAAAGTACTTAAGTTAAAGTCAGGTAGAGAGAGGCTGTGCCAGCCTGGACTAGGAGACTGGAGGTCGCACAGCGCGGCAGGAGTGGCAGCAGGCCTTGCTGTAGTACCAGTGGCTGCACAGGTTCACCTTCAATGCCAGCAGACAGTTGGTAGAAGGACGATCCTGGCAGCTCTCATCTGGGACACAATTCACAAAAGGTGGGGTTCATGTTAACAATATCACAACAACCTGAATGCAGAGTGGGGTAAAGATTAATACTTCCTTTATTTACTTGTTTAAACGCATCTGCTTTTCACGTATTTGTACAGTTCAAAGTTCCTGATTTCATAGGATATTACAATACTTCCAAACTGGAGTCAGATGCAATTTCTACACAGGATGCATTTTGGTAGAATCTTCCCTCAGGGTTCTGTTGTTAGTGTTAGTGATAAAATGTCATGGAGCCACATCTTTGCCTGGATCTTCGCCACAATCCAGTGCTTCCATTTTTGGAAAATACCCCCCAAAAATGTCTGAACCAATTCATTTATGTGGATCAACTCCAAAATTGAATCTATAGATCCCTGACTCATGCTCAACCTTCACACCAGGGCTTTTGTAACTCCGTCCAGCAGACAGACAGACAGCTGGAGGAGGAAAAAAATGGAGTCTGGAGGTTTTGTAGTGTCTTACCTGGTGGCTCAGTGGGACATGGCTGCAGAGTGCAGGTCTGTTTAGAAACTGGTTTAGTGAGGGGGTCGCAACCTCGGACCAGCTCCCTGCCCTGGTAACACTTCACATCCCTCATCCTCACACCGACTCCACACGTCTTAGTGCACTGAGGAAACACAGGAGCAGAAACAAATCAGTGACGAGCTCGAAGACAACCCTTTACAGCTGTCAATGTCAGATGCGTGCATTGTGTTGGCCTCACCTCAGACCAGGGGGTGCTGTACCATTTGAAACACGGCCTCTCAAAACAAGTGCTTTCCTCGTCAGGCTTTTCGTCGCCTCCACATGACTCATCGTCATAGATCTGGAACTTTCCTCCACTGATGCCGACACACAGGACCATCCTTCGCTTCACCCCACGACCACAGGTTGTGTTACACTATGCACCAAAACATTAAAAAACATTCAAAGCAAAGTGAATACTGTAACCACTGAACAATAAAATGTTACATTCTTCATTTCAGATTTGACGATATGATGTGTTGGACTGAGAAAATGTTTCGAATGAATTATGAAAACTCAAATTAATAATCTATAATAATCTATAATTGTTTCCCACAAACTAAGAAACAGTTCAGGCTTAGTTTTGACACTCTACGTAGGCCTCACCCTCTCCCAGTCTTGGCTGAGCCAATGTGGAGCACAGTCTCTCTCTCCACATGGGTGGATGGCCAGAGGCTTGTTCTCTGCAGGGCACTGGTTCTCCGGGACCACGCGACCCTCTGTAGCCTTACAGTACACGTGACGCACCGTCTGCCCCTGGCCACAAGACCCAGAACACTGCAACGAGGATGGTTAATGCCACTGGATGATTGGTCAAGAAGAAGCACTACTATTTTTTATCACATGACATTGAATCAAGGACACATTATAATATTTTGACATCCACATCCTAAGGAAAATCATAAACTTCCATTGTGGAACAACAGCTTTTCACTGAGGTAAAAACAAACTGGGACAGTTGAGTTGAGTTGAGTTGAGTTGAGCAACAGCTCAAAAACAGAAGATTTACAGCTCATGTACAGTACACTGACATGCGCAGTGTATGGGGAGTAAAGACACTCACAGGCCCCCACTCAGACACTGTCCAGTGGCGTTCACAGGTCGGGCCAGTGCAGTTTTTGGTGTCTGGTGGCTTGGTCATTGGATCACATGGTCTGGTCTCATCAGAACAACGGACATCACGGGTCACTTGAGCTTTGTGGCCACATTTGGCAGGACACTGGATGAAGAGACATAAAGTTGACTGTCACCAACACGTTTCTATAAAATGAAGTGTTAAAAGTTTCAAAGTGAACCAGAAAGCAAGAACCCCAGGCAGACTTTGCAAACAGCGGAAAATGCTGTTGATTACAGCTTTATATTTTTGTGTTTTTCACAGGAGAACAAAATTGGTTCTGCCTGACTGTAAGGATGTGGTTTGTGCTCAGCAACAGCAGAGATCATGAGGGTTGGTGGTTCAAGGAAGCAGGTCAGGGGGAGACAGTTCTTTATATCGAGTGTGTTATCTGGTACCAATTCCCCTGCAACCCTTAATAATTTTTTTTACTTAGGTTTATTTTCCGTACATGTTAATATAACAGATTTCACACCTTCATCATATTTACAACATCAACAACAACATACGGGGAAAAAAAGAGCTGACAGGTAGAAGCCAATAGGCTTGTGAAATTCCCACCCCCCAGAATCAACAATCATCCCTCTCATTACAATATGTTGTCAACAAACTCAGACATTAAATGTTTTCAACCACTTCATCCACTGAATTTTGACAGACGTTCACACTCTTATCCACTTCCAGATAGAAAGGTATCAACATGCTCTTTAAAGTCTCAAACTTAATGTTATCCCTCGAAGCAGAAATCCATGCATTTCTTCTTCATTAATCCATGTTTCTGACATTGATGATGTTGAATGGTTTTTCAACTGTTTCATGTAATAGTTGATGTGTCCAAAATTAGTGTAGAGCTCCCACTATTGAAGTGATTCTGTTGTACAGATCTTTGGTGTAGTAACAGCTCTTGTCCATCTTAATTACTCGTATTTCTCCAACTCCTCTGCACTCCTGATCACCATTGTTTTCATCTGGTCCGGAGAAAGCCCCTTTGTTTTGATGAAGATCCTGCAGTTGTTTGTCCAGGTGTTGTCAATCAACCCATTCTTCTTCAGCATTCTTTTTAGTGAGATTCTCATTAATGTAGAATTTTTTTCCTTTCAGCTTGAAGCCTCGTTTCAGAAGAGCAATTTTGTGTTTACAATTCTGGAATTTTATCAGCACTGCAGGTGGTCTCCTACCACCAAATGGTAATGGATAACATGTCTCAATTTGGTCTTAATCTCTAGTTATCTCCAGATCCCTCAGTTGAGAACTCACTTGCTGCTCCACAGTCTCGAGGTCAGCGCTGTGCTCAGTTCCCTCTCCCCTGGCCACAGCATGTGCATAATTCCTCGGCTTGATTTCGATGCCAGTGATGATCACATCATTTACCAGTATATGAATGTTTTGTTCCAAATCATCCATTCTTTGTTGTCCCTACTCTCGTCAGACTGGGGCTACTCAGAACACAGGAGCAGCGCGGCTGGGCCCGAGGACGGACGGGCAAGAGGAAGCGATGTGCACAGAGGCAGAAGAGGGGAAAGATGGCTGGCTGGCTAACTCAGCTAAAAGCCAGAAGACCACCAATCCCCTCACTCTTCTTGGCCAACGTCCGTTCTTTGGACAACAAAATGGACATGCTGCATCTCCGGCCAGGGGCCTGGGCGGAGACTTTACTCAACAACATGCCGGACTCTGCTTTCCAGATTGACAGACTACAACTGTTCTGAGCGGACCGGGACCATTGATCCAGAAAAACAAATAGGGGGGGGGGGGCTGTGTGCATACGTTAACAGAGGTTGGTGTACAAATAATGAGCTGGTTAAGAGCTACTGCTCCAAGGCAATAGGACATTTGACTGTTAAATGTCAACCGTGTTACCCGCCTTATGAGTTTACAGCTATGTTCGTCACTATTGTTTACATCCCGCCGGGTGCTAATGCTAACGCTTACGCAAACGAAGCGTTACGGGAGCTGCACGACACCGTTAGCTCACTGCAGACCAGACACCCGGAGGCATTTTACGTGGTAGCAGGGGACTTTAACCACGTAAAACTAACAGACGCACTTCCCAGCTTCTACCAGCATGTCACCATTCCCACACGTGGGGACAACACTCTGGACTGTGTGAACACTAATGTGCGCGGCGCATACAGGTCCCTCCCCTAACCACACCTCGGCTTCTCGGATCACATCTCCATTCTGCTGGCGCCATCATATCGTCCCCGGGTGAAATAGCTCAGACCCACAAGGAGGACTGTTACCGTGTGGCCCCAGGATGCAGCCCTGGTGCTCCACGACTGCTTCCAGCACACAGACTAGCAGATGTTCAGTGAGGCAGTCACACAAGGGGGAGAGGTGAACCTGGAGGAATACACTTCCCCTGGCCTCGGGTTCATCTCTAAGTGTGCGGATGATGTTGCCAACGCCAGAACGATCACTGTCTACCCACACCAGAAGCCCTGGCTGAATGCAGAGGTGAGAGCTCTGATGAAAGCCAGGGATGCTGCGTTCAGGGCGTGGAGGCAGTGGCACTAAAGGCACTAAGTGCATCACTAACTTTAACACCAGGAATGCACAGGGCCCGACATACCCCTCCCTAGCAGATGCCCTCAATAAGTTCTATGCCCGCTTTGAGGACCCCAACACCCACCCAGTACCAGATGAACACCACACCCCGACGAAGTGCCCCTCAGTGTGACCACAGCGGATGTAAGGAGGATTAACCCTCGCAAGGGATTAACCGCAAGGTTCCAGGCCCCGACGGCGTCCCAGTGAGAGTGCTGAAAGACTGTTCCCACCAGCTAGCAGAGGTGTTGACAGACATCTTTAACACCTCACTGCAGCTAGCAACGGCCCCCACCTGCCTGAAGTCCGCAACCATCATCCCGGTCCCGAAAAACCACTCAGTGAAGGACCTAAATGACTATTGGCCTGTGGCCTTCACCCCGATAGTCATGAAGTGCTTTGAGAAGCTGGTCATGGCACACATGAAGGACTCCATAGACATAACTGTGGACCCCCACCAATATGCCTACAGGAGGAACCGCTTCACCGATGACGCCATCTCCTCTGTGGTCCACACACCCCTCACCCATCTGGAGATCAGGGACTCATACATCCGCCTGCTCTTCCTGGATTTCACCTCCGCGTTCAACACCATCATCCCTCAGACCCTGGTGCAGCAGCTGTCAGAGCTGGGACTGTCTGCAACCACAGGGAACTGGATCCTGCACTTCCTGGCAGACAAATCACAGACTATCAGGATACACAACACCGTCTCCTCCCCCATCACCCTCAGCACGGGCTCCCCACAGGGTTGAGTGCTCAGCCCCCTCCTGTTCACCCTACTGACATATCACTGCTCGGCAAAACACCCGAGCTGTCATATAGTAAAGTTTGCAAATGACACAGTAGTGGTAGGACGCATCCAGAACAACAATGAGTCCAAATACAGAGAGGAGTTGGAGCACCCGGTGCACTGGTGCAGACGCAACAACCTCTGCATCAACGAGGAGGAAACCAAGGAGATGGTGGTGGACTTCAGGAGGAAAAGACACTCCCTACCCCCCCTGCACATCGGAGGAGCAGCTGTGGAAGTGGTCTCCAGCTACAGGTACTTGTGGGTTCATCTCACAAAGGACCTCACCTGGGGCTATAACACCTCTTACCTGGCCAGGAGGGTCCACCAGCTGCTCTACTTCCTCAGGAAGCTGAGGCATACTGGACTGGAGAGCCCCGTCCTGAAGGCCTTCTACAGGGGTGCGGTGGAGAGCATCCTCACCACTAACTTCACCGTGTGGCATCATGGCAGACCCCACCCACACGGCACACAGTCTGTTCCAACCCCTCCCCTCGGGCAAGAGACTACGGAGCCTCCAGAGCAGTACCACCAGGCTTCTTTCCGGAGGCTGTTAGACAGCTGCACTCCAGTGGTGCTCTATAGTCACCCTCACAACACCACGACGCCCCGAATGTCACCACAAACGCACAGGGATTTAGTGTAATATGGTGCGTCTTTTAATTGAAATAGACTGAACACTCACACACTTTAATCTGTCACATTGTACATAAAATCGCTGTTCACATACTGTATATATTTTACTTTTTTTTTTCTTCTTATATTTATCCGGCGGGCTAACTGGGACCTTCAGAGGGGTATTTTTTTTATTTTTGTCTCATGCGAAAACGTGTGGCAGCATGACAAATAAAGATTCTGAATCTGATTCTAAGACAACCATTCTTCAGTCTTTTTCATCTATGCCTTTCCGCAATTTCTTCATTTCGTCCTTCATTTCTTCCATGGCATCTAGCACCGGTTTTAGCTTTTCTTCCAACTTTTCATCAAAGTCACTCCTTAACTTATCAAAGTCGCTCTTGCTCTTTAACTCATTCATAGAAGGGACCATCTGGTCTAGAGTATCCTTCATATTTTTGTTCCCATCCTCCTCTGATTTCCCTCTGCGTCTCGTCATTTTGCAGATTGTCAGTGAGAGTCAGTATGAGAATGAGTTAGAGAGATAGCGACAACAGGAGACAGAAGAAAGATTTCTATTCCAATTTAGAGCCGGATGTCAAATAATAGTAATGTGCTTGACCTGAGGGGGAGTCAACCTCCTGAAGACTGGGGGCATGAGACACCATGAGTTGTTTTCTGTGCATATTTTCAGTGTAAAAATTAAACACTGTGTAGGAGAGGTCATCTTCACTGTTCAGTGTCGCAATCACATCAACATTTTCATTTTCATCGCTGCTAATAAACTTGATGAGAGAGAGAGAGAGAGAGAGAGAGAGAGAGAGAGAGAGAGACAGAGAGCAATAGAAAGAGAGAGAGATAGAGATAGAGATTTTGATTTTTAAAATCACATTTATTCATGAAGTCGATATTACAAGATAGTTAGGTTAACAACATCCAAGAGAGATTCACTCAAACACGAACTCACACTTTAAAAAAAACTATCATATGAAAGGCGGGCAAAATATACCTGAATTAAACCAAACACTGACTGAACATGAGTTCCTCATTTAACAGGAGCATAAGAAACCTTTGACACACCATAGGTTTGTAAAAGTGTCTAAATCGTTCATAGCTCTGAAATAGTTCAAATCGATTCTGAGAGAGACAGAGACAGAGACAGAGAGATGTTTGCGTCTGTCTGTGCTGCAACAAAAGCTTTCCCCTGAATGATGGCCAATTTAAAAAGAAAAACTAAAGGGACATACAAAAATTCAAAAGTTGTCAAAAACATGAAATTACTTAGATAAGCTACAAAAAGAGAAACATGTGAGCAGCTAAAAATGGTCTCTAAAGGGGGGCGGCAGTGGCTCAGTGGTAAAGCAGAGGTAGAGCGGGTCATCCTATAATTTCAAGATCGGCGGTTCGATTCCCGCTCCCGCCCAAAAAAATACCTGGAGGTGAGCTGACAGTGGGAGGTGTCAGCTCATCTCTGGAGCACTGCCGAGGCGCCCTTGAGCAAGGTCAAGGCCGTCCCCTTTACAAAATTGCTCATTAAAGCGCACCAAGAAGGAGCTGCCTGCCACTCTACCTCCCCTGCATGCCCACAGGCCCCCTTGTGTGTGTGTGTGATACAGGGGCCTGTACTCACAAATATATATGTATGCATGCGTTTGATTCATTAGCTAGAGTGTGCATTCTTAACTTCCCTTCAGGGATCAAAACAGTATATTAAAAAAAATAAAATAAAAATAAAGATTATCTGCAAATAAACAAAGCTATAGGTACTGTAAAAATGTGACACACTCGCCTCTTTCTTGACTTGTATGTTAGATATTCTATGTGTTTTAGTCTCACAGGGGTAACTCAATGCAAACACCCCATACCTCTGTCCACTCGGCTACTTCCCACTGTGGGCCACAGGCAGGGCTCTTGCAGGCCCGTCTCTCCACAGGTCTCTCCAAGTCAGCCATGGTGCAAAGGTCGCTATACACAGAGCTGTCCAGACCCGGCGAGAGCATCTTCCAACAGCGAACTTGACGAAACTGGAAACCTTCCCCGCAGGTTCTGGAACACTCGCTCCAGCTGCTCGCCTCCCATCTGAGAAAAGTTACACACTGCCTTGTTAAGCAGTTGGAATATTTCTTCTTCCTTGAAATGTTTTTTTTCCAGTGAACTGTACCTGGGCTGACATTCTCTCCCAATACAGAAATCATGGACCGGCTCGGGTCGGGTAAGTGCATCACAGTACATGTCATGCACCTCAATGCCGTCATAACGAATACATGTGACAAAAGACTTTGACACTCCTGGATATTGAGCAACAGGGCAAATTAATATTTTCAACTCATTGTAAAGGAAAAATATTTTATATTAAATTTAATTAAGTCAATATTCATGTCATCAGTATTTTTGTTCTTATTATTAGTAACATTCACATACCTATAGAGCAGGTCATGCTGCAAGGCTCTTGAGAGGAGAGTTTCCAGCGGTACATGTCAGCAGCACTTAGCTTCAGATTTTTCTGGTTGATCCTTTGATTCCCCCTGTTATCCAACACAGACATAGAAACGCACACACACATAGAAACACACACACACACACACACACACACACACACACACACACACACACACACACACACACACACACACACACACACACACACACACACGTATCAAGAAAGGAGAACTTTACACATTTATCCTTATCTGTTGCACATATTTACACAGGTTATTGTGAATTTCCTCTCATGTTCTGTGTGTGCCAGTGGCCATGGAAGAAGTCTAGCATGAGGAGAAGTGGTGTAAAAATATTGATAGAGACTTCAAACTGCAACTTTTCCAAGCTGATCACATTTTAAACATGCACCATTAAAAAACCTATTCCCAGTCTGGTCAATCATCAGTGGAGAAGTAGATTATATTGCAGGAGTTTATCGTCCATACATTTTCAGTGGAGTACTCTTCTAATGACATTTAAGCAATCACCAACACACACAGTCTGAGACCGTCTGCTTCAGTCGGATCATAACACAACAGCTGATTCACAGCCTGCATCCTGGCAGATGCACTTAGTTATTTCAACACATCACATTTAAGTCATGTGCACATTTTTGTCAGAACACCAGTCATTCTCTCCACTTTTACCAGACATGTATTTGAAATTACAGGCTTGTAAGCCAGACTGATTCCTTCACATTATTTTCTCCCCAGAGTTAACTACAGTCTGACAGCACAGGTTTCCCACTTTATATCATATTTTTCATTTTTCTTGCAATCCCCCCACCCTGCTGTCCTCTGCTCTGCTCGTTTCCTCTCCTCTCCCTGTCTCTCAGTGGGAAGGGCGTGTTGTTATGCGTTTTATAGCCGCTGGCTGCAGATATGGTAAGCCATGTTTGGACACAGTTTGGAAGCCAATGTCAATAAATATGCTATGTCTGCCTGCCCTCAGCATGTGCATCCACCTGTCTAACTGCCGTATTTATTTTTATTTATATATATATATATATATATATATATATATATATATATATATGCTGTGTTACAGGCTGTACAGGCACTTCAATACTGGTCCATGTGCTTCACTGACAATCTATACATCTACCTGCATGTCTAAATGATCATCAAGATATTTATGTATAGTTCAGACATTCTTTTGCCTCCTTAATTAAGTCTCTGTCAGTCAATACTCTTAACTTCTTTTATCCTACATAGATAGATAGATAGATAGATACTTTATTAATCCCAGAGGAATTACATGTATATCTTCTTAGCTTTCTGTAGCCCTACCAATCTGCCACCCGTCAGTTCATCTGTCTGTCCGTCCACCTGCCTGTCAGGACTGTTTAGCTGCCTGTATATCTAACCACCTCAATTTCTTATAACCTGTCTGACTGCAAAACTGTCTAACTACTTTATTTTATACCTGCCACATACTCTGACCCGAGGAAGTCTTCAGAGGAAAAGTGGTCACACATCCAGATTGCTTCTCGCTCAACCTGCAGCATATTTCCCACAGCTAGCGGCAGACCCATAAGCTTGAGTATGTCTGAACATTCAGGCTCAGTGTGACCCTAACCTGGAAGCACTTCATTCCAGATTTAATCCATCCTGAGGGGAAACAGCTTTCCATGAACCCAAAGCTGACCGAAGTGGTGAAAAGTGGATCTGATATGTGTATTATCTTAAACCTCATTTGATTTTTTTTAAAGGTACACTGTCGACCGCCTTCTGTCTGATTACCTGGTTCTGTTGGAGCGGCTGGACGTCCTTCCACCACTCTGCAGCGTCTTGTTTGGGTATGAACCATCTCCGCTGACATTATCTTTACGGCCCAGGGTAAACTCCAGTGTCTCATTGTCACCAAATGACCCATCTTGTTCGAGGTTTGCAAGGCCAACATCATCTGGTCCCACCTCTGAAGAGAACAAACCATCTCCATCTGTTAGCAGCTGATTGGTTGAGATGTTGATGAGTAGCTCATCAGGGCTAATTCGGCCATCCACCAGGACCCTCCAGATGAGATTTTGTGGGTCTGACGCAGTATCCAGGGTCCCACTTGCAGGGGCAGGTTTGGCAGTGCTGCCTGCATGGCTGCTGTTTCCTTTTCATGGACAAAAGAAATAAAATTCTTATTATTAAAATTTGTATTACTTAATATATTATTACTATGATTATTATTGTTGTTAATGTTGTTATTATTAATTTACTTTAAGTCAAAAATCAAAGCCTCAACATTAATATTTCATATTTTCTTTATTTTCATCGTATTAAATACAGGATATGAGTAGGGCGGCACAGTGGTGCTGTGGGTAGTGCTGCTGCCGCACAACAAGGCGGGTCTGGTTCGAGTCCCGCTCTGTGCGGAGTTTGCATGTTCTCCTGTATCTGTGTGGGTTCTCTCTGGGTTCTCCAGCTTACTCCCACCTCCAAAAACATGAACTTCAGGTTAATTGGCCATTCCAATCCAGAGTTTGCCCCACCTCACGCCTTCGGTCAGCTGGGATAGGCTCCAGCTCCCCATGATCCGCGCAAGCGGATAAAGAAAATGAATGAAAATGAAATGAAAATGAATCAAGAAGAAAATGAATGAATCAAGTCAAGAAAATGAATGAATGAATGAATGACAGTCTATGAGTAATCTCATGCAAAGTTATTATACAAATTAGAGGATGCAGAAGACAGGGTTAGATGGAGGCAATTGATTCGCTGGGGCGACCCCTGAAGGGAAAAGCCGAAAGGAAAGAAAGAAAGAAACAGGATATAGAAAATTACAAAACTCAGTTCAAACGGTTTCAGCAGAGATAGGCACCTGGTTTATAGTACAGTATAACATCAGCCTGGCTAGAAAGTGTGCAGAGAGCCTTTCAACTACCTTTCCATGTCTTCTCACCACCCTGCGTGGCGCTCAGAACGTAATGGGCTCAACTGTTAGCTGAGCGAACTGACAGCCCAAAAAGAAAACCATTACTGCTCATGTCGGTGCTGCAGTCATTTTCAAAAGGAGAAAATGTCTGAATTTTTCATCTACTACTGATCCCCTTTATGTGTCTGTACAATAAATAATGCAAAACTCCAAAGGACCATCTCACAGACACACAGCAAAAGAGACTGATGGAGGATCAGCTGTAAAACCTGACCCATTTGTCTCATCTGCAGATGGACCACTGAAAAACACTGAATTACTATCCATCTTACTTTATATTGCTTTCAGCTTTTCTCCCTTACGTCACACCTTTCCTTCCATTGTCATTTTGTCATTTTTATCATACCTAGCCAGTATATAAGAATGGATAATTCATTATTGAATAATATAGTTGATATTGTCATAAACAGTATGCAGTGGTAATAAAATTAGTGAGTGCCATTTTATATATAAAATATATCCAAGGATCACTTCGGCCTTGCATAATTTCAGTTTCATACTGTTTAGTTCTCCACTGCATTTTAAGCTTAATTTGGCAGCTTGTATCTGCTTTCATAAAGGCCATATCAACAGTCAAAAAAAACAAATAGACAGATCTACAACCAACCAGAGCAATGAAACCTGTCATAAAACAGTATGTGGCCCATGCAGTAGTGTTAGGTCCACGAGTTTTACTTGAAGGAAAGAAATGGTAGCCTGAACACAGCTAAACAGACAGGTTAATGTTTAAGTTCCAAGAACATTTTACAGAACTGTACACAACAGGATAGACCTTTAGCCAACCACAACAGGGTACATGTGACTTTACAAATCTGGACTGCTGATAGGACTCTATCAGAGATCTACCAAACTTGACTGATAAATGTTAGTTATTGACCCGTTTCCAACAAGAACAGAAAAACTCTGTTTGAACAAGGCAGTAGCCAAATGTATCTGTCAGAACCATTTAAATATGACCGTGCACGAGTGTCTGATTCCCAGGTTACCCACCATGTAATGAATGAAAATATTAGGTAATCAGCTCATTCATAGTTATGACCGTTTTTCAAAAAAAAAATATTTTCTGCATTCTAGGCTCTGGAATGGGATAATTTACTGCTTTTCTTTTTGAGGATCTTATTTTTTAATCTATTTTTATTTTTACTCGTGTGTAAAAACAGTATTCATGAGATAAGGAAAATAATTGCTTTTATGAATCAAGGCTTACAGTTTGTAAACGTGTTGTTTGCTTTTTCCTTCCAAGCATTTCATTCTCTTAGATCACATTGCAAACAGTCCTTACTTGAATATTTTTGGACAACTGCTTCATCCTGGTCACAATCTATGGTCGCTGTCTCATACACTTCATTGGTCTCTTGTTCCTTTTGCCCATCTGCAGCTCCGGTCTCCAACTGGCCCTCAGGGACAGTCTGGTCAAATACACTGCTGTTAGGTGCTAGGAGACCTCCATCCTCCAAGGAAGCTTCTCCCGCTGAAGTATCTGATCCGGTGTAGACAGGAGGAGGTGGGATGGGTGGCAGAGATTCTCGAAGTACAGTGTACTCATAAGTGATGTATGGGATGCGTCCATTCTGGTTCCACACCTGAAGGATGGAAGGAGAGGCAAGTCAAGGTCAATTTAGTTTATGTGAGTCTAACCAGTCATAAAATGTCCCATTTACAAACAAGTTCTGTTATCTTTCTGCCAAAGAAGACACACTTATTACACCCAGATAACTACAGATGACTGGATGTAACATAAACGGTGTAAGAGATGAACCAGGAGCAGAGGAACTACATGTTCTAGCATCCTCTAGATCTGTCAATTCTTTTTCAGGGAAATCTGTCAAACCTGGACTGTGACATCGACATTTTTTGGGATTTATGGACTCTTGGAACCCAAGGCATGCACTCAATCAACCCGAGACAGATTAATATTATGACTGCATTACATTCACATCCAAGACATCTGGCTGACACTTAAAATGACCATCGACATGTCTTAAACATATCTGATGCTCAACGGAACCTGAGTTACGTAGACATCAATGCATGAAGACCATCTTAATGCCAGGAAAGATTTTGAGAAACCTTTTATTGACAGAGGTGTTGTCAGTCTTCCCTACTGACCCATTGAGAAGAGCAGTCTTAATACTGATGATATAAAGCTGGTTGAAACACAGTGGACAGAAAGGCTTGCTATCCTCTCTATATCCTTGTCAAAAGTACAGGCACATCATTGAAAAGTTGCAGGTGAGCATATAGAAGTACAAGGTGAGAAGTGGACAGAGGAAGACTAGTTGTACCAGAATATTGATGGCCTGGTCGATGGGGCCTTTAGCGACGATATATTCGATTCCAGTCTCATACACATCCATGGGCCGACGGTATTTGAAAATAGTTCCTGCAACATGGAAGTTCTGTGGACTGTCCAACTTATAAGCCCCATTAAAAAAGAAGTTGCCTGCCTGGTCAGTAACAGCTGAAGAACAAGTTAAAAGAAAATTCATCATGTAAAAATATGCATTTTTATTTAGCAATTGAGAGTTCAGTATTGCATGGTTGTCTTCAGTGAGCATGTTCTACAAATAGAAATACTTGCCTAAAACATCAGCTGACTTCTTCCTCTCAATGATTTGAATGTCCCATGACCCTTCAGGGATTTGAGTGATAAAAGAATAACCTTAAAGACAGAAAACATGTAGTCATCAGTGCCAATGCATGCGTTAAGATTTTGACATTTCATTTATTTGACTAAAAACTGGTGTAGATTTTATGAATTCTTTGAGTTCACATCAGAACTCTCAAAAGTCAAAGTCTAACTTTCTTTATTTGTCATTATACACAGGGATGGTACAACGAAATTTCAAGGCCAGATGGATAATGGTCCAGGGCCACTGCACCTCGGATGCGCCGCCACTACGGTCCAACATGACCTAATATTCCCTAGATGCATGTTTTTCCTGATAATGAGGGGAAACCGGAGAACCCGGAGGAAACCCATTCAGACACAGAGAGAACATGCAAACTCTTCACAGAAAGGCCATGTTGGAAATGATGGGCTTTGAACCCCTGACCTTCTTGCTGTGAGGCAGCAGTGAGGCAGCAGTGCTAACCACTACGCCACCGTGCCTCTCATATCTGTTTTTTAAAATATTGGTGACAACACAGGATTAAACAAGGCAGTCACAGACTACAAAATCCCACAACACCCCTGAATTCAAAATTTTACCCTGACCTACACATTTTTTGTGCCTCTGGCTTCCTGAAAATATTGCTTTTTGTTTTGTGGTTATATCATCAGATTTCAGAGACGTGTACCTAAAAAGGTATAAAAGTGAGAATTTGACCTTGACCTAGTTTTTCAAGGTCAATTAATTGTGACCTAATTTTCATACCCTTGCTTTCTTGAATATATCGCCTTTTGTTTCTCCTTTCTATCTTATTTGGTTCCTGAGATGTGCAAAAAAATGTACAAAAGTTGGAATTAGACCTTGACCTAGTTTTCTCAAGGTGAAGGTCATCATCTCATTTTCATCCCCTTTGCTGCCCGAGTAATGTGCTTTTTCTTTTATCCTTCTATCTGCAACGGTTGTGAAGATATTTGGTGGACGGACGAACACACAAACACTGACAATTACAATACAGTACATCACCGCTTCGTGGAATGCAATTAGAGGCTCACCTAGAGTCGAAGCCCCTCTGCGGAAGTTTCCATTAACTCTGCTACAGCTGCTACCGTCCCCCTGACAGATGCCACACTTATCTAAGGTGTTGGAGGAAAACAGTACTCCGTCACATCCGATTGGCTGGGCGGCAGAACAGGAAGTGGAAGAAAAGAGGATTAATCATGTTTTTTAAAAATTAAAATTGCTGGCCTTAAAACAGTTTCAGCTTTTTGTGGTTTCTTGGACTGGGTGACCCAATATATCATTTGGAGTGAAAAAAATATACAAAACTTAGTTGAACCCAAGTTGACTATTACTATGTTTGGGTCAAGCCCTCTACACATACTTTACACAGACTCTCTGATTCATTTATGTTCACATCCATGAATTTTTCCTTTGAGGTCACTTTATATATTTACTTCCATGAGAAAAAAACACTAACTGTTGCTTTACCTTTTTTTACATTTGAGATCTCCAAATCCTCTGCACTGTTCTGTGTATAAATCTATTCCCTGACTCAATGTCATCGTGTACGTAATCTTTTTACAATGAATAAAATTTTTTACTTTGTCATCATTAAAAGGCTAGCCATGTGTAATAGTGTGTAATAGTAATAGTAATAGTAGTAGTATGCGTCTAATAGATAGTAATATAGTTAATAGTGGATAATTGATAAGAAGTCTAAATTAAGCTATATCTCTTGGCATGAGTGTGTCTTAAACTACAAGCGTGCTCTGTCTACCGCTAAAGCTGCCTATTTCTCCAGCCTAATAAGCAAAAATAAACACAATCCTCCATTTCTATTTAACACCGTAGCCAGATTGACCCAGAAACAGCCAACGGCAAGCAGCTTGTTATTTACAGCTCATGATTTCCAAGATTTCTTCTACTGTAAAATTGATAACATTAGACATAAGATTACTTCTTCAGCTTCACCCAGATCAAAGTTTAATGTGGTTCCTTTTCTGGGTGTTAAAACCCAATTAGTCTCTTTATAACACACTTTGAGACCATCTCTCTTGAAGGATTATCAAAGTTGGTCTAAACCCCTAAACCTACTACATGCCTCTTAGACCCTTTCCCAACTAAACTTGTGAAAGAATTATGCCATTGCTGGGCCCTACTATGTTAAATGTAGTTAATCTTTCTCTTGCAACTGGTGTTGTTCCCATTAGCTTTAAGGCAGCCGTAGTTAATCCTCTGCTTAAAAAGCTACATCTTGACCAAGAGTCTTTAAAAATTATAGACCAGTTTCTAATCTTCCACTTATCTAAAATACTAGAAAGGGTAGTAACTCCACAGCTCTTAGATTATTTATCATTAAGCGGCTTTTTCGAACCATTGTAATCCGCTTTTCGGGCCCACCATTCCACTGAAACAGCACTAACTAAAGTTGTAAATGATCTCCTATTAAATATGGACTCTGATGCCACTTCTGTTCTCTTATTTTTCGATCTTCGTGCAGCGTTTGACATTATAGATCACTGTATACTCCTTGACTGACTGGAGAGGCAGTTTGGTGTCTGTGAGTTAGCTCTTGCATGGTTAAAATCTTATCTATCTGATAGGACACAATGTGTCTCCTACAATAATAAAACTTCTGCCTTCTCCGACGTCAAGTACGGCGTACCTCAGGGGTCTGTACTTGGTCCTTTGTTATTCTCCCTGTATGTTGCACCTCTCGGTCAAATTATATGCAGCTTTGGAATAAGTTTACATTGTTATGCTGATGACACACAACTTTACATGTCCATAAAAGCAGATGATCAATCTGAATTAATTAAACTAGAGGCCTGTCTTTCTGCCATGAATAGTTGGAATATCCAGTTATTTCTTGCTCCTAAACCCAGACAAAACAGAGACGTTAATCAATGGCCCTGCCCGACATAGAAACCAATATAAACAGCTAACAATATTTGTAGATAACTGTTCAATAACCCAAAGTTCAACAGTCAAGAATCTTGGAGTAACGTTAGATTCAATTCTCTCCTTTGACCAGCATATTAAAGAGGTGACAAAGATCACCTTCTTTCATCTACGTAATATTTCCAAAATTTGGTCCTCTCTAGCCATGGCTGATGCAGAGATTCTGATTCATGCTTTTGTGTCCTCTAGACTTGACTATTGCAATGTTCTGTTATCGGGGTTGCTTCGGTCTGGTACTAGGGGCCTTCAGATGGTTCAGAATACAGCAGCAAGAATATTAACTAAAACTAGGAAATTTGACCATATCACCACAGTATTAGCTGCATTACATTGGCTCCCGATTCATGTTAAATCCAACTTTAAGGTACTTCTATTGATGTACAAAAGCATTAATGAGCTTGCTCCCACCTACTTGTCTGATCTGGTTAAACCTTACACTCCGATTAGGGCTCTCCGCTCTCAGAGTGAAGGTCTCTTGTGTGTTCCTAGAGTTAAAAAGAAGTCAGCTGGCCAGAGGGCTTTCTCCTATCATGCCCCTTTCCTATGGAATAATCTCCCCATAGATATTAGAAAGTCTGAATCCGTAGATATCTTTAAATCTAGACTCAAAACATATCTGTTCTCCCTAACATATAACTAATATTGAGGGGGGGGGGCAGTCTCAATGTTTAGGTTAGCCTAGTCAACAAACTGTAGGATTTCTTACTTAGGCCCCTGTCTCCCATTAATCCTCTGCCATTCTGGTCCCTCCTGCACCACTCTCGCCCCTGCTATCTCTATCTCTCTCCCTCTCCTGCTCTTTCCCTCAGGCCTTTGTGTGGTGGATCATTGGCAATCGGTGACCTCTGTCTGCTTCCTTGGCTGGCGATATCAAAAGCTACACAATGGACTTGCTTCACTATCCACTAGGAGAGTCTGGTTCCATCTCATTTGGTTCAGCTGTGGTTTTTGGGTTTTGGCAGGGGTAATCATACACTGCAACTTTTTGAGAACAATGACTTAGGCATTATTTGGGCTGTCCTAAGAGTGGTGGATCCTGTGCAATTGGTGACCTCTGTGTGCTTCATTGGCTGGTGGTGACTCACTCCACTGGATGGATCAGCGTGACTTTATCATACATTTATTATTGTTATTGTTACAGTCACTGTTACTATTATTGTGTTGTTAATCTGTACATGTGATATCTATTGCTTCATCTGTCCACTCCTGGAAGAGGGGTCCCTCCTCTGCAGTCTTCCTGAGGTTTCTCCCATCCATTTTTTTCCCCTGTTAAAAGGTTTTGGGGGGAGTTGTTCCTTATCCGATGTGAGGGTTGTACTGCTCACAGTACACAAAGGTCAGAGGGATATCGTCCATGTGCAGATTATAAAGCCCTTTGAGACATTTTTTGTGAATCTGGGATATATAAGAATAAACTTGAAGTTGAAAGCTGTTAGAGATGTTAAAGGAAATATCACAACACGGTCAAGTGAAATAGGTTAGTTAAAGAAAAGAGAGATTAATTAGGTTAAGAGATGAAGAAAAGAGATATTAATTAGGTTAAGGAATGAGTACAATAAATAGAAATTGGGTAAAGAGATGAAGAAAGGAGATAGTAGTTGGGTTGTAAGAAAAAGCAAAATACAGGATAGTAATAATCTATGAGTTTAAAAAAATGCTATTACGTGACAAAAAGGAACAGTATACAAATAGTAAAGCATACATGCAAATTTGTGTTTATTAATGTCCATCCTGAAGAATGTGGAACTGTTTGATTTATGATATATGGTGATATTTAAGTAAGCAGTTGTTTCAATGAATTGCACAATTTAGAATTTCAAATCACCATTCATACTTTGGCATAGTTTGTATATGAGAAAATGACAAATGTAATGTATTAATTTAATTGATTTTGGGTTTATCGCAGTTGTAAGAAAACATGGTTAGGACAATTGTTGTTTATTTCATTGTTTTTATTTGTTAGAGGAAACAAAAAAATGCTATAACAATTATTTATTCACTTCAGGAGTTTTGTTTATTGCTTAATGAAAATCTGTTACGTGTAATTTGTGTAGACTAAGAATGTCCGGATCTATGGATATGAAGATGGATCGGTTCGGTCTGCGACAAAATGGGAAAGATTCACTGGGTTTTGTAGAAAAAAAAATAGAGAAAAGAAAGAGAGTGAGACAGACAAAAAAGTTGGCGAGCATTGTGTGGACAGAAGGATGAAAAACTAAAAAAATATACACCACTGGATTAAGAAACATGGCATTGCTTGTGTGGTGATTTTAATGCCCCCTTTTTCGGAGTGTAACATATGCAGCAAGAGCCGCAAACCAGAGTTGAACCCTCATCCACTGCACATGGACTCTGCACATTAGGTACACTTAAACCACTGCATCATCTGTAACTGTTAAGATATAAAGTTACTTTCATGGATTTGTACCTCAAACATTCATTGTTTGTCAGAAAGTTGAGATAATGAAGCAGTGGCTTCCTCCCTGTGGTTCTGCAGGTGTTGCTAGGCATGACAGCTTCTCTTGTGCTGATAAGTAAAACTGGAGTGAGCTCTTTTGAGGGGGTGTAAATCAAGGACAAAGTAAAGAAGATGCTGGACTCACCTCACACTTACCATCCACACAGACACCACGGTAACTGCTGTACTTGCAGGACGTGCCGTCTCGTGCCGTGACCATCAGCTGCCTCTGGCCATCGGTGGTTGTGCAGTGGAGGTCACAGGGGTTACTGGAGATGTGAACATAGTCATCTGTGGAGGAGGAACACAGGTAACTGTCTGATAATCATTATCAGTGCAAAGCAAGCAGTGTCCTACCTTTAATCACATGTTCCAGGACAACTGACATCTTTGGTACCACTTCCTATTCATTCCATTATTGCTGCAAATTGAATATCAGATGCTTGTACTGCCTTTAGCTTTGGTTTTGCTGTCCACCAACTGAAAAGGAATATGTCTGGATTTTAAACTGCTTTTAAACAGAATCCAATGGGTTTATCAGAGATTGTTTGATGATAACAGCTGTTTGCTGTCAATGGGAACAGTGCATCTCCTGTCAGACAAAAACTATGAGCTGAAAAATACTGGGATGCAAATGCATTTAAAAATTCTCTGTGGGATAAGTGTTGTGATCACCAACTTCAACAGTTTTTTTGTCAGTATAGTAACTACAACTGTGAAAAAATGTCCGCTTGAACAGACAGGGACGTCTTCTAAATGACATCAATCTGACATAAATCCATGTATCAGTGGATTGATGTCTTGCAAAGTATATATGAAAGATGCTATTAGTTTGGATGCAGGCAGGCTGTGTTGCTGCAGCACAGACTGCAATGACCTCAGGTCACTTGTGACCCATTTCATGGAGTAATTAGAGGATGGCAGTGCATGATATGGATGTTATTACCAGGATACAAAGATTTCCAATGATAGTTCCTCCCATTGTAAAGCTGAGAGTTGAAAGACCAACACTGCTCCTCTCTGAAGCTCCTCCCAGCAGCAGGACATTCCTTCAGCGAGACATTAGAGGCCTTGTCAACACTTTATATTATATATTATATATTATACTATTATATAATTGTACACAACTAAATTATTTTCAAACATTTACTCAGGGACACTTGGGAATATGCTATAATATGTCACTCATGGATGCCGGACTCTACTAACAAAGTGATAATACATTAACTGTGACTCACTTTAGCATTGCAGAGGTGATATTTCTTAGCAGTTCCTGTACAAGTCATGTTGTTCTTCCCAGCAGCAACTTTTTTTCTTTGAACAACAACAAAACATTTGGAGTAGTAACAACATATTATAATAATATAATAATGTTCTAATAATGCAACTTGGATATGCAAAATTTAAATCTAGGTTTCATTTATCTGTAAACATACTAAACTGGCAATAATAATAATAATAATAATAATAATAATAACAATAATTATTGTTATTATTGACTTCGGGTGGAATTAAAAAGCGTGACAGCATGAGGTTTTCAAGTAAGCTCATTCAAATACATAGGTGGGGAGTTGATATTATCATTATATTATTATTATATTATTAATATCAATAATAATACAATAATAATAGTAATAAAAATATTAATATTAGCGTTTCTAATTTCAACATTTCCATTCAGCTTTTTGTGTGTCTGAGTGAGAAAATGTGCATGAAAACAGCTGAATGATGAACATAGTAACAGGTGAATGTCATTGCTAAAATCAACAGCAAAATGTTCCAAAGTTGGTAATGAAGTCTCATATGTTAAGTAAAAATTGGTTATTTTTATTCTATTGATAAAATCTCAAAACTTGAGAAGTGCAGCCCAGGTGTGGAGCAGTAGCATACCTCTGTTTGAGGCAGTGTCTCTCCTGTGACATCACCCCCCCGCCACAGGTACGAGTGCATGCTGTCCACTTGGCCCACTCGCCCCACCAATGTGTGATCACCTCCAGCTCTTCCTCCAGACTGTTGGATGCAACACTTTCCTCCTTACACACAAAGAGACAAACAAAAAAAAACAACACATATCTGTTTCTTATAGACAATATTTATGGCTTCTTTGTGTGTGTGTGTGTGTGTGTGTGTGTGTGTGTGTGTGTGTGTGTGTGTGTGTGTGTGTGTGTGTGCATGGTTGCATGCATGTGTGTGTACTGTGTATATGTTGTATATAGCATAACATATCAACATTTTTAGGACCTGTAGAGATGCAGTGGTTTCTATCGAAAATACAAATGAGCATATTTTCAGCTAACATAATGAATCAAACAATATTCAGTTGTTGTTTTTTTACATTTGTTCACACCATGTCTGTATCTGTGCATTTTGATTTGTGAGAATGTCAGAATGAAACTAAATACTCAGTGTGAATGATGGCCCAGTGCTTTTGAAGTCCATTTGGCCCATACAACAGAGTGTAAATAAAACCATCAGAATGTGGTGGATGACATGGCAACAACACAACCTTGAACTCTGGCTGTGTTTTCCATCAGCCATAACTTATCCTTCTACACTAGTTGAAGGAGAGAAGAAGCGTAGCTCTTAAATCGTGTAGCAAATTAACTAATTAGTGTTGGGTCCATTTGATTGTATTTTTAGACATCTCCTATGATGGTTACAGTCATATCCAAAGCTAAAGTAGTTTCAGAAGAGTGGTATTAATTTGTATTACAGTAAAGGAAAGAAAAAAAGGAGGAGCAGTTGTCAAAAAGCTAGGCATCATAGGAATAAAAACAGTTTTAAAACATGTTGTGGTTTTCATATATTTTTGTATAAATAACAGCAACATATTGCATTATTTAAAAGATATTTAATACATTGATTCCACTGAGTAATTGTTGATTGAATCATCATGGGAGAATGTGTCAAAATCAAATACCTGTACAGAATTTGTGCCCAAGCACACCAATATCCACACCACAGGTAAAAACTCTCAAATGTGAGTATGCTAAAATTAAAATTTAAAAAAAAAATGAAAAGAAAAAAAAGAAATTTACAAAAAAAAACAATTACTGAATTCCAATTTTTAAGTGACCTTTAAAGCATATGGAAAATGTAATTGAATTCTGACCATCTGTTTTGAGGTGCTGTGGATAGTCTATTCTGCTTTGTGTACAGAGAGGCAAGTTAAATGCCCTCATTGGCAGGGGCATAAAAACAATGACAAAAAGGGTCAGAGTGTTTTGTGCTCCAACGTGTGAAGAGAGTCAGCATTTCACACATTCCTGATGTGCAGGAGCAGCATTAATTCAGGCCGATGGCTGCATCACTTCATTCAGACAGATTTATCTGTGTGACTGCTGGAATGTGCACTGAGCTCCTTGTAAAGGTGTGAGATAAAGCAGCTGTAAGGGAGGGTGAGAGACACTGGAAATACCAGACAGACAGCGTAAGTGAGAGAGAGAGAGACAGGGAAAGATGGATGGGTACCAAGAGAGAGTGAAGGAAAAGAGACAGGTCAGTCTGTCAGCAACTTCATTTCTTCAAATCAGTTTTCACATAGCGTGTGTTCCTTTCAAATTTAATATTAAATCAGTTTGCCTTATAATTAAATAATTTTTTTATTCAGTGATTTTTCAAATGAAGTCTTATTTAAAAAATGGTAATTTTTGGTCCTGAAATTGACTTGGTTTTGGTCAGTTACAATCATTTAAATTAATGTCTGTTTCACAGTTTTTACCAGTAGATGGACTTTCCCTTTTGTTGTGTTCTGTAAGTCCTCTTTGTATGAACATAAGTAGGATGTATTTAAAACAGTAGCTGTTCTTTGACATTGAGGTAAAGGTGAAGTGCAGATATCCTACCTGAGATGAAGTCTGTCTTTTCTGGCAAAGCTGGTAAATGTAGAGCTGCTTTTAGTTACTGCAATTAACCTAACTGTTGAATAGCTTGAGAATTTTCTTAATAAAGTCCTATCTCACAGAGTGAAATAACTTTGATTTGCATCTTTTTAACTAGATTTTTTAACTAGATCTTCTTAGATTAGCATTGCTAAACTGAATTTCAAACATAAATAGTATCTGAAAGTATCTTTACTGACGGTAAGCACAAGTACCTTGAAGCTTAACTAACTTTTGTGTTGCTTGTCCTCTTAGGGGTCACCACAGCATTTTTACAAAGCTTTTTACACACGATGCCCTTCCTGCTGCGATCATCTGTACTTATGTGGGTTTGGGACCGGCCTACAGCTGACGCTGCTTGTTTCACTGATCTGATACTGAATTATGAAGACAATTAAGGTGAGGAAAAGTTACATTAAACCTCTTGCTGTACAAAAGCAACTGAACAATGAAATGTCAACAGATGTGATTTCATCTGTATAATTTTATGAGACTTTCAGTAATTCAGAGTTATGGTAGACTGTTTCAACTGCATTGTTTTTTTGTTTGTTACCAAACTGTTACCAATACATAGCTGATTAATGTAGATTCAAATAGATTCTTCTTCTAGATATTTTGCTTCCCATCCAACAGACTTCTTTAGTTCTGAATGGCTGGTGTGGCAGTCCAGATATTTAACATATCTTTAAACCCTTTCTCCAACCATCTGTCTTCCTTGGCCAAGATGCGTACATTGTTATCTTCAAACAAATGGCCTTTGTCCTTTAGGCTAATGGACTTCTGAGTCCTGCCCTGAGGTGTTGCACCATCCACTTGTGAACTAGTTGTGTTTTTCTACCCAATGTAGAAGTCTGGTAGAACTCATTGCATTGAACTGCGTGTACTACACCACTCAGCTTATGTCTGGGAATATGATCTTGGGTTAAACCAACCTCTTTCCAAGACAGTTGGTGGGCTTAAAGTTTACATGGATGATGTGTTGACAAAAGATCCATTTCAGGTTCTATGATACTCCCGTCACGTAAGAGGCGATGACATCTTTCCATTTGCCTTTCCTCTCTGTGATCTGTTTTGGGTCGAATTGTAGGTATTGGTCTCTGTGGGTGGGTTTCCAATAAACCTCTATTCAACACTGAGGGTCCAGTTCAGTTCCTGTCAGACTGCACCACTCAGTACCGAAATCCAAAGCAGTTGTCCCTGAGTGTCATCCTCCTGAGTGTCAGGATTTGCAGTTACTTCTCTCTCTCTCCCTCCTCTTTTGAGTCACTCCTGGCTCCCACCTACCTGGGTGTGGCTGTTGCTGGCAGCAGAGCAGCAGACCTGTCTCCAATCACCAATCTCCAGACCTTCATGAGGACCAGCTTCCCACCATTCATCTCCAGTTCGTTTGTACTGCTTGTCAATATCTGCACCGTGGCTCTCGTAAACTCAAACCTTGACTTTTTGATAACTCTTTTCTCTCCATGTTCCAGTTCCGGTCCGTGCCTGTTGACTGTTACCCGTCCAGCCCGCCTGCCTGCCTTGACTACTTATCTCCTGCCGATTCACTTGCTCAGCCTGGTCATCTGGTCCACCAACTCGCCACATTCTTTTGTCAAATAAATCTCCTTTTTGAACTGAATGCTGCAGTCCACTACATTGAGAATGCTTCCCTTTCCTAAATTTTCATTTTTACCCAGCTGTCATTCACATGCTTGATCCAGTGGCTTGGGGCAATTCCACTGTAGGAGGTTTTGGCTATGCATTCTACATCTTTCAAATTGAGGTTGGCCACTATTGGTGACAATAGTGGCCAACTTCTTGCATTAATATAGGTCCAGTGTAGTAAACATGTTAGTTGTCACATTGTCTATACTCCCATAGTTATTTGTATTTTTAATTGTAAGAATCCTTAAGTGAAGCAGTTCTTTTCTTTGTACCAGTTGGTTTTGGAAAACTCTTAAACCAGGACAATGTGACACTCATCCACCTACTTTCTTGAAGCTGAGACAACCACAATCAAAGAAAAAGAACCACTCACACCTACGGTCAATTTAGAGTCAGCTCACCTAAATAGCATGTTTTTGGAGGTCAGATGAAGCAGGAGAACCAGAACTTTCTTGCTGTGAGGCAACAGTACTTACCACGCGCCATCATGCTGCCCATAAAATGTGCAGCAATTTCATAATATTAATTCTGTAATTAATGAAAATATGTATTTCAATAGTTTCAAAGGTCTAATCATTAAATCTACATGCCAAAGTTGTTTTTTTTATTATTTCAATCTCTTTTGAACTACATGTATAGGGAATTTTCGTCTTAATTCACTCTCGTAAAGGGCTACCTGTGTACAGCTGCTATTTCAAAATTTGTGCTGAACAGGTAACTAAAGAATAATAGAAGCTTTTTGGCCAGTAAATGCTGAATTAAAATGTGATCTCCAAAGCATTATCAGAGTGTTTTCCTGTGTGTTGTGTACCTGCAACCCCCTGGTGGACAGGTTACCCATGGACACTGCCAGAGACAGGAAACAGAACAGGACCACAACCATCTCCCTGCAATTTTCCCATGACCACACCCTCATCCTGGAGAGAAAAAAAAGTTAAAAATAATGACAGAGACACTTAATATGTGCACCAAAATATCTGAAATGTGACTCTGACCAGCTTCATCAAGTACTGCTTTGTATATTACTATTGCGATTTTGATAGCAGAAAAAATAATAAACTTATACCACCCTAAATTAAGTTTTAAAATGATTGCATGTTTGTCAGTGCCTAACAGTAAGCCACCATCAGAGGCAAATGTAAGGGTAATGTGTATATGCAGTACTAATGTTCCTTTCTGCGTCTGCCTTATGTCCTCTCCATGATGAAAAAGCCTCACCTGCCAGGAACCACTCAAATGTTCAGCGCTCAACTAATATTACACTTGACAGTTTTCACCAAACACTGAACAGTCAACATTATGATTAATGGAGGGAATTTGGGCCAAAAATCTGTTTGTTTTTGGATGGAAGTACACCATGATGAGTCTGGAGTATATGAAGAGGAAAATCATAACCACTAATGAGTTTTCAAAGTCTGAAAAAGACAACACACATCCAGACACTTATATGATTGTGGTTTTGAATATGTTGCTGAGACATGTGGGTGTTCATTCATGTCTTTTCCCTGTCTAAATTGAAACTTCTCAGCTTCCAAACCCACAAAAGGGTATGAAGTTGGATTTTTTTTTTTACACTGCGAGAACACATTGTGGTCATGTTATTTCCTCTCTGATTCTCCTGAGAAATTTCTGGCCTCAAAAAGCATCTGCGGTTGTTAACAGGGGCTACCTGAACTCCGTAAGCTGCTGTATGTTTTACCACTGCACACATTTTTAAAATACAAATTTACATGCATGCTAGGGAAGGCAATCTAAAGATGAGAAATGGCAATTGATGTAAAAAATAAATAAATCCCATTGCAATTCAAAATTAGTTGACAAACACAATGTTTTCATTTATTGCTGCTTATGTTTTAGGCTATTTATTCTAACCCTCAATGAAGACATTCTTGCTCTGACCAGCAGTTTCCCAAATACAGTTTCATAAACTGTGTGTACAAGGCTCCTGCCTGACATAAATTATTGCTTTGATGGAATTGAAGGTGTTTCTTGTGGCTGCATTCAAAACTGGTAGCTGAAATATGTCATGGATTAAAGAATCATTTGCACCTTGTTGTGAATGAAACCAAGTTTGCAACGTCAGATTTCCAAGGAACAATGACACGTCAAGTGAAGGGAATTTTCTCAGACAATGCATTTAAACGCTTACATCAGAGTGCCAGCTGTGGGCATTTGAATTTGTTGGCAGTCAATGGCAGGCTGGCACTGGCATGTGGAGAGTGACACAGAGAGGCTGTTGAGAAGCACAAGTGTTGGAGACAGGAGTTGGACAGCAGAGGGGCCCATGCAAAAGTTAAACAGGCCTAAATGTGCTGGAATAACGATGGTAAGTTTTCCACAGGTTTGCACAGGTAGTCCTTTGTTTGGCTCCTCAGACTACAACAAAATTTAGACGTCTGTATGTAAAGGCTTATATGAACGGGCACAGACACAGGAGAATGAGGGAACTTCAAGTACCCTCCTTTTCCTGTTGCATAGTTGCGTATATGACTTTAATGATTCAATGAAGCTTTTGATTTAACGGAATACTGTATAAGTTTCTGTCTTACAGCTTTGTGGATTTGTCATGATGGGACCAAAAGGACTTAAGGGATGAGAAATGAAAGGATGAATGGTGCTTGATGAAAGCAGGGAGGGATAAGAGGTGAAGGTTTGGGGAGGGAACTGAGTCAAAGAGGAAGGAAATTAATCAGTCGAGATTAAATTAAGCTCCAGCAGACATTCAGTCATCTATATTTTTGCACAACTATACGGCATGCTCAATCTTTCTTTCCTGCTGTCTTTGTCCGTGGTTGTCAATCAAGATATCAGTGGTTCTCATCAACCAATCTCTCCAATAGCAGAGCAACACTCTTATATTGTCAACCATTATCTATGCTATTTTTTTTAAAATTATGACTCTCTCCATTGTTTATTTACTTTAAGGCTACTATGTTGTGCATGGACTACTTTTCCATCATCATCCAGGCTGACATAAAAAAAAAATTGGACATTCATCAGGTTTATCAGAATCATCAGCCACCATCACGAATATCTGGAGTCAAAGAGGAATACATATCTTATGCTGCTCAGGACAGATGGTATGACAGATATTCCTGAGAAGTTGAGATTCTAAAGACTCTGTGACACCACAGACTAATAATTACATATATGTTGATGTAATAAACAATTTAATTTACTAAAAACACTTGTCTTGTTTGATTGAAATACTATTTAAGCAGAAATGGGAATTAATTCAGGCATGGTTCTTTTCCCCAAGACTAGATATTTCATTGTCACTTGTAGATTACCATGCAAAATTTCTCATACTATATGCAATGTAAAAGTACACACAGTATATTATTTAGTTTCATAAAAGAATGTTTGATATGTTTGAATGATAATATTGTTTAGGTCAACATCTGTAAACCAGTCTGGTCACAAGGTAAGTTGCACAAGGATTTTGTCAGGGAAACCCTCCAAAAGAGAACAGGAGACAGACAAACAACCTGTTCTGTATTTTGTCACATTTTGGCAAAAAAAAAATTATTTTGAACCTATTATGTGTAAAAATCATTATTGGAGAAGTAAGTTAGGTTGCAGAGTTCATCTCTGAACTTTAAGGACCTTTCAAAACTACAAGTGGAAAAGATTCAAATATATGCGATCGTTTATCCATAAACACACTATATTGCACACACACACTGCCCTTACACAAGGCACCATTGATAAACAGATGTGTGCTGTAACAATCAAAAATTTGTGAATTCCTCAACAAGAGACAAAATAAATATATGATAATGAAATTCCCTACACAAGAGGAAACACAAATTAAACTTTTTGAAGTCAGGGAAACACTCTTGGTTTCGGTCCTCATCAGCAAAAGTTGTGGCGAGGTGAACGATTTCTGTAGGCTGCCCTCAGATAATCTTATACAGACCTTCTAGGAAACAGTTCATAGTACATCTCGTGTCCACAGGTCCAGTTAGGCAGCCTTGTTAAAATAAGCAAGCCGCTCGTCTCGCCCTGTTTGCAGTCTGGCTTTTTCTGGCACTAAATATTGGTGACAGGTGTCTTAAAGCAGGCGCAGCAGACACCTGGACTTCATTATCCAACCAGACACAGCTGGAGTAAATCCAAACACACACACATGCACACACAAAATCACACACACACACATGTAGACGTACACACGCACACATACAGGGAGAGAGAGTGGGGATGGACACTCAGTCAGACACAACCGCCCATGTGTATACACACAGGCAGTAGTGACTGAATACACACACACACACACACACACACACACACACACACACACACACACACACACACACACACACACACACACACACACAGTGAATACTGAGCATGCAGGTATGCAAATACAGTTCACAAGGAAACCACACACAGCCACAGACTTTCTCATATTCGCAGTCCTGTTCACTCAGGGGCTTCTGAGTTTGCTGCTCACAAGAATTTAAGATTTTAAGAATTTTTGACCATCAGTGGTACAATACAACATTTCTCCATGCTACAACCATAACTTTGGTTATCACAGACACCTGAGTCACAATCTTTACCTGACATTCCGGCCAGCTCCAAAAGGCCCACTACTGTGGGAAGTGGTTGAAATGTAGGATTTAAAGACAGTTCTCCATTTCAACAACCTATTATATTGTCTTGCCACAGTTATAATTTTTACACGTTCTAAGTTTTCCAAAGCATTATGTTATGTAACTTTACCATAACGTCCTCAATTCACCTTAGTATACTCTCCTTGGCAAACTGTCCTTGGCAAACCAAGGAGATTCTAATGTTTCTTAGTTTCCTTATTCAGAAGAGACATTCTTATTTGGGTTCCTTGTCCTCACTTAAATATCTTCATGTTGTGAGAAGGGCTTCACTAGGTTAATCTTCCTCATTTCAACATGGTATTCTTCTTCTGATTAGAAACTCTTCTTTGGCCACAATAGCTTCTATTTGCGACATGTTTATCAGACTGTCTTCACTTTGTCCTAAATTTATGACACAACAATTTATGTTACCAGAGTATTTTCAACTGGCTGAAATATTCGGACTTGGCCTTAAGTATTTCATGCAACAGAAATCAGCCCTCAGAGAGAAAGATATAGAAGAGCTCACACATATTGAATTTCATGCACCCATGGCCAAAAACACACAAAATTCATATTTTCATCTCATATTCTGAGTGTCTCCCTCTGTTTCTCTGTCTCTCTCTGTTTCTGTCTCTCGCTCTCACACACACACAAACACACACATAGATGCACACAAACACACTTGCTCAGTAATCGGCCTGTTGCCTATTGCTAGTCCAGACAGAGTCTTCCTCCTTCCTCCTCCCTCTTACTGTCATTTCCCAGGCAGCCAGGCAAAGCAAGCACAGAGGACAAAAGTAAACACAGTCCCCTCATCCTGACTGTCTCCCTCTCCCTTACCCCTTTGCCATCCCCACCCTGACAGCCCCGTGGGGCCCCTCGCCTCACTGTCTTGTTTTTGTAGCACTGGCAACCTCCACAGACAGACAGACAACAGTAGTCTGTCCCCTGGGAGGCTGGACTGGAGTAGTTAGACCAATATGCCAGACCAATACTGGAGCTTTATTAGCAAGTGCTTGCCATCAGCCAGACACAGTATCACATGATCACCTTTGATGATTGAATTATCGTTACATTCATTTATCCAAGAAGCATGAAAAATGTGAATGAGTGTTTACCACTTTTTTTCTAACTGACACCTGAGTTGCAACCTTAACCTCATTTCTGAGCAGTCGATTAGAGAAAACAGGAAATTAGAAAACTTAATCTCAGGCTCTGGTAGCTTGTAATGGATGCTGTTTTAATTTTTATCTACATTTTGTGGGTTAAAATTGATCACTACCAAATTTGTGTGCAGGGACACAGATGATTCTGTGACTTCTGTGGATGTGGACCATAACGTGTACCATCGGTAAATGTGAGTGAACTGATGTGAAAATTCCTAAAGTTCAAAAGAGATTGAAATAAAAAAAAATAAGGAAACCATTTGTGAGATGCATGTCTTCAGGGTCTTACAAAGCATGGGTGAATTTCATTCAATTGCGTCCAGCTATTTCTTTATCCATCCATCTATCATCCATCCATCCGTCCATCCATCCATCCATGGCATAGCACGCCAAACTTTCCTGTCACAACCATGTCTTCCAGCTCTTCTGGGGGTACACCAAGGCCAGCCAAGAGACATACAATGCGACCTCGCACATTTGCGTATCATCACTCGTGACTTCACCTCATCGTGGATTTTTGGTAGGTAGGTAGGTACTGTACTGTTGCCTTGTGACTTCAGTCTCTTTTCACCACAACAAACCAGTAGATCACCTGCATCACCACAGATGTTGCCCAAATTCATCTATCAATTCTCCCTCCCTCGCGAGCTAGCCCCTGAGATACCTAAACTCAGTAACTCATCCTTGACCTGAAGGGAGCATCCATCCATTTCCAACTGAGAAAAATGGCCTTAGACTTTGAGGTCCTGATTCTAATTCCAGACATGTCATACGCAGCAGCAAAACCATTCCAAAGGCAGACAAAGATCACAGCATTGTGAAACTTACAGTATTGTATCGTCTGCAAAAAACAGGGAAGCAAGTCTGGATTCCCTAAACTGTACACCCTTCACTCTGTTGTGGTATCTAGAAATTCTATTGAAAACTAGAATCACCGACAAAGACCAAATGTCACTGGGAACAGGTTAGATTTATTGCTGGCCATACTGGAGATGCATTCCAACAATATGGTACTCAAGGTGAATCTTAAGGTCTTTAAGACAAATCTGATCCACTCTGGTGCCCAGCCAGAGAGGACCTCTTTCACCTTTTCAAGGACATCACCCCCTGTGATGGATTAGTCTTTTTTTAATCCAGTTATTAATTACACAAAAAGCACACCTGTTTCAAACATTCAGTTAAGAATTAGTAAGGGTTAGAATTAAATTGGAATATTGTATAACAGAATGTTGGCTCAACAGATGAAGCAGCAATGTATTGTCACAGTAATAAAATCAGCATACTGGATATACAGTATGTGTATATAGCGCCAAGGTTCAAACTTCATAGTAGAATAGTTTCTGTGAAGAGATTTAGCATTGCATGTGTATGCAAGCTTGTTGCTTATTTTCTTGTTGAAACATTGAATTAAAAAAAAATCTTTTTTAAGTTGTTAAATGAAAAAGTGAAAGGACTTATTTAGATTAGTGTTTCTGCCAGTTTTCCAAAGTTCATATCTGTTCATTTTTGCTTAGTTTTGGGATGACATGAATTGCCAGATAGATCAAGAAACTGGAAAGATGATGGATAAATACAGAGTTGGGAAAAGAAGGAGGGGAAGCCTTCAGATTCTCAGAGCTGTCTGAGAAGTTGAGAGGTCAGCAGAGTTCAGTTGAATTTGAGCAGACGGAAATCAGTGTAAACCCCTCCCATTTGAACTCTGATCTTTTTATGACTCAACCTCAGGCTTAAAGAAAAAAGGCTTAGTACAGAAATCATGTTCATTCGCAGTAACACAAAAACAACATGACTACTGAGCTGGTTTTCTAAAGGCAGGTGAGCCCATTAATGGTTGGTCTTCCCACCAGACTCCTGGGAGCAAGTTGTTTAAAAAAAATTTTTTTTTAAATTTTAAATATCTTTTTGTGTCTTTTTAAAGTTTAACAAGACACAAAAAGTAATTGTGTCTTTTAAACTTCACAATGACTGCTGTCAAAATATGTAGTGTGTGAAAAGTCAACTCAGGACAGCATAGTGGCACAGTGGCTAGCGCTGTTGCCTCACAGCAAGGAGTTCACTGGTTTAAATTCTACTTTCTGTGCAGCATTGGATGTTCTCTTCTTGTCTGCATGGGTTCTCTGGTTCGCTGATTTCCTCACTACTCCAGAAACATGCAACTTGAGTGAATTGACTACTCAAATTTGCCACAGGTGTGAATGTGTGTGTGAATGGGTGTTTGTCAATGTGTTGCCCGAAGCTGAACTGGCGACTTGTCAATGGGTGGACCCCACTCCAGTAAACCCATGACCCAAACAAACATAAGCGGATAAATGATTGAAGAGACAATTACGGGTCTCACCTGCCATAATGAGAGAAAAAAAGAAAGAAAGATGGAATAAATAAATGAAATGGTAATATTCATCAAGTGATGGTATTATAAAGTTATTTTCTATTCAACATCACCAATTTTAGGTTATTTTTTACTCAAAATAGCTGAATTTTCGCATTTACCACTGAAACACGGAGAAGAGACCTGCACCAGCCAGCCGAGCCTCATTGTGGATTGCACAATGGATCGACTAGGTGTGCTGGCATGCTATACATCTCTCTATATGTCGCTATTAAAATTTGGGCTGCCAGTTTAACGCATAAATTAGATTAATTAATTACGCTGCAAATTAATGCGCTATTAAAATTAACGCAATTAATCGTGAGGGGCAAGTCAATGCGCAAGCACTTTAAATTTTGCCCATTGAGGGACCCGTAAGTTGCAGTGACGTCACTTCCTACCTGCGCCACTAGTCAAAAGCAGGGTGACTGACAACAGAGATGGACGCGACACAGGAGAGCGAGGCAAGCCCACTTGGACCTTTGGGCGGAAAGTTTATTTCTAAAAAGAACAAAGACGAGACTATCAGCAAAAACGCAGTGATTCTGCGCTGTAGACGCCTCCGTCATTCTGCCCCAGGGCAGCTGTGGCTGCACACAGAGCTTACCATCACCAAGTATGAATGAGGAGTGAATGAATAATGGATCCGATGTAAAGCATCTTTGAGTGTCCAGAAAAGTGCTATATAAATCTAATCCATTATTATTATTATTACAATAATTATTATATGTACCTTTTGTAAAAGAGAATTTTCATATCACCGAAGCAGCTCCAGCCTAACGTATCGTTTAAATGCAAAACATGTCAAGGACACAGAGTTGAACGTTAGCTTAGGCCCCGTCCACATGATGACGGATTTTTTTTAAAACGCAACTTTTTAATAACGCATCGAAAACGATTCGCGTCCACACGACAGTGTTTCAAAAAATCTCCGTCCACACGTAAACACAGCAGTGCATTTTCGAAGACGGCTATAAGCATGCCAAACCACGTGGTGGCAGTATTGAGTCAAATTTTATCCAATAGGAATCCTCCATGTTTTGTTGTCACAACACACGGGCCCATAAATACGACGTCACAGTGGTTTTTCGTCGCAGGTAAGACGTCAACGTTTTTTAAAAGTTGCGGATACAACATGCACACGACAACGCAGACCCAGCGTTTTTTTAAAAATCCCCCTAGGCCAGCGTTTTCGAAAAGTTGCGTTTTCGTTTCGGATATCTGCGTTGTCGTGTGGACGGAAGGCGTAAACGCAACAAAAAAGTCGCGTTTTAAAAAAACCTTCATCGTGTGGACGGGGCCTTAGACTTTTAAAGGAGATGCCTGTTGGCATTTTGCTATTGATGGTGTCTTATTTAGAGGCATGTTATACTATTCATTTTGAATTGCTGTATTGAGTCAGCTTAAGTATTCATTTTGATTGAAAGTCTGCTTATGTGCCTATTTGAGACTCAGCCTTATTTTATTTCTGAATTTCATTTATCTTTAACTGTATTCGTATTGCATTTTTGAGAAATGCACCTGGCCTAATTGGTTTGCTGATGTGCTTGGCCTTTTTTCTTTTGAATTTCATTTATAAAGCACACTTAACCAATAAAAATGTGGATTTCAAATCTTCTCTCCTTGGTGTATTCAAAGTCAAAACAAAAAGTCAAAAGTCAAACTTTCTTTATTTGTCATTATACACACACAGGGATGGTACAACAACATTTCAAGGCCCAACAGATAGTTGGTCCAGAGCTGCTGCACCCTGGGTGCTCCGCCACTAAGGTCCAACATGACCTAATATTTCTTAGATGCATGTTTTTTCCTGATAATGGGGGGAAACCAGAGAACCCCCATTCAGACACAGAGTGAACATGCAAACTCTTCACAGAAAGGCCACGTTGGAAATGATGGGGTTTAAACCCCTGACCTTCGTGCTGTGAGGCAGCAGTGAGGCAGCAGTGCTAACCACTACGCCACCGTGCCGTATTCTATTGATTAGTCATGCACTACAATTTTGTAATGTTATTTGGGGGCCTTTAGCAGGTATGAGATTAAAATAGGATTAATTAGATTAATTAATTACAAATCCTATAATTAATTAGTTTAATTTTTTTAATCACCTGACAGCACTAATTAAAATGTTCAAACACATTTGCTCTATGAACTAAATTTCCATAATTTAGGTAATGTGTATAATCTACAGTGTTTTTTTGTCAACATCTGCATGTGTGTGATGTCTTTGTTGAGTTGAGCGGTCCTGAAACCGCTGGGACAAGGCACTGCTGTCGTGCCACATTGGTAGGGGGCGCTGGTGATCCAAAGAATTCGGTCTAGGAGTCTTCTTCCTTGGCCGTAGAAGAAGTGACAGCTCACTTACAGCCATCATTTATTTTCCACTCGCCTTGCCTTACTATATAATTTCTTTTCGCTGCTTTTGTTCAGAAGGAGCGGCGCATGGACTTCATTTATAAATAAACGTAACATATAAACAAACATGTAGGAAACAACATAACATATTTTTTAATCAAATGTGCTTATTTGTGTGTTTCAGTTTGTACGTGTAAATAATTCTAATAATTCTGCTCTGAGACTTTAAAAATAACCCACTCACAGTTGATAATTAAATGGTGAATAAGCTACACTGTAGGTTCATATGTTTGTAAATCTACAGTAATTATGATGAGATCAGTGCCTCACCAGCCATGAACCTCACTGCACATCACTGATCACAACTATATTCTGCAGACAAAAACTTTAAAGCCAGGCTTTACATTGAGAAAGCATTTCTTCCCATTTATCAGTTTGGAATGGCTGCCTGTATTGAACACATTTTCAATTTTTACAGTGACAAGCAGTTCTGCCCCTGGTTCTTCTAGTAAGGTTCCCTGTTTTTTGTTTTTTCCACAAAGTTTTCACACACTGTTAGACCAATAGTAGAATTAGAACTAGTAGATTATTCAAATTCAAATTAAAACTTTAAGTTAAAGTGAAACAGTAAGATTTAACAAGCAAAAAATGGATGATTAAATATTACATGATTCTACACTACTGTGACCCATGACAGTGGACAAAAGCCGGTATCAAAACTGAATGAATGAATGGATAGATGGATGGATGGATGGATGGATGGATGGATGGATGGATGGATGGATGGATGGATGGATGGGTGGATGGATGGATGGATGGATGGATGAATGAATGAACCAATCAATCAATCAATGAGGGATTCTACACTATAAAAAGATCATCTAGTTCTTTCTATTCAGTAGATCTGCCTACTCAGGTGCAAGTGTTTGATGCCGTGAGTGTTATATCAATGCCAGTACATATAGTACAAATAAGCTTTAAAAGTGTGTGTGACCTGAAGGGAGCAATCTACGCACAGACACACACACACGCACATAGGGTTTAGAGCCACAACAACCACAACTCACTGTTTGACAAGTAGCATTGGCACAACTGTTTGCCTCTACAAGTTAGCAAACATAGACACACATATAGAGATTTCTCAAAGCTGACAGGTTTCCGGACCCACACACAAACACACACATGCACGCGCACGCACACACACACACACACACACACACACACACACACACACACACACACACACACACTCAGACAGAGCGCAAGAGAGCAAGAGAAGAGAGAGGGAAAGAGAAGAAGGAGAAGGGGAGAGAGAGTCTACACTTGCACATGCAAATAGTGAACACAGCTGCACAGACACACAAAAAACTATACACACAAATGCAAACACAAAACACAAAATAAAGCACACAACACACTCACACACTCATACACATACACATACACACACACTCACACACAGAATGTTTTAAATATTTACCAACTCACCTCGCTTGCAGCAGTCCAAGGGCGGCTCGGGTTGTGATGAGGATGAGGATGCTGCTCAGTATGCAAGTGTGTGTGTGTGTGTGCGTGTGTGTAGGTGTGTGTGTGTGTGTGTGTGTGTGTGTGTGTGTGTGTGTGTATGTGTGTGTGTGTTAGCGTGCCAACAACAGTGGTGGTGTGTTGTAGTGTGTTTGGTGAGTGCTGCTGTCGCTGTGGAGTGAAGAAGAGAGACAGACAGGGGAGGAAAAAAGAGAGGAAAGGAGGGAGGTAAGGTGTACGCTCCCGGCATCTCTCTTCCTCCTCCTCCTCCTCCTTCTCCCCAGTCAGCAGGAGCAGCAAAGTGGCAGCAAAAGGAGAAGGTGGGAGGATCATAGGAGTTTTTTTTTTTTTAAAAAGCCTGGCAGACTGCTCTGCTTTCATTTTCTCTGACTATTTTTCTCTAAATAAGGCTGAGTTTAAAGTTTATCACCTAAAGTCAAATAGATTGAAATAATTTGTTTTACATGTTCATATTATACGTAAAAAGACTACATCATCCTACTGCCTACCTCAATCTTTAATGTCAATATGTTGTTTACCAGAAAGCTTATCTCTGGCTGCAACTAATGGCCTTTTACATAAAATTGTATCAGCTTACCTCGCCTCTACTCCATTTACCTTGCAGTTACTTCACAAACTTGGAACCTGCTCCATCCACTCATCCATTTTCTATACCTGCATTTTGATTGCTGTGGCTGGTCGGGGTGTGCTGGAGCCTATTCCAGATGACCGGGAGCACGGGGCAGGTGGCACTCCGAGCAAGACAAACACTCACGCACACAATCACACATACGGGCAACTTCATACTTGCCAATCCACCTGAAGGGCCTGTTTTTTTGGAGGTGGGCATAACCTGGAGAGAACCCACGCAAATACAGGGAGAGCATGCAAACCCCATACAGAATGGGGCTCTAATCTTGGAACCTGCTACCTGGAGAATGTTTGGTATCACCTAGTTCAATAGAGCTTAAGCAATACCAAATGCGAGCATGGAAGCACTGTCAACCATTGATTGGTCAGAGAGAATGCTCACTACCTTGTATCATCACTGAGAGACGGAACAAACCAAACCCATCTTTCTTAAAAGTGTTGCAATTGCACCCAAGGTTTTTAGTAATATTTTTCTTTTAATACTGCTACATTTGTTGTAGAGTTTGGTTATAACATAGAGGAAAATCACAGTTATCTTGGGGGTAGGTGTGGATGTTTTTTTTCTTTTTTTGATGCACCTCGCCTGTGTGTTTGTCACATTAGAAATAATGTCATGACATCCATATAACAACCAGCTACACTGATTGGGTACTACAGCTGTAGTGTAAGCAAAATGGCTCACAAAAAAACAAGGTAAGCAAGGCAAGTAGAGCATAGACAAACCCACACAGTTGCAATAAGAGACACAGACAAGAGAAAACAACGACCAAAACAGATATTTTTGTCACAAATGACACATTTTGTTATGATTTTTGTTTGAAAGCAAAAAACAAAAAGAAAACCATATACAGTATTCTTTATGTTTCCACGAATACAGTTTTGTCTTTAGTTTTTTCTCGCTTAAAAGTTCGGAATTTGTCGATTCTGCTAGTATCTTTGAAGCGCTCTCTAGTGGACAAGCACTCAAATAATACAATTTCCTCCGGGATTAATAAAGTATGTATGTATGTATGTATGTATGTATGTATGTATGTATGTATGTATGTATCTATCTATCTATCTATCTATCTATCTATCTATCTATCTATCTATCTATCTATCTATCTATCTATCTATCTATCTATCTGTCTGTCTGTCTGTCTGTCTGTCTGTCTGTCTGTCTATCTATCTATCTATCTATCTATCTATCTATCTATCTATCTATCTATCTATCTATCTATCTATCTATCTATCTACAACATGTTGGCAATGTTTTTTTAATTTCTTTTATATAATGATTTTAATCCCCGAAGGGAAATTAGTGGCACACTCTAGTTGAATTGAATTGAATCATGAATATACTGTATATACTGTATATGTGTGTACAGGCCCTGAACACACAAACGCACACAGGGAGGTGGAGTGTCAACGCATGCAGGGGGAGGTAGAGTTCCTTTGTGGTGTGCCCAAATGAGCAACTTGTAAGGGGGACGGCGCCTTGCTCAAGGGCGCCTCGTCAGTGTTACAGAAGTGATCTTACACCTCCCGCTGTCAGCTCACACTCCAAATGTTTTTTTGGGTGGGAGCGTGAATCAATCTGCCAATCTCAGAACATTGGATGACCCGCTCTACCGCCCGCTCTACCACTGAGCCACTGCCGCCCCAAGCCACTGGTGTACTTGGTACAAATGCTCATGCAAGAGCCTTGTCTTTGTTCCAGTTTTTCTTGGGTTGACGTTAAATATCACAGACCTTGTCTACTCAGACAAAAGGGTTACTCCCTTCAATGTATACAGAGAGCGACATTTATTTGGAACTGCAGTATTGACCTCAAGTGTCATGAGTAAATACAATACAAATGTAATCTTGTCCGTCCAGAAGTCGCATGTGTGTTTCCAGACTGGCATAGATACATGTGACCTGTGGTTGTGCAGCTAATTGGATGTACAGCCAAACCACTCAAAACAATGTCGAAACAGCTTATGTTAGAGAAAAGACTATTCAGTTAACATGAAACAGCTCTGGTGGACATTCCAACAGTCAGCATGCCAGCATGAAAACATGCAACATCTGTGGCATTGCAATGTGTAATTAAACTCTAAATACTGGAGTGGCCTTTTATTCTGATCATTCCAACGAACACCTGTGGAATAATCAGACGACTATCTTTTGCTTCAAGGTAATGCTAATGAGGTTCTTAATGAATAAATAAATGATGTTCAGGCCACATTTTTGTATACTATAACTATTAAATCCACTAAAAAATTAGAGGAATAATCCGTTGACAAAATTTTAGATTTAAATGAATTAACCCTGGAAAGGCTGAAACATGAAATATTTGCCTGAAAATCTTCTTTTCTGAACCAAAAGCAAATGCAGGAGTCTGATTGTGTTTTCAGGAAAAAATACAAAAATTTGGAAAATTATTTGTATATTAGTCAAAACTCCGTCAAATATGATAACCATTTTCTGGATCAGTAGAGTAGAATCTTAAAGCCTACAACTTGATAAAGAGTTTTTTAGAGTTAAGAAACAGATTTTTATACACCAGAAAATGCTAGGTCAGTTTGGAAACACTCAAAATGCATCTCAAAGAAGACATTTCTACATTCACTCTACCAGTGTGTTGAATGTTATGGTAAAAATTGCATCATTTCAAGTGAAATACTCCTTTATGTGACAATGAACTGGGATTTCTCTTTGTTCAAACCACACCGAGAAAGACAGAGGAAGCCAGAAACAGATGGGAGGAGAGCACTGTAGACAGAAGAATGAGAGAAGAGTGAATGATGAGAGGAGGATGAGCAGACGTCTTCAGACCACCATGTCTGCCCATGATATCGTCCTCTTCATTTCTTCATCTGTCTGTCTCCCTCCCTCTGGCTTTATTCAGATATCTGTTCTCCTCTCTTATGTTTTTTTCTTTTTTTTGTTATTTCTCCCCCCTCCCCCCATTTGTTTCTTTCTTTTTTTGCCACACTCCTTTAAGTTCACTCTGTTTCTACAGCTGTCTCTGCAGCTTTACACTTGTTTCCTATATTAATCTCTACTATTGATTGAATTCTCATAGAATTATGTGAATACATAGTGCTTAAGTGAATAATCCTTAAGATTTTTGTTCTTGATGATTTGGAAAGGCTTGGGTTGTTTTTTATTAATCCAAGTCCTGAGATTTCTTTTGAGATAATACATATTGACCATTGTGCTTGGCAAACACCCTGTGAACAATTCCAGTCAGAAATCCTTAATTTTTTTTAGACTTTATCATTCTGACCTTCATTGCCTCCTATCCTTGTCTATTCATTTCTCTTCTTCTAAATTTGCTGGTGTGTCTGTAGGCTACATTAGTCAATGTTATGCTCGCTCACCAGACTTCTAAACAGATTGAAAAGGTTCATGGAGACTGCTAGACCCTAACCCTAACCCTTACGGCCACAAATTAAAATCCACTACTCTCCTCATGACAAATAAAAGAAAGAAACAAGAAAGAAAGTGTGTATTTTACAACAATCTATTGAGTGTGTTTCTGTGCATGCCTATTTGCAGTCATTAGGGTTGGCTTATGCAGACAAAAGAGGAATTAAAGGCATCATAAACACAACCACAGAAATAAGAAGAAAAAGAAACAAAAATGCCGTTTTTAAAGTCTGTGAAGAAAAACAAGATTCTTACTGAAAGTACATCAATGAGAAAATTCATTTTAAAAACATTTTAAAAAGGTAGTGACATCAGTTTTCTTGTCTTTCCCAGAAGGGCAGCAAACATCAGAAATAAGTTTCTAATATAAACACCAGGACACCGACAACATCACATCAAACTGTCCACTTTTAATCTCAAAATACAATGACAGTATTGCCCCACATAGTATTTAAAGTTGTTTATGACACATATGGTGTCTCCTCCTTATGTCAAACTTGACACAATACTCTCTAAAATTATCAAAAAGTATTGAGTTTAATAACAGCTTGTATCTGGAACTTGGGGATGCATATGTATATGCTTATACATGTGTGTGTGTGTGTGTGTGTGTGTGTGTGTGTGTGTGTGTGTGTGCGTGTGTGTGTGTGTGTGTGTGTGTGTGTGTGTGTGTGTGTGTGTGTGTGTGTTTATACCATATATACACGTAGAGAGAGATATCTCCCTACCTACATATTTGAATAAGCTCACTTGAAAACCTCACGGTGTCATGCTTTTAACTCCACCCACTAACTGTCAATCAAGTGCCCAACCAATCACAGCGCATCTGCCAGAAGGAATCACGTTGCAGTTTTCACATGACAACACAAAAATCTGGGACGAAAACGCTGTCCAAAGTTTTTTTGAAACCGCCGGTTCTACATTGTCATGTGGACGCTGTAACCGAAACTTTTTCTATCCAGGCAGCGTCTCCCTGTGACAAAAACCGCTGTGACGTTAATGTGTCTGACCCATGTCCACATGGACACAGAATGGACGGAGTTAAAACCGGCTATTTGCTGATGTGTAACAGCTCCACGTCGAAGACACGTTGATAAACATGCTTGACAGCTGGATTATTTTTTCATCTGTTTCTTTCTTTCTTCTTCTTTTCCTTTCGGTTTTTCCCTTCAGGGGTCGCCACAGCGAATCAATTTCCTCCATCTAGCCCTGTCCTTTGAATCCTCTTCTCTCACACCAACTACCTTCATGTCTTCCCTCATTACATCCATAAACCTCC
Organism: Antennarius striatus; assembly: GCF_040054535.1. NCBI lineage: Eukaryota > Metazoa > Chordata > Actinopteri > Lophiiformes > Antennariidae > Antennarius > Antennarius striatus. The sequence goes on along the minus strand of NC_090778.1, from coordinate 8,415,534 downwards.
TCTTTGGTCTTCCTCTAGACCTCCTGCCTGGCAGTTCAAAACTCAGCATCCTTCTACCAATATATTCACTATCTCTCCTCTGGACATGTCCAAACCATCTCAGTCTGGCCTCTCTGACTTTATCTCTAAAACCTCTAACATGTGCTGTCCCTCTGATGTACTCATTCATGATCCTATCCTTCCTGGTCACTCCCAGAGAGAACCTCAGCATCTTCATCTCTGCTACCTCTAGCTCTGTCTCCTGTCTTTTCTTCAGTGACACTGTCTCTAGACCAAACAACATCGCTGGTCTCACCACAGTTTTGTACACCTTTCCCTTCATTTTAGCTGAAACTCTTCTATCACACATCACACCTGACACTTTCCTCCACCCGTTCCATCCTGCCTGGACACGCTTCTTCACCTCTTTTCCACACTCTCCATTGCTCTGGACTGTTGAGCCTAAGTACTTAAAATCCTCCACCTTCTTGATCTCTTCTCCCTGTAACCTCACTATTCCACTTGGGTCCCTCTCATTCACACACATGTACTCTGTCTTACTGCGGCTAACCTTCATTCCTCTCCTTTCCAGGACAAACCTCCACTTCTCTAGCTTCTCCTCCACCTGTTCCCTGCTCTCACTACAGATCACAATGTCATCTGCAAACATCATAGTCCATGGAGATTCCTGTCTAACCTCGTCTGTCAGCCTGTCCATCACCATGGCAAACAAGAAGGGGCTCAGAGCTGATCCCTGATGCAGTCCCACCTCCACCTTGAACTCCTCTGTCACACCTACAGCACACCTCACCACTGTCTTACAGTCTTCATACATGTCCTGCACCATTCTAACATACTTCTCTGCCACTCCAGACTTCCTCATACAATACCACAGTTCCTCTCTGGGCACCCTGTCATAAGCTTTCTCCAGATCTACAAAAACACAATGCAGCTCCCTCTGGCCTTCTCTGTACTTCTCTATCAACATCCTCAAAGCAAATACTGCATCTGTAGTACTCTTTTTTGGCATGAAACCATACTGCTGCTCACAAATGTTCACTTCTGCCCTTAGTCTAGCTTCCACTACTCTCTCCCATAACTTCATTGTATGGCTCATCAGCTTTATTCCTCTGTAGTTGCCACAACTCTGCACATCTCCCTTGTTCTTAAAAATGGGCACCAGCACACTTCTCCTCCATTCCTCAGGCATCTTCTCACTATCTAAGATCCTGTTGAATAACCCAGTCAGAAACTCTACCGCCACCTCTCCTAGACACTTCCATACCTCTACAGGTATATCATCAGGACCGACTGCCTTTCCACTCTTCATCCTCTTCAATGCCCTCCTCACTTCATCCTGACTAATCTTTGCTACATCCTGGTCCACAACAGTCACCTCTTCTAGTCTTTGTTCCCTCTCATTTTCCACGTTCATCAACTCTTCAAAGTACTCTTTCCATCTTCCCATCACACTACTGGCACCTGTCAATAGACTTCCATCCCTATCCTTAATCACCCTAACCGGCTGCACGTCCTTCCCATCTCTATCTCTCTGTCTTGCCAACCGGTATAGATCAGTCTCTCCCTCCTTACTGTCCAACCTAGCATACAAGTCATCATAAGCTTCTTGTTTGGCCTTTGCTACCTCTACCTTCACCTTACGCTGCATCTCCCTGTACTCCTGTCTACTCTCCTCAGTCCTCTCAGTGTCCCACTTCCTCTTGGCTAACCTCTTTCTCTGTATACACTCCTGTGCCTCCTCATTCCACCACCAAGTCTCCTTATCTACTTTCCTTCCAGATGACACACCAAGTACTCTCCTACCTGTCTCCCTGATCACATTAGCTGTAGTTGTCCAGTCATCTGGAAGCACCTCCTGACCACCCAGAGCCTGTCTTAACTCCTTCCTAAAAGTCATGCAACACTCTTCCTTTTTCAGCTTCCACCATTTTGTCTTCTGCTCTGCCTTTGCCCTCTTCATCTTCCTCACCACCAGAGTCATCCTACACACCACCATCCTATGCTGTTTGGCTACACTCTCACCTACCACTACTTTGCAGTCACTGATCTCTTTCAGGTTACACCGTCTACACAAGATGTAGTCTACCTGTGTGCTCCTACCGCCACTCTTAAAGGTCACTCTGTGTTCCTGCCTCTTCTGGAAGAAAGTATTCACTACAGCCATTTCCATCCTTTTTGCAAAGTCAACTACCATCTGTCCTTCTGCGTTCCTCTCCTGGGCACCAAACCTGCCCATCACCTCCTCATCACCTCTGTTTCCTGCACCAACATGTCCATTGAAGTCTACTCCAATGACAACTCTCTCACTTCTAGGCATGCTCTGCATCACTTCATCAAGGTCCGACCAGAATTTCTCCTTCTCCTCCAGCTCACATCCTACCTGTGGAGCATACCCGCTAACAACATTGAACATCACACCTTCTATTTCTAGCTTCAGACTCATCACTCTATCCGACACTCTTTTTACCTCCAGGACATTCCTAACAAACTCCTCCTTCAAGATAACTCCTACTCCATTTCTCTTCCCATCTACACCATGATAGAACAACTTGAACCCTGCTCCTAAACTTCTAGCCTTGCTACCTTTCCACCTGGTTTCCTGGACACACAGTATGTCTACCTTCCTCCTCTGCATCATGTCAACCAACTCTCTACCTTTTCGTGTCATAGTTCCAACATTCAACGTCCCTACTCTCAGTCCTATACTCTTGGTGTTCCTCTTCTCTTTCTTCGTGCGAACGCACTTTCCTCCTCTCCTTCTTCGACCAACAGTAATCCAATTTCCACCGGCGCCCTGTGGGTCAACAGCGCCGATGGCGGTCGTTGTTAACCCGGGCCTCGACCAATCCGGTATGGAAGTCATAGGTTTGATTCGCATCTTTGATTTGGCAAAAGTTTTACGCCGGATGCCCTTCCTGACGCAACCCTCTGTATTTATCCGGGCTTGGGACCGGCACAATAAGACACTGGCTTGTGTCCTCTTGCGGCTACATTGTCCTCTTGCGGCTACATTTCATCTGTTTCTTTCTTTATGAGTCATAAAGTTTATATATTCATTCATTCATTTATTCACGTTCCTCGCTAACCGTGGTTCCGGGTCAGACTGGGATGTGCTTCCAGCTGGTGGGAGAACTCTGTGATGAAGGTCGGTGTTGTTATGCTTATAAACGTGTTGATCAACGCACTTATGCGGCTACATGTGGGCATGGCCTGATTGAGGTAGTGGTTCGGTTTGTGCCGCAAGTTTTCACAGCGATATAATGCAGGTGTGTGTGTGTGTGTGTGTTTGTGTGTGTGTGTGTGTGTGTGTGTGTGTGTGTGTGTGTGTGTGTGTGTGTGTGTGTGTATGTGTGTACTGTATACGTGTGCAAGCATTTGGAGATGGAAAAAAAGGTAATTTCCCTGTTTGATTTTTTATTTTTTACACACAAACACACACACACACACACGCACACACACACACACACAGTGTACTGTGTGTGTTGTACTGTGTATGCTGTTCCAGGAATCTGCTGGAGCCACTCTTCCAGTTTGGGGGTCACTGCCCCAAGTGCTCCTACTACCCCGGGGACCACGTTAGCCACATATTTTCCAGCTCTACTTTCAACCCTTGATACTTCTCAATCTTTTTGTGTTCCTTCTTCACAATATTAGTGTTAGCTGGAATTGCCACATCTATCACCACTGCTCTCTTCTGTCCACCACCACTTGGTCAAGTTGGTTAGCCAGGAGCTGTTTGTCAGTCTGTAAGCTGAAGTCCCACAGGATCTCAGCCTTGTTGTTCTTAACCACCTTTGGTGGTATGTCCCATTGGGATTTGGGTACTTCTAGTCCATACTGGGTACAGATGTTCCTGTACACTATCACAACTACTTGGTTGTGCCTCTCTATGTATGCTGACCCGGCTAGCATCTTACACCCTGCTACACATGCTGGACTGTCTCTGTGCCTTCTTTACATAGCCTGCACCTTGGGTCAGATCTACTGTGGTACATATTGTACTTAGGGCCAGTTCTTGTGCTGCCATGTGCCTCAGTGCCTCTGTGCTATCTGCCAGTCCAGCTTTGTCCAGCCATTGGTAGGTCTTCATGATATCAGCCACTTCCTCTATCTGACGGTGGTACATACCGTATAGTGGCTTGTTCCTCCATGTTTTCTCCTCCACCTCCTCTCTCTTGTCAGGTTTCTGCTGTCTGAGGCATTCACTGAGCAGTTCATCTTTTGGGGCCATCTTCCTGATGTACTGTTGGATTTTCGATGTTTCATCCTGGACACTAGCCCTGATGCTCACTAGTCCTTGGCCTCCCTCTTTCCGCTTAGTGTACAGCCTCAGGGTGCTGGACTTGTGGTGAAACCCTCCATGCATGGTGAGGAGCTTTCTAGTTTTGATATCTGTGGCTATCTACTCCTTTGGACAGTCTACGATCCCAGCATGGTATCTGATGACTGGCAGTGCATACATGTTGATGGCTCGGACCTTTTTCCTACTATTCAGCTGACTTCTCACACTTGCCTTACTCTGGAGGTATTTGGCTATGGTTGACTTCCTTCAGGCCTCCTCATGATTGCCATTAGCCTGTGGGATTCCAAGGTATTTGTAGCTGTCCTTGATGTGTCCTATCCTTCCCCCTGGTAGGTCAGCCCCTTCAGATCTGATCATCTTGCCTCTTCTCGATACCATCCGGCCACATTTGTCCAATCCGTACAAATGTTTGTTGTCGCTATAGATCAGTGGATCTATAGCAATGGTGTGGATCAGTGAGTCGATTTCTCGCTCCTTCCTGGCATACAGCTTGATGTCATCCATGTAGAGGAGGTGGCTGATTGTTGCCCTGCTTCAGAATTGGTATCCATAACCACTCTTTGTGATGATCTGACTGAAGGGGTTCAGGCCTATGCAGATCAGCAGTGGTGATAGTGCATCTCCTTGGTATATGCCACACTTGATGTTAACTTGGGCAGTTGGCTTGGAGTTGGCCTCTAAGGTTGTTTTCCACTTTCCCATTGAGTTCTTGATGGAGGCTCTTAGTGTCTTGTTGATCTTATACAGCTCCAGACATTCCAGTGTCCACATGTGTGGCATTGAATCGTAGGCTTGCTGCTTGTCAATCCAGGCGGTGTACAGTCAGTCTCTGTGGACTACTCTGTCCACACGTAGCTGGTGCTTGGCTCCCCTGGTTACTGCCAACTCCTTTCTGTTCTCCACTCAAAAATTAAACCATGTGCTTACTCATCTTAGCCGCCATGACACGACATGTCTGACAGGAGCTTCCTTGTTGTACAGAGACAGGTTATTGGCCAGTAGTTGGATGAGGTGGATCCCTTCTGTGGGTCTTTTATGATCAGGACTGTCCTGCCTTCAGTCAGTCATTCTGGGTGAGTCCCAACCCTTAGCAGCTGATTCATCTCTGCTGCTAGGCAATCATGGAGTGCTGTCAGCTTCTTTAGCCAGTATGCATGGATTATATCGGGGCCCGGTACATACCAACTCTTCATCTTTGACGCTCTTTCTTGGATGTCTGCCATTGAGATGGTTACTTGTTCTTGTTCAGAAAGGCTGCTGTGGTCAGTCCTCAGGTCCACTAGCCACTGGGCATCGATGTGTGATAATTCTCTTTCCCATATGCCCTTCCAGTATTTCTCCACATCAGCTCTTGGTGGGTCTGACCAGCTGCTGTTATTTCCCTGCCACTGAGGGTACGCCTTTGCTGGTTGAGTCGAGAAGCTCTTGTTTATTGTCCTGGCCTCTCCTTGGTGTATCTTTTCAGTCGAGTAGCCAGAGCTGTTAGTCTCTGCTTGGCAGTTTCGAGTGCTTCAGGTATAGAGAGCTAGTTGTATTTCCTGGGTACCCTTTTATTCACCATGTTCCCTTTCTGCAGTTCAGCTAGCTGGCTGACGTCAATCCACATCACCTTTATCTTGGCCTCTAACCATCTCTTCCATGGAGGGTATTGCTTGTTATGCCCTGTATTGATCTTATTTCCCAGAATCTCGAGGATTATTGTTGCTGTATGGTGAATCAGCTTGTTGGTCTCCCTGTGGGGATGGTTCTTGCAGCATTAATATCTTCTATCAGATATTCTGAAGGTACTTGACAACTCAGCTTCGGTATTTGTTGGAGGCTCCAGGTTTCCAGCTGGGTCACGCTCTTTTCTTCTCCTCCCAGGTCAGCATCTCTTGCATTGAGTTGTTTATATCTATTGGGGCTTGGTACCCAGTCTCGGATTTGGGGGTGATGTTGATTTCACTACCACGCTGACCTGTCGTCCTGGCTACCCCTTGCCGTATTATTTCATCAATCTGTAGTTTTAATGGCAGTTTTTGGTTACGGATGTAGGAACACTGGGCTAACAGCTATTTCTTTGGTTGCCTTTTTATTTTTTTATACTGATTTTAATCCCTGCAGGAAAATTAGTGGCACACTCTAGTTAGATTATATCATACAAATATATGTGTGTACAGGCCCTGAACACAAACACACACACAAGGGGGCCTGTACGCATGCAAAGGAGGTAGAGTGGTGGGCAGTTCCTTAGTGGTGCGCCCCAAATTAGCGACTTGTAAGGGGGAATGCGCCTTGCTCAAGGGTGCCTCGGCAGTGTTCCAGAGGTGACCTGACACCTCCCACTGTCAGCTCACCTCCAGGTGTTTTTTTGGGCGGTAGCCAGAATTGAACCGCCGATCTTTGACAACCCACTCTACTGTGTGTTCTACCACTGAGCCACTGCCGTCCACGTTCTGGGTTCTTTCAAAGCATGTCTTGATCCAGTAACCCATTTCTCATCAGATTGCCCTGGTTCCCTAGGAACTGACGCGGACCTTGCTGACTCGGCTCGTATAACTCTGTCATTATTGTGTTAGCTCATATCTGATGTGTAGCATTGAGGATCTTGCCTATGCAAACTCACTGGATAGTGTTCACCATGACTGAGGTTCGAAACCACATCCTCATGCATACGAAACCACACCCTCCTGTATTCAAGTAAGTTGACTGGATAGTGCTTGCCCTGACCAGGATTCAAACCCACGACCTCCTGCATTCAAGTCAGTTGACTTAACCACTGTACTATGTTTGCCATTAAAATAAACAGCCTGACATAACACAGTTATGACAGTTTGAAAAGAAGGATAATTTTCTAATCTGATGTTTGAAGCAGATCTTTGAGCTCTGACATTCTTCTTTTCCTTTCGGCTTTTCCCTTCAGGGGTCGCCACAGTGAATCAATTTCCTCCATCTAGCCCTGTCCTTTGAATCCTCTTCTCTCACACCAACTACCTTCATGTCTTCCCTCATTACATCCATAAACCTCCTCTTTGGTCTTCCTCTAGGCCTCCTGCCTGGCAGTTCAAAACTCAGCATCCTTCTACCAATATATTCACTATCTCTCCTCTGGACATGTCCAAACCATCTCAGTCTGGCCTCTCTGACTTTATCTCCAAAACCTCTAACATGTGCTGTCCCTCTGATATACTCATTCCTGATCCTATCCTTCCTGGTCACTCCCAGGGAGAACCTCAGCATCTTCATCTCTGCTACCTCTAGCTCTGTCTCCTGTCTTTTCTTCAGTGACACTGTCTCTAGACCAAACAACATCGCTGGTCTCACCACAGTTTTGTACACCTTTCCCTTCATTTTAGCTGAAACTCTTCTATCACACATCACACCTGACACTTTCCTCCACCCGTTCCATCCTGCCTGGACACGCTTCTTCACCTCTTTTCCACACTCTCCATTGCTCTGGACTGTTGAGCCTAAGTACTTAAAATCCTCCACCTTCTTGATCTCTTCTCCCTCTAACCTCACTCTTCCACTTGGGTCCCTCTCATTCACACACATGTACTCTGTCTTACTGCGGCTAACCTTCATTCCTCTCCTTTCCAGGACAAACCTCCACTTCTCTAGCTTCTCCTCCACCTGTTCCCTGCTCTCACTACAGATCACAATGTCATCTGCAAACATCATAGTCCATGGAGATTCCTGTCTAACCTCGTCTGTCAGCCTGTCCATCACCATGGCAAACAAGAAGGGGCTCAGAGCTGATCCCTGATGCAGTCCCACCTCCACCTTGAACTCCTCTGTCACACCTACAGCACACCTCACCACTGTCTTACAGTCTTCTTACATGTCCTGCACCGTTCTAACATACTTCTCTGCCACTCCAGACTTCCTCATACAATACCACAGTTCCTCTCTGGGCACCCTGTCATAAGCTTTCTCCAGATCTACAAAAACACAATGCAGCTCCCTCTGGCCTTCTCTGTACTTCTCTATCAACATCCTCAAAGCAAATACTGCATCTTTAGTACTCTTTTTTGGCATGAAACCATACTGCTGCTCACAAATGTTCACTTCTGCCCTTAGTCTAGCTTCCACTACTCTCTCCCATAACTTCATTGTATGGCTCATCAGCTTTATTCCTCTGTAGTTGCCACAACTCTGCACATCTCCCTTGTTCTTAAAAATGGGCACCAGCACACTTCTCCTCCATTCCTCAGGCATCTTCTCACTATCTAAGATCCTGTTGAACAACCCAGTCAGAAACTCTACCGCCACCTCTCCTAGACACTTCCATACCTCTACAGGTATATCATCAGGACCGACTGCCTTTCCACTCTTCATCCTCTTCAATGCCCTCCTCACTTCATCCTGACTAATCTTTGCTACATCCTGGTCCACAACAGTCACCTCTTCTAGTCTTTGTTCCCTCTCATTTTCCACGTTCATCAACTCTTCAAAGTACTCTTTCCATCTTCCCATCACACTACTGGCACCTGTCAATAGACTTCCATCCCTATCCTTAATCACCCTAACCGGCTGCACGTCCTTCCCATCTCTATCTCTCTGTCTTGCCAACCGGTATAGATCAGTCTCTCCCTCCTTACTGTCCAACCTAGCATTCAAGTCATCATAAGCTTCTTGTTTGGCCTTTGCTACCTCTACCTTCACCTTACGCTGCATCTCCCTGTACTCCTGTCTACTCTCCTCAGTCCTCTCAGTGTCCCACTTCCTCTTGGCTAACCTCTTTCTCTGTATACACTCCTGTGCCTCCTCATTCCACCACCAAGTCTCCTTATCTACTTTCCTTCCAGATGACACACCAAGTACTCTCCTACCTGTCTCCCTGATCACATTAGCTGTAGTTGTCCAGTCATCTGGAAGCACCTCCTGACCACCCAGAGCCTGTCTTAACTCCTTCCTAAAAGTCATGCAACACTCTTCCTTTTTCAGCTTCCACCATTTTGTCTTCTGCTCTGCCTTTGCCCTCTTCATCTTCCTCACCACCAGAGTCATCCTACACACCACCATCCTTTGCTGTTTGGCTACACTCTCACCTACCACTACTTTGCAGTCACTGATCTCTTTCAGGTTACACCGTCTACACAAGATGTAGTCTACCTGTGTGCTCCTACCGCCACTCTTATAGGTCACTCTATGTTCCTGCCTCTTCTGGAAGAAAGTATTCACTACAGCCATTTCCATCCTTTTTGCAAAGTCAACTACCATCTGTCCTTCTGCGTTCCTCTCCTGGATACCAAACCTGCCCATCACCTCCTCATCACCTCTGTTTCCTGCACCAACATGTCCATTGAAGTCTGCTCCAATGACAACTCTCTCACTTCTAGGCATGCTCTGCATCACTTCATCAAGGTCCGACCAGAATTTCTCCTTCTCCTCCAGCTCACATCCTACCTGTGGAGCATACCCGCTAACAACATTGAACATCACACCTTCTATTTCTAGCTTCAGACTCATCACTCTATCTGACACTCTTTTTACCTCCAGGACATTCCTAACAAACTCCTCCTTCAAGATAACTCCTACTCCATTTCTCTTCCCATCTACACCATGATAGAACAACTTGAACCCTGCTCCTAAACTTCTAGCCTTGCTACCTTTCCACCTGGTCTCCTGGACACACAGTATGTCTACCTTCCTCCTCTGCATCATGTCAACCAACTCTCTACCTTTTCCTGTCATAGTTCCAACATTCAACGTCCCTACTCTCAGTCCTATACTCTTGGTGTTCCTCTTCTCTTTCTTCGTGCGAACGCGCTTTCCTCCTCTCCTTCTTCGACCAACAGTAATCCAATTTCCACCGGCGCCCTGTAGGTCAACAGCGCCGATGGCGGTCGTTGTTAACCCGGGCCTCGACCGATCCGGTATGGAAGTCATAGGTTTGATTCGCATCTTTGATTTGGCAAAAGTTTTACGCCGGATGCCCTTCCTGACGCAACCCTCTGTATTTATCCGGGCTTGGGACCGGCACAATAAGCACAATCTTTGAGCTCTGACATTGGTCTTCATTTATTAATCGAACCTTGTTTGGATTGGTAGTCCAATCATTTGCATTGTATATGATTTTTAACCAGTTTTTAATATCAGGCTGCTAGTATGATGGCAAATACACCACTCTTTTTGGCTCGTAAAACTTAGTTGAACGCCAGTGCGTCACCAGCCATGAACCTCACAGCATGACAGTGACATGCATACTGTATTTTATGTATATGTATGTACAGTATATGTACAAATGTGTATGAACATATACGTATGTGTATGTATATGCATGTATATATACATGCAATTAGTTATGTTCATGCATTTATTTACACACACACACACACACACACACACACACACACACACACACGCACACACACACACGCACACACACACACACACACACACACACACATTCTGATGTTCTGTAAGAGTGCTTATAAGTTAAGTGGCTGATCATTGGTTTGATTTATTAGGTAATATAAACCTTGTCTCTGTATTTTTTTTCCTGGTAAATTTTAAATTCACCAGTTCCTGTACTACTCAAAAATGGTCCTGGAAAAAAGAAAGCTACTCCAGTGCATTTGCAGTGGAAGACATTAATGACATGGAGCCAGAATGAATCACCGCAGATTGTGAAAACATGATTGCCTGTCAAAGCAACATTTTCCGTCATGAAACCATTGAAACTCTATCAAACATGATCATAATTAGTCACAAAGAATCAAAATTCAATTTGTTTTCTATTTGAGTCATCTACCGTAAGTGGAAAGAAACAAAGTAGGAGGTGTAATTGAAATGATGTCTTACTATAATCTAAAGGTTATGTACTTTACAACACAGCAAATATTCCTTTTAGGATTATATTACATTGCTTTGTTATACTGTACATAACCTTAAATGACCAGTGTGCTGTGCTTTTAATCCATTTTTCTTTAAAGGATATTTAAACATTATCTCATTCATGGTCTACAGCTGTTTTTGGTCTGAGAGATTTTTAAACAACCCTTCAAACAATGGCATCCAGAGAAAAACAAGGCTTAACTTTTCATTAAAATTTGATGAAGGAGGAGAACAGCCAAAAGTTCCTGTAAGGGAAACTGAAGGAAAAAACACAATTTCCTCCCCATTGACTTTTTTCCTTGATTAAAAGAGCAACTGGGTAGGGGACTGAATTAAAAAGAAAGAATAAAAATAATAAGTTGAATTAAATAAATAAAAAACATTTGTCAAGAAGACCATTTACTGACGGTAAAGTAAACACCATAAGGTGAGGTGAAGCACTCCACTAGTTCCCATTTATCCTGTGTGATTTGCTGGCTGAAACATAAGCACTGCCTTCCAATTATTTGTGAAAGAAGACCTAAGGGCTAGAGGTCACGGCTATTTATTACTGAATCAAAAGAAAGCCTTGTGTTTTTTCAGATGTGTACAGGAAATCTGCTCTACATTCCCACACTAAACCATCATGTTTAGACTGAGGGTTCCTAGAGAGAAAGTCACCACAGGCCACAGAACTCTGTAGTGAGTCTAAAAGATGCACTGGATGAGCTTTTACAGTAAAAATATCCATGTTCTTTCAGTGAGCTCTTTTGATCCCTCAGATACTTTTTACCCAAGCAAACTTTTTACTGTATGAATAATCGTAGGCACATTCAGCAATGTTAGTTCACTGGATTTCCAAATTTGAGAATCATGTACTTAAAATGTTGATGTCATTTAAGAGGATTCAACGGTTATCACTTGGATTTATTCTTTATGTAAACTTGATAAGAAAAGCCTTGATAAATGTACATAGCAAACATTATGCAGAGGGTTTACACACAGCTATTAAATATGACAGCCAGATAATCTTGTAATTACCAAATTGCAAATAAGAATTTCCTTTTTCTATATTCCTCTCCAATAAGCTTGAATTTGAGCCTAACTTAAAAAATCAGTATGTATCTCATATTAAAAAAAACTGTGTTAACCTATTGTAGATGTTCTATAAGTATTATTGTTCATGTTGGCCAAGTAACAAATTAATAGTCTTTCCAAATAAGCTGGCCAAACTGTATTTGAAATAATTCAGTGTCACCATTACATGTTTTGAGCAACAGAGAGCGCTGACATTTTTAGAATGTGAAATACCCAATTCACCTAAGTAATATGCTTTTGAACTGAAAAAGAAACCCATGCAGAAGTAAAGGAGGACAGGTTAACTCCTCAGAGATGAGACCTCTGCAAGACAACAGTGCTGCCCACTACACCACGATACCACACTATACCAGTGTCAGATTTTTTAAAATTCTTCTATCAGTATCAACTTCAGGAATCCAGCAAGTTATTTCGTTTATACAGCTGTAATCAGGGATCTTGTTGGTGTAAATTTCTTCACCCACAAATAATGGCCAATAATTAAAGAAGTATGGACTTTACACTTGTAGGCTTCAAAGGTGTCAACATCTCCCCATGCACACAACATAGAAACATAACTGTGTGCTGAAACAGATCATGTGTGGGGTATGTTAGGTTTGATAGCCTTTAATAACAGTGGCAAAATTGAAGGCTCAATGCACTTCAACATTAATTTGTCAATACAGGTGAAGGATATATGCACATTACTATCACAGAATGTAGTAGAATGTTGTGGTGGTAAACCACAACTTTTTAACCACAGCTGGGTTAAAAAATTACATTTATTTTATTCAATATGCACACATCGCTAAATACAAACAACCTTATAAACAGTCATTGTCTGTTAAATAGAAACACATACAATACTGTCCAGGTTAAGATGGGAACACGACGGTTCCAGAACCATTTTAAACCCAACAGGAGGGTTCAATCTGCAGAGAAGTTCCCGGCAGAGGGCGTGGTTAGACCACAGCAATGTTTCCAAAACCATCGCGGCTAAGAGTTTGTTTCCAGGCATGGTCACGCCTCTCGGACTCTTGAAACACTCTGAGAATCTTAGCTGTGGGGCAAAAGTCCTCAGAAATACTATACCCTTTGTGCTGCTGCTTCAAGCCTGTGAGCAGGTGTAACAGCTGAGTAGAGGGCAGAGGAGGGCAACTGCTGCCTCACCCCCCCATCATGGGATCATTTAAGACATACCGAAATCCTCCCAGCAGACAACAGTCTACTGCAGGGACAAATATGGTTTCAATGAGTTGAAGCAAATAGAAATCAGCCTTATATGGTACATGACAAAACTTGTTTACTTTTGTTTATTTCTGGATTTTCAGCCTACAACATGCAAATTTACATACCAAGTCTAGAGTTTTATTAGGTCAAGAAGGGTTCTATTTACTGTATTTATTAGTATGTCAGTATGACACCATGATGAAGTTAGCAATCTTGACGAACTCCAAAGTGAAAATGTACTGCTGGCAATTAGTGGATCATTGTGAACCTGCTCTTAGGTCGAGCTGTCATAGGGTATATTTGGAATCAGGTTACTTTTTCAACTTGTTATTCATTTACATATGTTGTGTTTGAATTGCTTTTGTTTTGGCCCAGCTACATCCTCTTGTATAGGATGTATGTAGCCCTAGAGATTGTTTTCATTTAGAAATACATTTATGTTATAATGCATGAATGGAAATGTCCTTTATAGCTCAGTACTGACCAGGGGTCTGCTTTACAAATTCCAAAACAGCAGCAGCAAAGGCAGCTGTTTTATCTGACTCATGATGAGACGATGGCAGTGAAATCTGGTATTATATACAGTATTTACTAATCTCTCAGAAGCGGAGAAGCAGATTGGGGTTTTTTTAAACAATGACAGTATTAACCCTGGTTAATAGACCCAGTGCTGGGTCTATAGAACATAGAAAAACTACATTCATAACTTTACCACATAACTGTCCTTCATAAGGAGATTGTGACCAAGATGTTAAGATTAGCATCTTTGGGATTCATTCACCACACAACAAACAGGTTCTTCATTGATTTTAAACCATGGAGACTTACATTACAGCAAGACACTTACTGTATGATTATAGGTATATTGGTAGACCTGGTTACAATGTGATGGAGTCACCTCACTAAAAAAAATTCACAGGTCACATTTCCCTGTAACTGGTCACCAAAACCAAAGCATCCAAACTCCGGTTTTCAATAATGACCACAAAACACTCCAAGATCCTTGTAAAGCCATTGTGCCTGACATCTTACTTTAAAGTCTGAGAAAAGTATGCTCATTTGGTGAGAAGACATGACATAGGCCATGTGAGCTTTATAAGCATAATAATTATCTAGAGACAGGATTGGTAGTCTGCATCTTACTCAAGGCTGTATTGTCTCAAACTCTCACTTCGTATCCAAACCTATTCTGTCTGTTCTGAAAAACAAGGCAAACCAAACACTGAGAATCATTTTATAGTGTTTATCCCTGGATCGAAACTGACATAGTACAATATGGCATGTCCTCCCTCACCCTGCCTGCTGCCTCTCCCATGTGGCACTGGTATGCAAACAGCTGCCCAACCATGACAGTGCACATACAAGTAAAATTTAAATGCCAGCCAGGGGGACATTTAAATTTTAAAGAGCCAAACTGGACAGCTGTGTGTGTGCGCACGCGATCCTGCTTCATGAGAGTGTGTGTAGCTCATCCACTCACCATTAGTTCCACTGGACAGACACTAAGAACCAAAGGAATTGAGGACACCTACTTTTTTAAGTGACATCACTTTTAATATAGTCTCTCAATTACTCAATATCTAAGACCAAGGAGCCTTGGAAGGACATTCATCTACAATTCATGGTTTTCTTGTGAGCTGTGTCTACTGTCTCTTCACCATGGGTGCATTTATTGCCAAGATGCTCCTTCCTACAGTTAGCAGCCTGGTGTTCCTGCCTACAGCAAGCGTGGCTGCCAAGAGAGGTTTCCACATGGAGGCTATGGTCTACTTCTTCACCATGTTTTTCACTGCAGTGAGAATGGATTTTTCTTCTTGTTAGGATTCTATTTTTTGTGTTTGAGGGAAATGTCAGGTGGCTGACAGCACTGATGTCTCTGGTTATGACCTGAAGACTTTGTCTTTCAAAACTGCTTAAATCTAATACTATATAATGACTGCAGTTTTGTAGATTGTTGAAGTTTCAGAAATTGCAAGCATTGAATACTGTATTGCCACACAACAACAAATTATCTCTAGCTACATGTTTTATATATATTTAAGCAGCTATTAGTGATTGCACTCTTTGTATAACTGAGCCGCTGAAAGTCCAACTGGAGGTCATAAGTAAAATCCTAGATTTTGACTCTGTCTGTCTGACTTGATCATGTATGTCTTTTGGTAGATCTACCATGCTTGTGATGGACCAGGGCTTTCCATCCTGTGTTTCATGAGGTACAACATTCTGGAGTACTTCAGTGTTTATGGCACAGCTCTCTCCATGTGGGTCACACTTATTGGTAAGTCCTCGTGTAATACTTTTAACACCTGGGATCAGACTGGAAGGCTCCTTAATCGCATCTAAATTTCTTAAAACAACTTCAAACCTATGCTTTTTTGTCTGAATTCACAGTTACACAAAGTCATCTCTTTCCTCCTATATCATTTAATCATTTTACAAGTTTTAATTCTTCAGTTTGACTTATTTCACTCCTTTTTATGATTGGCACCTTTCTGATGTTAACCCTGATACATATTGCATTTGTCACTGGTCACGCAGTAAACCATGTAACTAGGTTAACCTATTATAATTACTTCATTGATCCCTCTGAAAAATGTATTTTCATTAAAGGAAATATTTGACTATTAGTTTATATTTGACAACTGCACTTTCCATACAGAAGGCTAATACTAATACTATTACTACCAGCTCAGTCTGCAACAGCTGTTGATAGCATATGCTGTGTTTGACTTCAACTCACATGCTTGGTATTTTATATGACACACACACACACACACACACACACACACACACACACACACACACACACACACACACACACACACTCATCCTTTCTCCCTTGCGGTCCTACAACATATAACAAAATGTATTAACAGCTGACCTTACTAAGTGGTCTGTCATCCACCCACCTACCCATCACTCCATCCATCCATCCATCCATCCATGTTTGTTCATGTTCTTCAAGAGCTTCAAAAGGACACACATTATATTTGAAGTGTGTTTTTCCTTCCTGGTAAACACCATGATGAAAATACAGGATTTGTTGGATATCTGAGAGCTTTGGGATCCTTTTAGGAGAGTAATTTTTACGGTGTTTAATGGAAAATAAATGTTAGCATGTCAGTCTGATATTAGAGATAAAAGTAACAAAACAGTTCAACATGTGTTGCGTGTACTTGCTCCAGCTCTGGGAGACTTTGATGAACCCCAACGCTCAAGTATAACCATGTTTGGAGTACTGACAATTGCTGTGAGGATTTACCAGGATTGCTGGGGCTATGGGATCTACTCTGGGCCCATTGGATCAGCTGTGTTTATCATCACTGTCAAATGGGTTAGTTACTATCCATTGTCAGGTATGAGTTGGTGTTGAATGTTGTATGTAAACATTTTCATGCAATGATAGCCAAATGCTTATCTGTTCTGTTCATGACAGTCATTTTTTACGTTTATTCTATTCTTTTATCTAAATGGTTGTCCATCTACTTTATACCATTTTTTTACATCTTTGTCATGATCTTAGTCCACTTTTACCTTTGCCCTCTCCATTCATATTTTCTCTGCTTCTTTTTTCTCCAGCATTCTCTTCATTTGGTTTTCTCACCTCCCCTATCAACCATTCCACGCACTCCTTTTTAATCTACCTTCACTTCTGCTTATTTTTTTAAATTCCTTTCACATTTTCTGACATTTATTAAATCCATCAATCCTCTTCAAATGTGCATGTTCTAACCTATGGATATCATTACTGTATAATTTTAGCTCCAGAAGATGAAGCAATTAAAGGCAGTGTACCCAGAAAAGACAGTCTACACACAGCAGGTCGGTCCAGGATGCTGCTTCGGCGCTCTGGCTCTGATGCTGCGTTTCTACTTTGAGGTGATATCATCAAAGTAAAACTAATTCTAACACAAGTATTACAAAATTTCAGGATCATAGGTCGTATGATTATTTGCCATAAGGCTATATTTTCAGTTTACTTAATTTAACCACATAATTCATGTATTGCCCAGTTTACAAGTATTATATTGTCACATAACCTTTTAATTTCTATTTGAACTGCTTCATCAAATTAAAAAGAAACAGTAAAAGGCAGAAGTTACCTACTTACATATATTTTTTTGTTTTTAAGTTAATAATAAATCAAGTCACCTCAAATAGATTTTGCTGTATTCTCTTCATTGTAGGAATGGGACTACGCCTATGTCCACAGCTTCTACCATTTGTCTCTGGCTGTGTCTTTCATTCTGTTGCTGCCAAAGAAGAACCGCTATGCAGGGACAGGGCAAAATGCTGCTAAACTGAGCTGCTTCACTCTCTGCTGCTGTGTATGTTGCATTTATTATATCTATTAAGGCATTATTATCAGTACAATCAAACCCACATGTCCTTCTGATCCGGCTTCATAATTGTTCCCTCTTCAGACCATGTCCCCTGCTACTTCTAAAGACAATAAGGACAAGCCAAAGAAGAAGTCATCTCAGAAAGTGTGGACAATCCCCACTAAAAAGCTATGGAAACAAGCCTGTAGTACCCCCACTCTGCCTCTTCACAATCCCCCGATCTCCACACCTATCAAAGGGACCAGCATCAGCAAGCTTAAAGAGATGAATGGCTGGAAGTGACTGTAATAACCCACAACTCGTCTATCGTAGGAAGACTTTATCCTGAAGATCAGGCAGAGTCAGCTAAGAGCAGGAAATGTGATAAATCACCAAATAACTGTCATGCAAATGCTGATAAACTTGTATGTGGCTGGTAAATGAATCTACTTCAGCTGGAAACCAACCATCATGTGGACGTTCCTTTCTACTCCAAAAAAAAATCATTTTTGGCTGGTAGAATATTTAAGGTCACCCACGACTTTAGGAATCCAGCAGATACCACAGCCAGAAGGTAAAGATGCAAAAGCACCCTGATGTGGTTCTAAAATTTAAGGGCAAGAGCAAATGAGGAATCAGGTCTGCATTGCCCTCAAAGACCCAATAGGAACACAGCTGTCTAAAGCACTTGTCCAAAGCTGAGGACAGAAAGAATTCTACAAAAGAACACACACAGCACGAACAGGGAGACAGTGGCTGAGACAAGACAGTAAAACTGACTGGAAGATTTATGGGAAGAACAAACAAGCAGATGTTTTATCTCTCCAAAATATATAAATTGTCTTTAGAAATGTTCCTCAGGGGAGACCTTTCGTCTACTCGCCTCTGTCTGTCTGTACACCCTCCTCTTTCTCTTTTCCATCTCTCTCAGGGAAAGAAACCACGTGGCTGGAATCGTTTACGAGACTGTAAAGCAAATTTTATTGTTTTTATAGATACACAAGTTCCCAAATGTGTCATGGGGAGGTAAGAGGAGGTGGTAGCCCAGACATCAGTCTGTAACTCTTCAGAAAGATCTGAATGTGTTTCTGGATCAGCAGGTGAACTCTGACTCCCCTCTGTTAACTCTGGTTCACTGACAGAACAGCTTTGTCTACACCCTCCGTCACTAGCGTGTTGCTCAGACTATGTGATGTTTCCAGTGAAAAAGTTAATCTGTAATTTTCTATTTGTTATTTATTGCAGTACAGATGATATTCAGTAGTGTGCATTTGTTTTAAATCAATCTGTAATTTTTAAAAAAAATTAAAGGAAAATATTGTGAACCTGATTTATCAATAGATGCTACTTAAACAGCCTCCATCATCAGCCATCATAATGCAGTCATAAGAAGCTAACCAGAGGAAAATTCTTGACTGGCACATGCTTCAAGGCTCACTGCTGTCTAGCAAGTCTAATCCAATTTAAAACCTGCATATCCCCTTACACTTCTACTCGAGGACATGGAGATGTGCATTCATGTATGTCATATGACCCTTACACTACTCAAAAACTACAAATGTGTGTTTTAGACAAAACAGTCTCCTACCAAAACGTGAATGAAGCTCTCCTCCGACAGGGAATATTTTGAGCTGGGGCCAACCCGCCAGCTCCCATGCCCAGAAAAAAGGTGTTTTTGTCTGGCCTCAGGAACCTGGCTCGCTGGGGCACTGGCACCACCCAAGCTGGCTGCGCTTCCCGGCCTTGACAGGACAGTAACTTGAGCCTTTTATTGCAAAAGTGTGAAACACTTTTCAGCTCCTTTACGACCACTGTCTATCCCGCACGGCTCTGTTGATGGGCTGAAGCCCACACACATTTCAGACTGTATTGCTATGCCTGTGAAAACTTTCTAATATTTGTAAAGCCGTAGCTTATCATTACAACTTGAAAACCAAAACCAATTGATCCTCCTACTAGTCGAAGTAGATTTTAAAGCCTAACCTTAAAAGTTGTTGTAGGAAGCATCACAATGTGAAGTTCCAAGAAGTTCCATATTTACCCAACCTTTGAACACAACATGTCCTCAGAAAAGAGAAACACAGGATCAGATACAACTTGAGGGACTGAACTCAGGCCTGTCCACTGCAGGTCACGCTGTTCAGCAGACATTAACAGTGTCAACACAATAAGTGTTGATTGACACAAGGCTGAGCGTGGTCGTCTCGTCCGTGGTCGTCTGTACCAACATTCCACGATGGCGTGGAATTTCAGTGGGTATTGAAATATAATGAAGAAATACATCTGAACAAATAAAAAAATATGACTTCTACGTATACCAGACAAGAACACCCATTCCAGTATTCCACATGCTATGGCCCATTCAGAGAAGGCAGAGAGAAAATATACTGTATTCAATTTCATTAGCTAATAAAGCACTACAGTGCACAGCATGAAGTCACAGACTGCAGTGTGTTCAGTATGTTTGTTCTTTTAGTTCTCTGGTATAGGAAGCAGACACGCTGAGACAGGACTCATTGTGTCACAGGTCCTCTCTCTGTGTCAGCTGTTGCCACAGCTGTTGCTAATGCTGCAAGATCAGCTGCCTCTTAGAGAAACACACTAACACTCCTGTTACCTGTGAGGCCCATTAAGCATTAAGCACCAGTTAGTCATTGCTTTGGCCATTATCGACCAGCAACATTAGAGTCAGATTAGAGAAATGATCATCATATTATGTTTATTTTTGACATGGAAAAAGAAATCAAATCTATGTCGGTCTTGTTTCATGTACTGTACATATATGACATGGATTTTCAAAATTGTTATTGAACTTAAAGGTGTCTGTGATATTATTGTCACTTGTAGATGCTCTGTTAGGTTGTCATACTTCTGTTTCCAAAATTTCACTTCACTTTGTACTTTAAAATGTACTTCCCCTTTAATGCATGACCCGGAAAGCCTGCACCCAGCGGTGAAACCACCATCCTCTTTGTCAAGTTGCTGACGTAGTGATGTACTAGGAAATGCATTTTGAAAAAGTCTGTTTTCAAAATACAAATATACTGCTGTATTTGTTTACATACAACTTAAACTTTCATGGTGTATGTTGTATCATATACACTATAATGACTGAATGATTACTGTTAATTACCATGCTCATCTATCTATAATTTGAATGCTTGAAAATTTGAAAACCCAAACCAGCAGATCATAGGTTCATGTGGCTTTTTATTGGGTAGTTTATGGAAAAGATGTGTTTATAACACTAAGATATGAAGTCTGTGCTCAAACTATATGCCAAGAATGTGTTTTGATGGTGTGGATGGTGAGATGGTGAAAATTTAATGTAATTTTGTATCTGTCTATGGAGCTTTTCATAATTGAGATAAAATATTGCAGTTCAGACTATAATTATGATTATTTTTCAAGCAACTGACATTTATTTAACCCCCGCATCTGAAATTGTATTTGTATTATCATGATCATGAGCCACTGCCTTCCACATGTGAGTGGTCTTTGATTTAAGAATAATTTGTCACACACGCATATTATTATGCAGTGATTTCTGGACAGTTATTTTACAGACTTATGGGTGGACAGGGCTCAGTTTAACATAAAGCCCACTCTCCTCATGGCTAGGCTTTATGTTCACAGACAACAGTGGTAGAATACAGCTATTAAGCTTTTTCTTACTGCTGAGATGATAATGTATGAATTATAGAATCCATAATATTCTGTCTATGAACTACATCAACTACATGTTTTGGGGAATGAATTAAACACGCTTGTCAATTAAACACTATTTAAGTATACAAAAGTATACTTTTTCTCTCAAGCTCCCCAACACCTTTTGCCTTTTCAAGTGAATCATTACGATGGCAGCTCAAAAAAGTAAGTTTTTCATTCCAATATGTACAATAGATAGCTTTCTACGCGAGGCTCTATGACAACCAACTTTCTGCCTTTGAACTGTGAGCTTTTAAAGATCTTAACACTTTTGACTTTAGATGTGGTCAGAAGATGGGCAGTGCACACTATTTTAAGCTCAATCAACTTTCCAGATGATGCGTTTTTGTTGGATTGGAAGGCATGCTGAGACTTTGCTGAGATCCTGCTGCACCTCATCAATCAATCAAATGTCATCTTGTTTATTAAGCAGAATTGTCCAAGAAACCGTGTTGTGACCAAGTGTCACAGATTTGGTGTGCAGCTTTGCCTGGCATTTGGGAAATGCAAGGCATTTGTAATTAATGTTCAAAAAATGTCATTGAGGAAGTCGTTGAGGACGACAGAGAAGAATATCAAGAGATAAAAACAAGAAGAATATAAGTAAAATTAAGTGAACCTGTAATTAAGCTGGTATCTATCTCTGGTTGCATATTTCTGTGAGATTCTGTAGTTTGGCAATGACTTGTGTGGAATTACTCAGCAGGCTTTAGTTAACAGCAACTGGTAGACACCTTTTGTCTCATATCAAAGGGGTTTGCTGTTCACTAAAGTTTCCAAAGGCTTGGCTCAAAGTCAAGGATGAAAAAAGTTTAAACTGTATTCATCACAGTTTTATTAAATGATGATTTATCATTTATTTGGTTTAATATTGATGTGTCCAGTTCAGGTCTCAAAATAATTAAGCAAACTTGATCAAATTAGACATCCTGGAATGCAGTAAAATGTATACAGTGTGTAGCGCAAGTACTCAAACATTTGGAACTCATTTCACTTGTAAAGCAAGAAATTACTGGTTAAATGCAGTAGTGGGGAATCCTGGAAACAGCTTTCCGCTAAAATTGTGCTTCTGCTGCCACCTATTGTAATAAGTAATAAATGGTAATGTCATAATTAAAGGAGTAGCACATTGATTTTTCAGTACTGATTTACACTCTGTAGTCTGTCTCTTGTTTAGGTTCAAATAAATTTGGATTGAAGGATTCCTGCTGTGCCAGATCTTAAATATGAAAAATATTGTTGAAAGTCATGAACAGTCTGCACAGTTCGATTGAAAAGGCTGTTTATAAAAACATAACAGATGTAGATAAAACATTTGTCACTGATTTCTTAAAACTCATTGAACATAATTCCATCATCACCAATGAGACGGACTCCTCGCAACACCCCAATGTTGTATTTTATTAAAACCACAAGGAAAGATGGACTGCTCCTGTCCCACTTTGTGAAGGGTGTTGGTGTGTGATGAGTGGCGTCCCAGTGTGATGGACAGTTGGATCTTCATGGAGAAATGATCGAAACGGTTTCCTTAACCTGCCATAGCCAACACAAAAGAACAGCTGTAGTTCAGCATCATGACAAGATGGTTTTACATTTCAAACCTCCTCAATATCCACTTTGTGGACCGTGGACGATTACAGGAACAAAGATCTTCACTTCTCTGTGTTTTTATTTTTAATTTGTTATTATCAGTTTCCTTTTAGTTGCATTAAGAAATGATGAAAATTAACATACCAGTGATTTCAGAAAAGTTAATCATAAGAATTTCAAAAACATTAACTTGCAGCTGTTGTAAAGTCCACATTAATAATTGATTGATTGTTTCTCATAAATTTCTGATAACGGTGGGTTTTCCAAGTGTTTAGTTACAGCTACTATGATTGTGTATCGGTAAGAAGTATGGAATATTTTGATGAAATGTGTCAACATTAGCATGTGAATATTGTTTTCATCTCAAATTGCTAATCAAAGCTTGAATGTGTCAATCAGGTTGTTAAAAATTTAATCTATTAAATCTTAGGATTGATACCTAATAGAAGATCTGAAAAATAAGAAGATTTCTTACTACTGTACTTCCATAAGAATTTGTCATCTGGTTTTATGTTATAATATACTTTACAGTATATGCCATTTTTAGCCACACAGAGATGCAGACAAGCACGCACACACACTCATTATTATTATTATTATTATTATGTTAATATTTATTTGCAAATTTGTATTTAGTACCTGCACTGAGCTCTTCACCAGCATCTGCATCTCCTCTTGATTCACACACAATTTCAGTTCCTTTCCTGCTTCAGACAACTCTTCAGAAGGGCTCAGCGTGTTTGTCAGAGTCATCTTCTGGAGACTTTCATTCACTCTGGGAACACATAGAACCCAAGACTCAATAGCATTCTGCTTTTTACATGCAGTCTAAAATAGGGAAACCAAACTGCCGCTCCACATTTATACACATTAACAACCAGATCAGCCATCAACAACAATCAGAGTGTTGTTTTAGTAAGAACAGTAATAAAAAATATATTATTAATGTCGGAAGAAAATAACATCAGAATTATCAATGTGTTTGCCCATGCAGATTGTCGTTGTGCTTTTTTCTACCCATCTGGCATAGCCCTGCCTGACTGGAGGCACTCACTGTCAGTTTGACACATATACCATCAGCAACAATGATGGGGAAAGTAAATTAGAAAGGGTCCTCTATCCAGCTTCTCAGCTGGCACAAGCAGCAAACAGGCTTCACTCAGAATATCCAGTGTTGACAACAGATTTATTTTGCTAATGTGAACCAGTGCATCTGACTGAAACTTGCTTTGCTGTTCCATGGTCAACGTAAAACAGATATGGCCCAGCATTCTAGCTATTGTTGTGTTGCAGACCTTTGTTGATCTGGGGATGGACTGCAGGCCTGGATGGTGTCCATCAGCTGAACTCTGACCGCTTGTCCTTCTGGGGTCGACAAAACATCAGACACACTATATCCAGGGAACAGATGCATGAGCATAGGGGATACCTACATACAGATATACAGACATAGACACACACACAGACAATATTTTAAAGTCACACAATCTTGGTATATAAATAAAATAGATGTTAATTACGACAGAAGTCACAGTCTTCTAATAGGACTATATAATTATTAACTAAATAACAATTAAGCAGAATTTATTATATGTGATCAACCAGAAAATTATTTACAAACCAGATGTATTACCGTGTTGGCCCAAATATAAGACGACCCTGATTATAAGACGACCCCCTCTTTTTCAAGACTCAAGTTTGAAAAAGACTTTGAACACCAAATTTAATTTTTATTTAATTTAATAATTACAGCACATCTCCGTACATTACACTCTGTGACACCATATTTCACAGCTGCTTTGCAATTGTTTGAAGACTCTGCCTCATTTATCACCATCATTTTGAAGTTTGCATCATAACTTCTCCTCAGCTGCCAACCTGGCCGATCTTCGACCCACTTTTCTCCAGATTGTCGCTACGTTTCTCCATTTTCTGTTATCTCTTCTCTTATTTTCTTCTCTTTTCTTTCTTACCGCTATTTTTATTTTTGTTCTTCGTGCTACCGCTATTATTATTTTTGTTCTTCGTGACAGGGGTTCGCGTTTGCCTGTGGAGTTAAGTTCAGCCTCCGCTTTAAAGATATCAGGCGCCATCTAGTGCTATGAATGGATATAACGTCTAGACCCCGAATGTAAGACGACCCCCACTTTTTCAGTCTTATTTCAAAGCAAAAAACACCGTCTTATATTCGGGCCAATACGGTATTTGACTTAAGAATCCATAATATTCAATGAAACAAAGCTATATCTACAGCACCATGGAATGACGAATAAATGAAATGAAAAAAAATATCCAGATACAACGATTTGTCAAACTCGTCAGGCTTTAGCGTTTACATAACTTTAGTATCTCCTTGATGACCTCACAATGAGATGGACAGGTTGATGTTACATTGTGTTAGTTTCATATGAATCACATGAATCAGTGGGTCTGAACTGATGAAGAACTAGCCTCTTCATTAGTGGGCTCCAGAATCAGCATGCAGATGAAGTCTTGTCTGGCGCACTTCATGTTTAGGAGTTTCCGGTAGGCCTTAGATCTGTTCTCATAGTACTGACTTGCTGTAGGATTGTATTGGATAGCCAGAGAAAACATGTCTGCTGCTTCCCGA
Organism: Antennarius striatus; assembly: GCF_040054535.1. Taxonomy (NCBI): domain Eukaryota; kingdom Metazoa; phylum Chordata; class Actinopteri; order Lophiiformes; family Antennariidae; genus Antennarius; species Antennarius striatus. Next base: position 8,389,895 of record NC_090778.1, on the reverse strand, counting down.
AAATGCCTGCACAGACACACAAATACACTCATGAACATGGGATCTGAGTAATTTAAGGTGACCTTTCCCTCTGGGTTTCCCCCTGTGAACATGTTTCTGATGTTCTCACCCGTCCTGGAAATGCAGAAAGCCTAGTGTGTTGTGCAGGACTGCAAGTCGAAGTCGGACAGTGGGGTCATCAGGTTGCATCATGTCCTCGGCCTGCCGATAATCAGCCAGAGCAAACCACCACTCGGTTTGCTTAAAGAAGCAGTCTGAAACACACGTATGCACACACAACTGAATACCTACCCAAATACAAATAAATGCATCCTACTGGCCAACATAATCATCTGTTAGTCCACAACAACTTAAAACTTTAAACGACAATGAAAGATGCTCTAGGTTCATATGCACAGGCTTGTCCAAAGCTAAAGTTTGCAGTAATATCAAACAGTGAAAATCAGAAAATTGTCAACAATAAGAAATAACAGCTAATTAATGAATAATCAGATAACTGTAAATCATGTATTCAACTAATTCCATAGGTTGTTTTGATTATCAAATGGATTACTAAATACAGAGATCAGTCTGAGCCCAGAATTGACCCCCTTAAAAGTCTGATGTGGATAAAGGGCCAGATCCAGTCTCCCTTTTATTAATGCAAGATTACAGAACATTTCTGCAATTTATGTATATTCTCAGGAATAATAAAGAAAACAAGCTAATTTAGAAGTCTTTGATATCTGTGACATTTTGTAATTTGGTGCTTATCTAAATCTACCCAGTAAATCAGTTTGACTTTGGATGTCGTCTTTGAATTAAAGGTGACTGTTGGGCCTAAATGGAGGTCAAAACTCTGCTAAGTTTTATTTTAGCTTATAGAGCAGTAGTGCTTTATTAAGTGTGTATTAAGAATTTCAAAATCACCACTGCTGAGGATAAATTTAGTAAGGGAATAATTTCTTTTTTGTGTTATGCAGTGTTCCTTTCACATTACTGCAGAGTATAGTCTACTCGACCGCAAAGGAATGTTGATCAGGTTTGTCGGGTTCCACTTGTTTCAGTACCACACGCAACACTAGATGTTCTATCCCTTTCATAAACAGACATTGCAGGTTTAAGATAAAAATAACTTTCTACCTGCAGCAGTAGCAGACTGATTCACAGCTATGATACACTGTGATACACTGTGATTTATTAAGGTGTTTTAATCCATAAACACACACACACACCACACACACACACACACACACACATACACACAGTCCAAACCTCACCTCCACGGTTTAAGTAGAGGCCTGCCTGCCCCTTCTCCTCCTCGATGGCCTTGTTGAGAAGCAGAGTGGCCTCAGCAAAGAGGCGTCTGCTGAAGCACTGAATGGCAAGGTCATTGAAGGTGAGAACCAGTTGAAAATGGGCCTCCTCTTGTACAAAGGCCTCTGATTGACCTCTGATCTCCTCCTTCTCCTCACTTAGCTCCACAGCCTGGATGAGATCTTCAATGGCTGCTCTGAAGTCTTTAAGGCGCCGATGCAGAATCCCCCTGATGGACAGAAGTTTTGTGGGAGGAAAATGGTTGAGGATTGTTGTTAAGTTGTCCGAATCAATTTCTCATCCTCTCTGTCCACCTGAAGGAATGGACAGCCTGGAAAACAAGTTGATTGTGGAAAATCTAGATAGTTCCTGGTGACTCAGAGGGTGACCCCAGAATACACGCTATACTGTTGAGATCCTTTCAGATGAAAGGTCAAAGTTCTGAGCCACAAGAGCACTGTCCTTAGATGATGAGACTTCACAGAAGAGAGTGATTTTGTAACTGAGAGATGTGTTCCACAGGAATCATCCTTCTATACTCTCATTTGTAAAATGTCATGTATTTTTCACATTGGTTGGACTCACCTGAACATGTAGAGCCATGCGTTTTGTTGGCAGTACTCCAGAGCAATATTGGTCAAGCAGAGGGCTTCAGGCAGCTGACCAGTCAAGGCTCTGTCCACAGCTTTCTGTCTAGCCTGTTCACTAACTTCATGACTCTGCAGTAGCATGACTCCAGCATTGGGACACGTGGGGTTCAATGCCAACGCCGACTTAATGTCTTCATAACAGAGCAATGTCTGCATGAGAAAAAGCCCATGCTTTGTTTTATTTTTTATAGTGAGAATGCAACTTTGACCAGTACAAACATAGTCTTTTTCTCTTACAAGGTAATACTCATCTTTCTCTCATGAATTATCTTGACTCATGATTAACACCAGCTAACATGAAATGTAAAGAGCATATACTGCTGTTCATCAGGCGCTTGAAGTATAAACGGTCCCTGCATTTGTAACCTTGTTAAGTAGTTTGTGCAGTCTAGCTCTGAGGATGTAAAGGTCAGAGGTGTGACCATCAGACAGCATCCAGTCATTCACCAGCTTCAGACAGTCACCATGGTGGCCTGCAGCTGTCAGACAGGCCAGTCTGGGTTGAAAGATACAAAATACATTAATGAGCAAAATGGGTCGATTACAAACAAAACCAGAATGAGAATCATAAATAACAAAACTGTATTGCAAATATCAAATCTATCACACAGCAGTACTTCAAGCTTCTCAAATATGAGTAAATGTCCTATAATTTATTTCATGTGTTATGGTAATATATTGAAACATACAGGACATGTCTGTATAACAACAAAATGTTGTTTTCAGGTTAATTATGTCAGTCCAAGCACAAAAGCACAACTTTACTCTGGGTTTAGCAGTGTGGGTCCTGACCTTCTGACCTCGTAGGCCCTACAGCCAGGCTTCATCTCTGCAGCTTTGCCAAAGGTCTCCAGGGCCACCTGGTAAAAACCTTGATCAAACAAGCACTGACCCTGGGGATGAGACGAAACACAACGAGCCCCATTAAATTTTTGAAGTCTAGACATTTATCAGATTTTTTTCCATAAAGGCTGCCTTGTAATAAGTGTATCATCAGAATCACAGAAACATAATAATTGTTTCCTGCTCTGGAAATTAAATTTTGACTGACAAATCAAATCTGTTTAGACAATTCAAATGTTTGGTTAATGCTACTATGATGAATAATTTAATTTCTTGTATACAACATTACTATTTTTGATCATAAACAGACATAAACCATTTTACTTAGGCTATCTAAATCAACAAATCAGCTGAGCGTTTCCTATAGCGCCGTACCTTTCTCAGTGAGTAGCAGGTTACTCATAAAAACAAACCCATTTACTAGTGTTTATTAGGATGTCACTCATTTGTTCTGATACTATATTTGTGTCCATACTTCAGGAAAAGCATTAAACTCCCACCTGATCAGAGATGTGCTCTGGAGAGTCATACCTGGAGATAGTAGATGAAGCTTAAACGGGTCCTAAAGGCTGTGGGCTCCAGGAGTTCCGCCCTGTTATAGCAGGCCGCTGCTGACTGAAAGTCACACAGCTGAAGGTAGGCCTCTGCCTGACTTACATGTAACTGAGTCTAAAAAGCAATTGGTGATTATTTTCATACCAATGTAAAAAGAGGAAGTACAGAAATACAAACAGTGCCTCTGGAGTGCAATAGAACATCTCGCACCAGAAGACACGAGCAACAGCATCAGGAACGTGAACACACTGGTGAAATGAAACCAGCAGAGAGGTCACACACATGGGTCTGCGGTGAACTGATGTTTGCTTTAACATTTGCATAGAGTTTTGGATTATAACCAGAAGCAGCTTAGAAATAAAATTGATTCAATGCCATTTTTGGTTGACACAAAAAATTGACATACTTGATATAAAAACAAATAAAAAAACAAACAAAAATATAATAAATTTAAAATTCATTAAACTCATCATTTACTGTTGAAACATGAGTCATTAAATACAGTAGGATTTCACACAGGTAAGGTTTCCCTTTTATTAGGCACCTGGTTTGGCTGAAGTGAGATAGCTTTAGAGAAGTAGATCACAGCCTTCTCGTAGTTGGACTTTCCTGCTGCCTCTTTTCCACTTTCAAAACTGCAAAGAAAAACATCAATAGTAGTAATAGTAATGGAAATAATATCAACCAACATATAGAAGGCACAAGATTGGCTTTGTGTTTGAAGTTTACACAGAACAAAGCAAAGACCCTTTACTCAATGTAATTTATGTTTCTCACAGTTCTGCAGCCCTGCTGTGGATGATCTGACTGCCCTGCAGCCCTGGTCTCCGGACATGTTCCCGCTGCTCTGTGAGAAATAAACGGAGGTTTTCAGCCTGTGGGGGTAAATCAGTTCAGAAAAAAACTTTACACTCGAGCTGTACCACAGAACAAACTGAAAGATTTTTTTTTTTGTTAATAGAACTATATCTTAATCTTCTTTTTCAACATTTACTTAGCTGTTAGCTGGAGATTCTTGGTAACTCTGCTAATTAAAAAACATTTGTTTACCGTGAGTTCATTGCTCTTCGCAGCAGTGGCCATTGTCTCGATGCAATGGCTAATATTAGTTCTAAGGCTACTCCTTCAATATGACAGTACAGTACTGTATTTCTCATCCAGGCTGCATCTTATAATTGCTTATGTCAGGTAAATTGACATGTCACCATAGAAACCAACTACGGCACTCCTAGAGCTAAAGGCGGGCGGGGTTCTGTCTTTAAACAAAGAGTTTTAACTTGGAACAAGATAATAACACCACGTCTTTTCCGTGTCGTTTTAATCCCACCAAGATTATATAGTGTCATATATAGCATGCACCGCTGTTAGTATTGTTTAAAAGTACAACCAAAATATTGCATATGCGTAAAACATATAGATTCTATACGATTCTGGTTACAGATTTAGTGAATATCTTTAATGGGTGACTGATTTACATCTAGAAATGACTCCATTTTTAGCGGTCATGGCGTTTCTCTCTTTCGACAAACTTCGGCTTGTCAGTGAAAACAAGAATTTGCTCAATAATTCGATTTAGCATTGATTAAATAATGGATCAGATGTTCAGTTTAACAAATATTGTAAGAAATTAATCCAAAATTCTGCAAATGCAATACTCAAATAATCTGACCACTGAATTGGGACACAGCGGTAGTTTCACATTTACATTTCATATACTGTACTGTATATACTGTACTGTAATAACTTCTTTCTGCGAGGCGACTTTTATTTTGAAATCAGGAAACAACGTCTTCCGGTCAGATGATCAGATGACTCAAATGTTGACAAAACGAGTCGTGAAAAAACCGGCGTGAGGAGCAGCATTCACGGAAAGCTCCGACGGTAGGTGTCTGGTCGGGGGCGAATTAAACGGTACAGATTGCTTTCTGATTTTAGGATGTTTGAAAAGAGTGGATGTTTTGTTTGCGACTTATTTTGATATAGTATATTCCCTTCGATTTCGTCCACGTGTCACAGCAAATTGTCAATTTATTCAGTGTTGATTGGGATTTGTAGACGAGCCTGACCCGGGATCCATGTGAAAGGTGATCACGAGTATTGACCAGAACGCTCAGCTGCTGTCAGGATGGCCATCCAGGGCGAGAGGAGAAGGCTGCTGGATTCCGAGGGTGAAGATGAGAGTCCGACGGGACTCATGTCCGAGCAGGAGGCTTATCTGAGGTCAATTGTTAAATGAATAGGACGATAGTGAGATAATCATTTCAACTGCATTCTGTATAATCAGTGTAATCAACTCTAAAGATTAGCCAGATGTGATCAGAACTAGTACATACAAATATGCTTTGTTAAAGAACCGTGTCAGTGGTTTTGCAAAAAATTCTAAGGTATTTAAATCGTTAAAATGAACTTTTTCTGTTTTTCGAAAGATCAGTGTGTCTAGTTTTTGCCAACTAGTTGGATCCAATCAAGTCGGGTGACATTTTAAAAATGTTACATCATAATTTTGGTGTTACCCTTCTGCACAAAGAAGTTGGTTTGCTCTGCCAAGATACAAAGATATATTAAAAAATGTCTTAAGAGTTGAAGCTTGCAAACACACTGATAAGTAGTCATATGTTTGATTACAACATCAGTAAAATCATCTACCTCTATAATGCTCCATTTGATAACATCAGACATGATCACAGGACTACTCTGTACAAGGTTTACTGAAATCAAGTTATGCCTTTAACATTTATTTTACTTTCTGCTACTGTTAAAACATGTTTTATCGAACTTTTAACACTCTTTGATCACCCTATATGTCGATAGAACATGAACATAAATGAATTCTAAGTAATGACATGCAAAAACCTGTGGTACTCTACTCTTTAAGTGGGACTTCTTAATGTGCAGAAGGATTTTTTGAAAGCTGCTGATTGTGTTCATGTTTATCCCACTGACCTTCGACCTTTTCATAACTCTCTGTTACTCTTTCTCTTTGCAGTAAAGTGAAGAATAAAAATTTGTACCTGGCAACATTTGCAGCTGTCCTGGGTCCTATGAGTTTTGGGTTCGTGTTGGGATACAGTTCTCCTGCCATTCCTGAACTCTCCAAGATCTCAGACCCTCGGCTGCGGCTGAACGATGACCAGGCCTCCTGGTTTGGGGTATGATGGCAGCCATGACGATTTGACGTCACATGACTTCACTGACTTGTAGTTTTATCTTGTCAGCAATGTTAGTCATCACATGGTTCCCTAATGCACCCTGTGGGATTGACTTCAGTTTAAAGCCTGTAATCATCATATAAAGAAATACATAAAAGATCTCCTGTAGTTGCATAAGTGAATTTGGTTGACTTCGATTTCTTGTAGGGGACAACATTTGTGTTTAGAGGTAAACATGGACATGTAATTTGTATCTAAATCCTCACTGGATCATATATACTCAATAATAATAATAATAATAATAATAATAATATTGAAATACTCAAATAAGAAGACAGTGACACAGCTTTCCATAATTAGCCTTAGATTTATTCTATTTAGTCCTTAACGTTTGTCATTTAGGGTTCTTGTGTGTGTGTGTCTGTGTGTGTGTGTGTGTGTGTGTGTGTGTGTGTGTGTGTGTGTGTGTGTGTGTGTGTGTGTGTGTGTGTGTGTGTGTGTGTGTGTGTGTGGTTCATTCCGATGGTAACATGAGACAGTCAGTGTACAGTATTCTGTTTATTCTGATAAGGTTAGCTTGTCTCTGGCAGAGGCTCAACAGCCTGACAAGGCTGCCTCCATTTTATAATACACTGTATATGAGCAGAGCTTGACTTAATTGAAATATGTTCTAATTTAGTTCATCCAATTCTATATTTATAGAATGACCCACGTGGACGCTCTCTTCATGGAAGTAGACTTGGAGTCACATTTACTGTCACTTTTTGACACTTGTGTGACTCATGTTTTGTTCTTCTTAATACACACAAATCTACACAACCTATTCCAGATGAAGATGGCTATACTGTAGTGCATACATAGTGATTTATGCACAATTTCAGATGCAGTCAGTGTTAGATGACTGGCCATTACATTGTTCTGGTTGATCATCATTTCAAAAGAAGAGCTGGAAGTTTAATGTAAGATCCACTAAAAAGTCACATAACAAGCATCTAATTTTTTTTTTTTTTTTTTTTTGTTGGTTTGTTAACGGATGTCTCTAATTTTTCCCTTTAGCACCGAATACTGTTGCCGGGGACAGGAAAATGACTAAATTCTTAGAACTACTGTAACTCTTCTACTGTTCATGCCATCTATGTAATTCCAACAAATTCTGTGTCTATAAAATCATTCAGCACTGTACGGTAATGGCTTTGTTTTTGAGGGGTTGTGCTACTTTGGTGTTAGAATAATGATGTAAATAATTTACTGTAATTGAAATTAGCATCAAACTGAATATTACTGAGCAAGTCACGATTCCTTAGCAGATCTAAATTTTTTGGCGTGTCAGTCAACCTCAAGGTAAAACGCCTTATTAACTTCCTGAAGTTGTTTTTAAATTCAGATCTGTTTTTTAGTCCATAGTGACGGTGGGAGCGGCACTGGGTGGCCTGCTGGGTGGCTGGATGGTGGATAAGGTCGGCAGGAAGCTCAGCCTGATGTTCTGCTCTCTTCCATTCGTCCTTGGCTTCACTCTCATCGTTGCAGCTCAGAACGTGTGGATGCTTTACCTTGGCAGATCACTCACTGGCCTTGCTAGTGGAGTCACGTCACTCACTGTCCCAGTAAGAAGTATTTGTCATTCTTTTTCAGTGTTGTTTAAAAATTAATTATAACTTTTGTCTCTACCAGGTCATTGGTTCCGTAACTTGTATGTATGTTTCCGTGTTAGTAGGATCACAAAAGAATTACCTAGCAATTTTTCACTAACTTTAGTGGAAGGGTTGTTTTACACATAAACTAATTGATGAATCATCCTGAAACTGGGAGGAAGAGTAAGCATGTCTCAGCACGGCAGCTGCTAAATTTAAGAGTAAATCATAATAACTTGGATCAGTTTTTTTTTTTTCAGACAAACTTTCATTCCGTTCTAATGAGAGGCATCAGGTATGGGAGCTGGTGATCAAAGTATTGGAGAAATTTAGAGTGAGACAGAGAACATTAAAATGGTCATTGTATAAAATATATGGTATCTCATAGAAAAGAAATTTGATAAAATCACGTGACATTGGAAGTCCACCTTTAGCCAGCCTTGACTAAAATACATAAGGTTCAAAAAAATGTTCACAGGTTTTAATGTTAGTTGACTAATAATTGAAATAATTAATGTAATAATTAACAAAAATTATTGTAAATCGTAGAACTCAAAAATGTATCTATTGAAGTAACAAAGTAGTTATTATGACCCTGCTTGATAAATCCCAAGTTTTCAAGATTCATTCGTTGTTTTTTCTATCAATAAAATAAAATATTGTTGAGTGCTGGTCGATTACTGTTCTGTCAGAAATTCTGATCTTCCTTCTGTTCTGCATTTTTCTTCTTTTCTCCCTATACAGCTGTATATCTCTGAGACGGCACATGAGCGAGTACGTGGGATGTTAGGCTGCTGTGTACAATTCATGGTGGTGCTCGGCATCATGGGAGCTTATCTCATTGGTATGTAGCTCATCTGAACGTCTTCTGCTGTCGTAAATGGGAATTTGATTTTCTGAAACTGGCTGAATGTTTAAAGGAACAACGTAGAGTAAAGAATAACCTCAATATGACTGTAACACAGAGGTTTACAAGCTGTAAATCATTCATTACAACTTTACAGCATCCTTTGGTTATATAATGCAGAATTGGAAGTCTGTCTTTTCTATTTGTATTAATCTATATTAATTTTAACACCAGACATCTGACAACATGGTTTTTCATAAAGAGCTTTCTGAAGACCCTCATATCAAAAGATAATAGGCATCAGTCAGGTTGTCTGTACATCCATCATATACTTGTGAATGTGATATTTCACAATAACCAGGACAGAACTTCATTCTATTTGACACAAACATCCACTTGGCTGAAATCAGCTGAGCTGATTGGATTTTAAATATCAAGCTCACTGTGATCTCACAAAAATATTTTGGACCATGTCTCAAAAATTCATGACTTAGAAATTTGAATTAAGGTAATTAATAAGATGGAGTGATATACTGTATATTTATACAATACATCAAATTAAAATTTCACTACAACATACAGTACATGTCAATTATATTTTCCATAAAAGGTTAAGTCAGTCATCTTCAGATTACCACCGCTATATCCGCTGCAGTGGGTCACGGGGAGCCGGAACCTATCTCGGCGGCATAGGGGTGAGGTGGGGGACACTCCGGGCATGACGCCAGTGCACCGCGGAGCCACACACAAAGACATACAACCATGCACACACACACACTCATTCCTATGGGCAATTTGGACCAGCCAATCAACCTGAAGCGCATGCTTTTGGAGGACCCGGAGAGAACCCACACAGACATGGGGAGAGCATGTGAACTCCGCACAGAGCGGGACTCAAACCCGGGTCCGCCGTGTTGTGAGGCGGTAGCGCTACCCACTGCGCCACCGTGCCGCCTAAAAGGTTAAGTTAACCACTAAAAGTATCATTAAGTTTTTAATGAGTTATTAAATAATTGTTAGTAACTTAAATATTTAGCAATAATAATTGAACTTCTGGCAGTTAATTACCCTCTTAGTGGTTAGACGACCCAGTACGGCAGTCGTGTGACTAAATCAAGGCTTGTGGTGTGTGTAGCAACTTTTAGGTAAGAAGTCTCTTGACTTTCTATTTGGTCTTTGAAAATCAGAAAAGATGTGAACTTCATATCTAAACTTCGTATCTGATAAATGAAGCCGATAATGAAGTACTAAACCTGCAGCCCCAGTCTGTCGCCAAAACTGTCACTCTCTTTAAAAAGTGTCATACTAAAATACACATGTTGACGGACATGAAAACTGTTTTGATCTTTGAGGCTAATAGCGTTGATTTTCAATGAACTCAGTTGTTTCGACCTCCTGGGCATGTTTGTGGTGTTTCTGCCTTTTGAAGAACATCTTGTACAAATACTGAAAAAATAACATGGCTTCCTGCATGGGTGATTATACCAAAAAAAGATGTGTGTGCTCCACCTCTTTGTCCAATATTTGGATTTGTCCAAACTTACATAATGTTAGACATTGCGATATTTGTGTCAACAAGTGGAGTTCTGTAATGTTATGTCAGAAGTTGTTCCAAGGGTTTGCACATCTTGTAGCAAAAACTTGAATCGGGCCATTATTCAACTCTTTGGTCAGATAACTGAATTGGTGATACTTTTCTTTGGCATCCACCTTTGAACTTCAGTGAGTGTTTAAGATCTTCTGTGCTGACAGATTGATTGTGTGTGAGGCACTAATGGTTTACAGTTTTGTAGATTCCGACTGAACCTTCTATTAGAATTACCTTTATTGGCTAAGCAAAGGTTGCAATGAAGAGATGGATGTGATCATCCTCTGAGGTGATCAGTGACCTGTGCTTTTGCTTCAATGGGAGCCGCAATGATTGCCCCATGTGAACATGGCTGCTTCTGACTTCTTCTCCTTTTGGCTTTTACCTTCAGGGGTGCCACAGTGAATCAGTTGCCTCCATCTAACCCTGTCTTCTGCATCCACTTCTCTCACACCAACTACCTTCATGTCCTCTTTCACTACATCCATAAACTTCCTCTTTGGTTTTCCTCTAGGCCTCCTGCCTGGCAGTTCAAAACTCAGCATCCTTCTACCAATATATTCACTATCTCTCCTCTGGACATGTCCAAACCATCTCAGTCTGGCCTCTCTGACTTTATCTCTAAAACCTCCAACATGTGCTGTCCCTCTGATGTACTCATTCATGATCCTATCCTTCCTGGTCACTCCCAGAGAGAACCTCAGCATCTTCATCTCTGCTACCTCCAGCTCTGTCTCCTGTCTTTTCCTCAGTGACACTGTCTCTAGACCAAACAACATCACTGGTCTCACCACAGTTTCGTACACCTTTCCTTTAATTTTAGCTGAAACTCTTCTATTACACATCACACCTGACATTTTTCTTCACCCGTTCCACCCTTCCCGTACACACTTCTTCACCTCTTTTCCACAATCTCCATTGCTCTGGACTGTTGACCCTAAATATATCACGGCTCGAACAAGACTGGTGGTGAGAACCCAAAAGCACGACAGTGAAGCAGGCGAGTCAAGTCCAAAAACAGGTTTAATAAGACAGGCAGAACTCTGGTACCGGGGAATCAGTCCAAACAGAAGACTCAGGCAGACGGCAAGCAAACAGGCAGAGTCCAGTAATCAGGCGGGTCAAACACTGAAGGCAATCCAATGAACCAGGCAGACAAATCCGAGGAGGGGCACGCAGAGTCTGGGGAAACAGGCAGAGTCAAACACACAATCCAAATATGCCAGAGACGAACGCTGGAAGGTCAGGACGAACATTAACAATCTGGCAGAGAACTGAAGGCTGAGCTGGGTACATGAAGAGTGGTGACTGATTAGGGAGTGGCTGCAGCTGAGCGAAGGAAAGGCAGGTACAGGGAATTAACTGATTACAAGTGGGACTGGATCTGGAATGGCACGACATTTTAGTGACAGGAAAACAGGATAAAATAGTACAGAGATGTGACAAAGTACTTAAAGTCCTCCACCTTCTTGATCTCTTCTCCCTGTAACCTCACTCTTCCACTTGGGTCCCTCTCATTCACACACATGTACTCTGTCTTACTGTGGCTAACCTTCATTCCAAGACAAACCTCCACCTCTCTAGCTTCTCCTCCATCAATTCCCTGCTCTCATTACAGATCACAATGTCATCTGCAAACATCATATTCCATGGAGATTCCTGTCTACCCTCGTCTGTCAGCCTGTCCATCACCATAGCAAACAAGAAGGGGCTCAGAGCTGATCCCTGATGCAGTCCCACCTTCACCTTGAATTCCTCTGTCACACCTACAGCACACCTCACCACTGTCTTAGAGTCCTCATACATGTCCTGCACTGCTCTAACATACTTCTCTGCCACTCCAGACTTCCTCATACAATACCACAGTTCCTCTCTGGGCACCCAATCATAAGCTTTCTCCAGATCTACAAAAACACAATGCAGCTCCCCCTGGCCTTCTCTGTACTTCTCTCTCAACATCCCCAAAGCAAATACTACATCTGTAGTACTCTTTTTTGGCATGAAACCATACTGCTGCTCACAAATGCTCACTTCTTCCCTTAGTCTAGCTTCCACTACTCTTTCCCATAACTTCATTGTATGGCTCATCAGCTTTATTCCTCTGTAGTTGCCACAACTCTGCACATCCCTCTGCACTCCCTCCCTTGTTCTTAAAAAAGGGCACCAGCACACTTCTCCTCCATTCCTCAGGTATCTTCTCATTATCCAAGATCCTGTTGAACAACCCAGGCAGAAACTCTACTGCCACCTCTCCTAGAAACTTCCATACCTCCACAGGTATATCGTCAGGACCGAGGGCCTTTCCACTTTTCATCCTCTTCAATGCCCTCCTCACTTCATCTTGACTAATCTTTGCTACTTCCTGGTCCACAACAGCCAGTTCTTCTAGTCTTTGTTCTCTCTCACTTTCCTCATTCATCAACTCTTCAAAGTACTCTTTCCATCTTCCCATCACACTACTGGCACCTGTCAGTACACGTCCTACCCTATCCTTAATCACCCTAACCTGCTGCATGTCCTTCCCATCTCTGTCTCTCTGTCTTGCCAACCTGTATAGATCAGTCTCTCCTTCCTTACTGTCCAACCTAGCATCCAAGTCATCATAGGCCCATTGTTTGGCCTTTGCTACCTCTACTGTCATCTTATGCTGCATCTCCCTGTACTCCTGTCTACTCTTCTTAGTCCTCTCAGTGTCTCACTTCTTAGCTAATCTTGTTCTCTGTATGCACTCCTGTACCTCCTCATTCCACCACCAAGTCTCTTTATCTACAGTATTTTACGCACTATAAGGCACACTGGATTATAAGGCCCACCTTGAATGAAAGGCCTATTTTGAAACAGTTTTCACAAGATTAGAGCGCACCATATTATAAAGTGCATAGAAGAGTAGCTGTGGTTGCGTTATGCATCCACTAGATTGAACTGCGCTAAAGGGATTGTATTCCCGACTCTGCAGCCTTTTCTCAAATTTCAAGAGCCAAGTCACTGCTAGCCAACGGTGCCTGGCATGCTACAATTGATTTGCAAATGTGACACCAGACACAGCAGGTAACAGTGGGGGGGTGGGGGGCGCACCTTAGATTTGTGTATTCTGTCTGTGCTGTTGACCAGATAGGCAACAGCATGGGGGTTGAGGTTACTGCTGAGAGCTGAGAACTCATCTTCAGTGAATGGCCTATTTTTAAACTTTTTTCATATACAAGGTGCACTGAATTATAAGGTGTACTTCACCAAAGTCCAACCAGAATTTCTCCTTCTCCTCCAGCTCACATTGTACCTGTGGAGCATACCCACTAACAACATTGAACATCACACCTTTGATTTCTAGCTTTAGACTCATCACTCTATCTGACAATCTTTTTACCTCCAGGACATTCCTAACAAAATCCTCCTTCAAGATAACGCCTACTCCATTTTTCTTCCTATGTACACCATGATAGAACAACTTGAAACCTGCTCCTAAACTTCTACCCTTGGTTCCTTTCCACCTGGTCTCAGGACACACAGTATGTCTACCTTCCTCATGTCAACCAACTCTCTACCTTTTCCTGTCATTGTTCCAACATTCAACGTCCCTACTCTCAGTCCTATACTCTTGGCGTTCCTCTTCTCTCTCTTACAAACACGCTTTCCTCCTCTCCTTCTTCGACCAACAGTAGTCCAATCTCCACAGGCACCTTGTAGGTCAACGGCACAGATGGTGGTTATTGTTAACCCGGGCCTCGATCGATCCGGTATATAAGTCATAGATTTGATTCGCATGTTTCATGTGCCAAAAGTTTTACGTCAGATGCCTTTCCTGACACAACCCTCTGTATTTATCCGGGCTTGGTACCAGCACAATAAGACACTGGTTTGTGCCCTCTTGCGGCTGCATTTGCCCTCTTGCAGCTACACTGAACGTGGCTGCTTCTGACAAATATTGTTTAAAGAATGCTTTTCATTTTTATAGAACCAGCTGTGTCACATTAGCGGGGATATCAGAGGTTTGTACAAGAATCTTTGTTGACATGACATTTTACATTGATTCAGATGATCATATATTTGATTATATGTCAAATATTCCATGACCTAAAGATCTGTTTTTCCTTAAGATATCTTTGTCCGTTTCTCTTCAGCAAAAAATGAAAAGTGTAAAAAAAAAATTAAGTGGAACAATCAGATCAGTAGAGAAGTATATTTTTAGAAGCACTAGGTGGAGTGGAAAACTGGTTCTTATAGAGCTCCTCTGTCCTACAGACTTCAGTCTATTATAGGACGTTCAGTCTGTGCCATAAAGAGAACACAGTTTGATTTTAAAAAAAAAATCAAATTATCTTAAGTAAATTTCTTCAGGATATTGTGGGTCAACAGCCCCTCAATGATTTAAATGGGTAAAATAGGAGAATTGTTTTATTATATTAATGTAATGAAATAAAATGTTCTCTAACAGCAGTGGTGTAGCAGCTGCTTTTCAATCTTGTCATAAAAATGTTAGATCTCAAAAGTAACAAAAAACATGTTTCAGTTGTACAATTTCCTCTGGGATTAATAAAGTGTCTGTCTGTCTGTCTGTCTGTCTCTCTCTCTCTCTCTCTCTCTCTCTCTCTCTTTTTTATATGGAGAAATTGATATTGCATTGAAATAGTGATAGATTGCAAAAAGATCAATAACAGTGAGCTGCATTTCTTTTGATTGGTAAGTCTAGAAATGGGTACCGGTATTTAAATGAGATGCAAAGAAAAGAAAAAACTGGCTTCGGCTGAAATTAAGAATAACTTTTTTTAGCTTCCTGTATTCTTACTAACGGCCAGTAAGGAATGACTACTAGTTGATCTTGCGAAAATTAAATCGAAAAAAAATCTAAATGAAATTAAAATATCTGAATTTGACTTATGTGTGTGTGTGATGAATGGATTACACTATAAGGAGCACCTAAAAGCCTATAATTTTCTCATAACCCCGTAGTGCGCTTTATAATCCGATGCGCCTCTGATTAATATGGATTAATATTAATATTAGTATGGTTAAAAACAAGATCGCTGAAAAAAAGCCGGCAGTCTGGCCGGCAGTCATGCCGCGCCAGGAGGCGCCTTCACAAGGCACCACGCCCCCTAACAACGGTAGTCAAGGGGCGTCGCTGAAGTGCCGACTCTCACTCACCTGTCGGCTGAGAAGCCTGAGCCTGGGGAGAGCAGCGGTACGGGGCTACGATTCCGTGGCAAAAAAGGGAATTTTCAACAATTCTATTAATAAACTTTGACTGACTGACTGATGTCAGTATTTCCCAACTATTTGGCGCCGGAAATAACCCACTTTAAACTTAATTGGTCTAAAAAATGCCGTTGTGCTGGAATCTCGAATCTAGTGACGGTCCATAAATCACTGCTAGACAAAGGTGCCTAGTGTGCTACAATTGATTTGCAAATGTTGATACCTGAAACAACACGTTACGGGGGGGGGGGGGGGCACGGGGCGCATTTAACCTTGTGTATTCTGTCTGCATCGACGTGCTGTGAGATTCACGGCGGTGAGACACCGATGTTACTATGATTTAAACAGCGTCGCATTTGCCAATAAACTACCAGCCTGACATTAAAAACTCGTTATAAATTGTTAAGATCACACAGTGCACTGCACGTCACCTGTGACTGGACTACCGATGGATCGAAACAATATTTAATTTATAAACGAAGACGAACGTCTGAGCTTAAATATCCGCTTCGAACTTCAGATCAGGAAATACAGTAATCTGCCCTGTTCGAACGTGTTGTCCACTCGTAATGAATTAAACCAGTTTTTAATGTCAGATTTTTTAATATCAGTGTTGACTTCTTTCTAAGATAGCAAAGTGATCAAGTGATCAGGTTTCCTTGAGGCGCAGAATGGCTTCATTGAAATAACTATAGGGCCGTTCACAGCTGACTAAAGGTACTCACAGTCATGAATGCGCTAGCTAGTGGACGGATAGCGCAACTACCGCCACAAGTTTCTTTTAAATATTTAAAACATTTTTATTATATGCGCCTTATAATCCAGTGCGCCTTATAGTGCAGAAAATACTATTGGTTGAAGATGAAGTTGGTTTCATCCAGGATAAAGTACAATACAATGACACAATAAATCTGCTACATTATGCGTTTAATGTTATGTTATTCACATCATTTAGAAAATACTGACCATAGTGCTGTCTGTTTCAAGCTTTTCATTCTGACCATGTGATCTCATCATCCAGGTCTCTTCCTGGACTGGCGCTGGCTGGCGATCAGCAGTTCTATAGCCCCGACGCTGCTGATCGTCTTTATGTGCTTCATGCCAGAGACCCCACGCTTCCTGCTGTCACAAGGCAAGAGGCGTGAGGCAGAGGAGGCTCTACGCTTCCTGCGAGGACCAGACGCCCCCATTGAATGGGAGTGCTCCCGCATTGAGGATACCTGGGATGAGCTGGTTAGTCAGTGGTTAGTTCATATGGCTATGGTAGATTACATCAGCCAATGAGAATGTGGCCTGTAATCAAGTTGAGGAGACTGCTCTGGTTGAAGGGACCAAATAGTCTTGTTTATTGTCTCAGACAATGAAGAGTGACTGTCTGAATTGTCTTCTTCAGGGTTCCAACTTCCAGATGTCTGACCTGAAGGATCCTGGTGTCTACAAGCCTCTGATGATTGGCATCATGCTTATGTTTTTTCAGCAGATGACTGGAATCAATGCTATCATGTTCTATGCTGAATCCATATTTCAACAAGCAAATTTTAAAGTGAGAGGTTTCAGATTATCTATTTGTGGGCAAGTAACAGTGGGGAGTAGAACATAAATACAAAAACATCATAATTTACCATGGCCTCATAGATAAAATACACAACGACAAACAGACAAGAAAATATAATCAGTCAAATCTATGAAGTTTAATATATGGTTTTGTACAGCATTCCGCTCTGATCACCTGAACTCTGGTAAATTCAAAGAAATACAGTATTTTTGCTTTCCTGAGTTAAACCTTCCACAGAATCTTATGTCCATACATGTTTAGCACTTTTGTTAACTTAATGTGAAAATAAATTTGTGTTTTGGTAGACGAATAGGTGGTCCCGCAACACGTTGGCGATGTGTTTTGGTCACATCCTGCCTCTCACTCATAGGTAGCTAAGATATACTCCAGCAACACCCATGATCAGAAAAAGCAGCTAAAGACGAGAGGATTACGGTTGTCTTGTCTTGAAGAAATTGGATAGATGGATAAATGAATAGTTATGACTGTGTGGTCGTTTTGCAGAAGAGTGACCTGGCTTCAGTGATCGTGGGTGTGATTCAGGTGGTCTTTACAGGAGTGGCAGCTTTAATCATGGACAAAGCTGGAAGGAAAATCCTTCTTGTCATCTCAGGTATTTTCCATCAAATTAAATAGTTGTTTTAATAAATTGTGCATACATTTTTAATATATGAAGAAATGCTGGCTGCCAAAACTTGGAAGTCGCTGACAATAAGCCACAATTTCTCCAATTAAAATTCCCTAATAAAGGCATGTAATTTGATTATCGATTTATAACATTATAGTAAGTGGGTTTAGACTTCTTTTTTAAGTAAATAATTTCATCATTTCAACTCTTTCTTTAGCAAAAAACAAGCATGTCAAGCCATAACATTGTTTTCGCATTGATGACAAAGGTGTTGCCATGGCAATCAGCACATCAACATTTGGAGTTTACTTCTACCTAATGTCCAAACCTCAAAACAGCACTGTGCTGCTGGACATCCAAAACACTGTTGGTGAAGGACCTCACCCTGGCCTGTCCTGGCTGGCCCTGGCCAGCATGGTTGTTTTCATCACAGGTAAGAACTTTAATTTCAAATTGTTAACATGTACTCATCCGCAGTAAGACACAAAAGCCCTTCCCATATACATTTTTTGTATTTACAAGTGTTGTACATGACATATTTGGCCCCTAAAGACTAGGAGGACAGAAAGCTGATCGGGAACCAGAGGGTGAGGACTTGTGAGAAAGGGTTTGCATTAGGTTTCAGCTATTCTATATGTTTTCCCCTGAAGAATTTAGTATCAAAATAACGTTAGTTATAGTGTCTCCAAGAACAGCACAGTGGTGCAGTGGGAAGCATTGCTACCGCACAGCAAGTCGGTTCTGGGTTTGTGTCCCACTCTGTGTGGAGTTTGCATGTTTTACCAGTGTCTGCGTGGGTTCTCTCCGGGTTCTCCGGCTTCCTCCCACCTCCAAAAACATGCAATTCTGATTAATTGGATGGCTTCAAAATGTCTGTAGGTATGAGTGTGCGTGCGTGTTTGCCTATGTCTCTTTGTTGCTCTGCGGTGCACTGCCGTCGCGCCTGGAGTTTCCCCTGTGTCACGCCCAAGCCAGCTGGGATAGGCTCCAGCTCCCCATGACCTGCTATGGCGGACAAAGCGGAAGAAGATGAATGAATAAATGAATGAATGAATAAATGAGCAGTGTCTCCAAGTTAAGTGTGGTGTCAGGTACAAAATATGTAGTCCCCTGCAAAGAATAAAGCAATTTTAAAATTTAAGGCAACTACCTAGGTTGTTTCCAAGAACATGAATCATATGCATTAATTTGTCACTGTGTCCAGGTTTTGCTCTTGGATGGGGCCCAATCCCGTGGTTGGTCATGTCAGAGATTTTCCCTGTCAAAGTCAGGGGGTTTGCCAGTGCTGCCTGTGTCCTGACCAACTGGGGCTTGGCCTTTGTCATCACCAAAACGTTCCAAGACATGATGGTAAGTTCTCAGCAGTAAAGTACTTAATGTGTAGAGCTTTAGCGAGGTAAAAAATTGATTGTGTGGCATATTGTCCAGAAAGGACACAGATGAAGATATTAGTATCTCCTAATAACAGTTTTAGAGTGCAGGTTAAATAATTAATCAGAGGGTGACTTGGGTGTGACTACAGAAATGCTGAGGTAGCTTCTTAAACAGCTAGGAAGGTAGTTGGTATGATATCAGGACAGATTAAGGAAGACATGGTGTTGGAATAAGATATGCAGAGAGGTATAAGAAGAAATATAGTCGGTAAAAAATTTGGGATAGACTGAGAAATTAGGAAAGTAGACAAAAAAATTAGACTGAAAAAAGTTTCTTGAATTAGTTTTCCTTAATTTATCAAAGTGGAAAAAAATAATCAGAAAATTATGTCATAGTAAGTAATCATACCTGCAGCTCTAGCTTTTCAACCTATCCATTCGTCTGTGTATGTAATCTACTGAAACACTATAAAGCCTCATTCTCTGGGCTTTTCATCTATTTCAGTAAAAGTATGATTTTTTTTTTGTCCAGATCCTTCTAACCAGTGCTGGAACCTTCTGGCTGTTTGCCGCTATGTGCGTCGCCAATGTCATATTTACCGTTGCTTTCATCCCAGAAACAAAGGGTAAGACACTGGAGCAGATTGAAGCTATTTTCAGGGGGACATCTGGTCCTTGAAGCTACACATTCTTCTTTTATTATGAACGGTCAGTTCAGCCCTTGGTCCATGTGTGATCATTTTTAAGCCTCAAAAACAATTAAGCTAATCTAATCTGTCTTCATGAAGGTCACATTGAGCATTTTTGGACATTTTGGGATAGAGTTTTAAATGTATGAACTTTTTGTAAGGTGTCGATGACGTTGCTACAGAACTGAGATGTGTTTCTGATATTTTGTTAATCTATATGTGTTGATGAGGCCTGGTCCCACTTGCATCTTGATTTTAAATAATATAGTTATTAGACGAATAAAAACAGTTTTTAACAGGTCAAGTCTTAAGAAAAAAATAAATACATGTAATAAAGATACAATTTAATCACAGCTCCATAACCTATCCGGGAAACTCAGGATCACTTTGGTGAAATGGACCCCTGTGATTGTTTGTATGGTGAAGTGGACTCTTTTGTGGCTCTACCTCCAGTAAGTGATAAGGCTGTACTGCCCCTGCGAGTCTCAGTCCTGCCACTTACCTCTAATTTTGTATCGGCACGGGTTTAATGTCAATAACATGTAATGAATGTCACATGTAACACTAAGAACTTTACACTTTAAAATTAACATTTTGTTCCCACCCAAAACTTTAAGTATAATTTTTTTTATTTTTAAAAATCAGGGAAATGAAATTTCAAAAGTGTTATGGTGAAAAAAATTATTTTAAAATTATTCAAACCATTGCTCCTAATAATATAACACCAATAATCAATATTTACATTTTAACCAATCAGTGTACTACACAGCACCTGTCTTAGTCTTCACATGGTGTGTTACGCCGTATAATCACATAAATCAGATATGTTTGAATTCCTGTGCATCGCATTAATATTCTCTGGTGTTCTGGTGCTTTCCCTTAAAATAAAATGTCTTTAAGGAGTTTTACAGGACCTTCATTCCACTGATGACTTCTGAAGTGATTCTGCTCTTTACACTCACTGCTCACTCAATTAAAAGGGTTTACTTTATCATCCAACTTACATTCTGTGATATATCTGTCATCAGCAATAGAAATAACCAATTGTAAACCTCGTACCAGGGGATGAGTGTTTTTGTAACATTTTTGTAACAATTTTCTTGGGATTATCTGGTAAAGGGATAATTATAAAGTTCTTCCTCAAGAAGGAACAACTGCACTTTTTTCAGGTGATGTGATTTTTTTGATGTGAAATAATAAATGTTTTATATTTGTTCCTTGGATCTGTGAAGCCATGATATCTTACTTGATGTTTACATATATATCCTATTTATCTGTCTATATATATATATATATATATATATATAGACACACACACACATAAGGATACGGACACACATCCATACATGACTGTCTGAACTCAAATTAAGCGATTTATACAGATTTCATTAATTCATTACGTCAGTGTGAAAACAAATTTGTGTGAAATGTTTATGTGGGTTAAATCTCTAACACTTAAGTGTATTGTTGTAAGGCAGCAATGATTCAAACATTTTGGGCTTTATTATCGTTTAAAGTTTTAGCCTCCATTATATCAAAATATCCGTCCATCTTACACCGCTTATCCGCGGGGGTCGCGGGGGCAGCACCTTCAACAGGGAGCCCCAAACTTCCCTTTCCCCGGCTGTGATTAGGGGATCCCAAGGCGTTCCCAGGCCAGTGTTGAGATATAATTCCTCCACCTGGTCCTGGGTCTGACCAGAGGCCTCCTCCCAGCTGGACGTGCCAGGAACACCTCCCTAGGGAGGCGCCCCAGAGGCATCCGCACCAGATGCCCAAACCACCTCAGCTGACTCCTTTCCACGCGAAGGAGCAGCGGCTCTACTCCGAGCCCCTCGCGAATAGCAGTGTTTGTCACCCTATCTCTAAGGCAGACACGAGCTATTCTGGGGGCGGCAGTGGCTCAGTGGTAAAGCAGGCGGTAGAGCGTGTCATCCAATGCTCCTAAGATTGTTGGTTCAATTCCTGCTCCCACCCAAAAAAAAAAAACCACCCAGAGGTGAGCTGACAGTGGAGCCTGGAGCATTGCCCAGGAGCACTGCCCAGGTGCCCTTAAGCAAGGCGCCGTCCCCCTTCACAAGTTGCTCATTTGGGGCGCACCATGAAGGAGCTGCCCACCACTCTAACCCCCCTGCATGCCTACAGGCCACCCTGTGTGCGTGTGCTACACGGGCCTGTACACACTAACATGTATGCATGCAACTGAAGTGTTTCACACTAGAGTGTGCTCTTAGTTTCCCTTAAGGGATCAGAATAGTACATAAAATTAAAAAAAAATCAATCTATGGTTTTCTAACAACTGAATAATTGTAATGACTATTTAATAGTAAACATGTTAATGTAAATCACAAATAGTTTAGACATTAGTGGACAAAATACAGTAAATTAAACAAGCACAATTCAGCATAATAGATGTACTACTGTCTCAATATCTGTCAAAGATAAAAAATATTTTCTGTAAGACTAAATTAAGCTTTAACCCGTGACTGCTCATGTTGTTACAGTTTTTGAATTCGGAGGCGGCACATCAGAATTTGTTACTTGTCAAAATTAAAGTCGTAATAATACAACTTTATATCGACGTGACGTGTTTTATATTTGGTGCCCTGATTTTTGGAAAATTTCAGTAAATATTAACATTAATATATTTAATTTTTTTGTCAGTACTTTGCTTACATCATGTATTTAAAAACCCCACATTTTTCCTGCTATGAGAAATTATTGTGACAACAGCCCACCGCACATTTCCGGTCCGCGGTCAAAAATAACGGAAACACTTCCTGATTTGCCTGGTGTCACGTCGCATGTCGTCCGGAGCAGCCTGTCTGCTGCTGCTCGGCTCCTAGACACCGGGATGCAACTGCGGAGATGGAGTTAAATCACAAGAACAGCAAAGTGTGAGTCGGAGTTTGAAACAAAGGCAGCTCTGGAACTGAACCGATCGTTGGATGGATTGTTTGTCGAGAATAAGATAGGAGGAAATTTTAAAAATGAAGCTGCTGAAGCCGAGCTGGGTGAGCCACAACGGTAAGCTTGCACAGGAATCAGTTGGACCAAGTTGGGCTTTTGTTGTCGGAGTAGGGTTGTGGGGTGAACTGATGAGGCATGATGGTGGTGGGCAACACTTCTTTGACTTGTCACAGTTTGTGTTTACCTCTCACGTACTTAACCACGCTCAGTTCAGCCGCCGAACGCACACATTTGGTGCTCTTGTCATTATCATTATTACTCTCTTTCGCTTGTTGCAAATCTATTTATAATTGCTAACCTTAGCTAGCTAGCTAGCGAGTTAACCCCCACCCCCCAGCTAGCCTATATAACAAACCGTTAGCTAACTTACCTGCCAAATGACTCTTGTTGAAGTTTTTATCTCAAGATAAGTTATTATTTTATGTTTTTGACGCACCACACGACATATTAGCAGATATCCTATTTTAGTGACAGCGGGCAAGCTCGACGTGGGATTTAAGTACAGTAGTGCTTTCTGGTGGAGTGCCAAGCTGTCATGAAAGTTAACCGTGAAGGTAAAAGCTTCAATTTAGGGTGTAGCTAGCCATCATTATCGACAGAGTTAGCTTTCGGCACTTTATATTTGCATACACTGTCACCACATGGAATTATATGCTCAGAGTCGTTATTAAATTAACTAATCATCGAGTAAGGAAAACACTGAAATGTCATTTGAAACGGAGATAGAAAGCAAGTCCAGATGTGTGTATTTCTTGTGAAAAGAATTTCGGGTCTAACGTTAATGCTCTTTGACACGAAATACTGAGCCAATTTCTCCTTCCAGTGTGCAGCAGTCATAATGTTTTATTTCAACAGCATCCATGCTGTATACACTTAGATATGCATAAAGGATGGCAGAAATAAACACTGAAAAAAAATAGCCTAAAAAATAAAACCACCACTCGCCACTGTCACTTGTGCTTGCTCTGGAGGGTTCTGTTGGGTTCTGTTTCATCAGTGCTGTATGTCGTGCATATATGGTACATTTGACAATAAAGTTGACTGACTTTTTTTGTATTATGAGATGATCTGTTAATGCTACTTGGTTGTTTTTTTTAATAATCACAGTTACATATAATCAGATTGTTGATGATAAAAAACGTTTTTCACTTTTTCTCGGGACCCAAGGTCAGATCTTTGGTCTGATCAAGGTGTCCTTTCACCTCACAAACATTGGACCTTTGTTCACTTTATTGTGCCATAAAACTGGGAAAACATCACATACTCAGGTCTTATATGAGGGAATCAGTCTTTTTTGATAAAGTAGATGACTTAAATAGTCATCGCATGCAGTAAAAACAGTAAAATCAGTCTTTTCCAAAACAAAATTAGATACATTTAGAGACTTTAAAAGTCTATTCTTGCACATCCTGTATGTTACTAATTGAAGTGTACTGTGGTATGCATGTTTTCATCTGTGCTGTCTCGCACTGACACAGGTAATGTGACAAAGATTGTTTGACCAGCCCTGTATAACATCTTTAATAACAATACACATATTTAGTTTTGTCCTGGTGCAGTTTTTTTTAATAATCTGGAAATAGTTGGGCTACATAATACCAGAGTTGAGGCTTTGAATATTTTCCCAGTGTCTTTGTGGGCAAAAAAAAATCTATATTGAGTTAATCTAGTCATTGGAAAACTTTGTAAAGCAAGAAAATCAAATTATAAATTGACTACGCAGTGGAAAATTACAGTCCAGAAATTCTAAAAAAAATTCATCAACCTGAGCGTACATAACCAGATCAAGAGACCTTGAGTTGTCTGTTTTTGTTTTCCATCACTTTTCAACAGTAATGTACATGACCTGTTTTTCTCTGTGGATTTTTTTCAAACAGTGATTTCAATTCAGTACTGATGTTTGTTTTACAGGCAAACCCATATTTTCAGTTGATATCCACCCTGATGGAACAAAATTTGCAACGGGTGGGCAAGGTAAGACTGATACCACAGTTAACAGTGGCACTGGGCTGCTTTAGTGTTGGGATGTTGCACTGATATGAATTGAGTATTTCATGTACTGTAATGCTAGGTTGATGGAAAAGTTAGTCTTTGTTTCAATTGTGAAACTCCCACTGCTGAGTCCGTATCACATTGACGTAATTGTTTTCAGCTTCTGTTTACAGAAAGAAGTCATTTTGCTGCCCATAAAATGTTTAACCCCCTCAGATGAGGTTTTCAAATTCAGACATCCTTCCCTCTTATTCATCAAGCTCAAAGTTTTATGAGTTGCGATTTTTAAAATGTTTGATTTGTTTTCAGGGGAGGATTCTGGCAAGGTGATGATATGGAACATGTCGCCAGTCCTCAGAGAGGAGGACGAGAAGAACGAGAATGTTCCCAAAATGCTTTGCCAAATGGACAATCACCTAGGTGACCATCTTTGTCTGGATTATTCTTCAATGAAATGAAAAACAAAAGATTTTTCTTGGTAGACTAATATTCTTTAGGGCATTTATGTTTTTCTTATTTTTAAGTTAGGGAACATTTGAGCTTTCATATTATTATGTCACTCGGCTTTGATAGAGGTTTTTGTGCACACAGAGAGACCGTGACTCTCAATTACTATTAAGTAACAGTTATTATGGATTAACAATGATGATAAACTGGACACTGAAGGATTTATGTGATTTAAGCAGCATCCTTTGTTGAATTATTTTTATGTTCGAAATTTAGTATTTGGGTCTCTGGAAATAGAGAGACCCAAATACTAAATATGATTATGGTGATGATTTTTTCTCGAAAAGAGTAAGCTTTACTATCTTACTCAGCCAACACAAGAAGAAACATTTCTTACAGCAGCCTCAATTTTGGAGAATTCACATTCTAATGTGTGTCACAGGTTTCAATTGTGTATCCAGGTCTTCATTCTCCATGTTTGAATGTTATGGCGTTCTCTACACAAACAGACAAAATAAAATCACCAGTCCTTCTGCGGATAGGAAAGCACAGTAAACAGTTGCAGTATGAAAAGATCAAGTAAATGTACGAGCAGTTGGTTTGTTAACTTTTTGCACTGTTAGTGTATTTAATGCCCACCCTGGTGGATCATCTTGTTAGAACAAATCCATGCAAGTTAAACTATTTGATTTGAAACTGGAATCAGAGGTTTTTGTCTCTGCAGCGTGTGTGAACTGTGTACGCTGGTCCAACAACGGTCTGTACCTGGCATCAGGAGGAGACGACAAACTGGTCATGGTGTGGAGGAGAGCCGCGTATGTGCACACACACACACACACATACGCACACACACATGCAAAGTCAACTATTGATGTATTTTTACAGTAATGTTAGATTTTTGATGCTTCCTTGTCTATTTTAAACTGCTACTTTTCTAAATTTCAGTTAGATGTTTTGGTTTGTGTGAATATCCATCAAAGCTGAGATCTGTAATAAGAAAAGGGATTTGTAGTTGATGAGGCAACTTCGGGACGAGCACTGGGCTTTCAATGATTTTTACAGTGGTTTACATCTTTATACATCATACCTAACCAGCTGCAGAGAAAGTATGTTTACTATAACAGCTCTTCAGTATTTTTTATGCACAAGTTGACACAGTCCAGATTCTTCTGTCCCTCCTACATTTGGCAGTGGTGCTAGCTTATACAGGTATACCTCGGGTTACGTTGTCTTGAGTTACGTCGTTCTCAATTATACTGTAAGTTGGTTGTCAAAAAAGAAATGGAATCATAAAATCCCTGGTAAACTGTTAAAAGCGCATAATATAATATTACTGTACAATAAATAAGAATAAAAACATATAATTTCAGTGGTGATATTTTTTGTACTACATTAAAAATAGATTCATATTAAACATTTATTACTAAAGATGCATTCATCAGTAAAGTACAAAACTAGGAAAGGTTATTGTTGGTTTAGCCTGGAGAGAAGTTCATTCGACATATGTAGTTTTTTACCTTGCATCGTGTTTCTTAGAACCAATTGAAGACGTACGGCAAGCTAGACCTGAAGCTAGACCTGTTGTATATATGTCAAATATAGTTGTTCTGTGAAATACACTGATTGACTGTAAACATTTGCGTGTTTATGATTAATCATATGCTGCAGACACCATTACTTACTTAAGAATGTCCTCTTGCCAGATTTGGGGAGTACTGTACTATTCAGAATCAGAATCCTTTATTAATCCCCTGAGAGGGAAGTTGTCCTTCCTTGCATTCACTCCGCTGTAGAATGTAAGTAAAAGTAAGACAAGAGTAGATATTTACGAAAAGGAGATCAGAGATAAATAAAAGAATAAATAGAATTATATGTAAATATATATACAGATTCAAACAACAACAAAACTGCCGCTTCATTTCTCCTCATCACTGCGGCATTACAAAACGTGATGGCCACAGGCAGGAAAGATTTCCTATGGTGTTCAGTAGTGTATTTACTGCTACTGAAGGTTCTCCTCAGTCACCATCCGTGTTCTGTGCACTGGGTGGAACTCAGTGTCTAAGATGGCCCTTAGTTTGGACAATGTCCTCCTCTCCAACAAGAAATGAGTCTAACTTCACTCCCACAATGTCTTTAGCCCTATGGATCAGTCTATCCAGTCTCTTGGGTTCCCCCACCCTCAGACCACTGCCCCAGCACACCCCAGCATAAAGGAGTGCACTGGCCACCACAGACTGATAGAACATCCACAACATGGTGTTGAAGATGTTGAAGGACCTCAGCCTCCTCAGGAAAAAAGGCGGCTTTGGCCCTTTTTGTAAAGGGCATCAGTGTGCCTCCCCCAGTCTACTTTCTTGTCAATTGAGTTGCTAACCACCGTATTGGGACCTTTGGGCTTCTTGGTGCCAAAGGAATGTCCTTGATATGTTTTACTGACTTCATCACGCAGCTTTCTGGTCGATGCTACGTTCATTTTGAATGTTTGTGGGGTTTTTTGTAGATTCATCGGCCCGAGCACAGTGTTCGGGTCGAGCAGTAAACTGGCTAACGTTGAGCAGTGGAGATGTGTTACCATCCTGAGGAACCACACTGGAGGTAAGACACACACAAAAAACACTAACATGTTTATACACTGGCCGTGAATAACTAACCAAGGAAGGAATTTACAATATAGTCATTATGTGTAAATGTTTTTATGCTTTTTTGTGTGTTTCAAATGCATTTCTCTACTTTTCTATTTGCGCTTTTTAAATCCAGTATTACCGAGTTTCATGTTTGGCATCTTGAAATTTTCTTCATACCTATGTTTGTTGGTGCATTGTATCATACAGTATATACGCAGGACTATGATGACATGGATCAGTCCATTCTCAGTATATCCACTTAAAATTAAGAAGACACAATGCTCCTATCCTTACCCTAACTGTTGACTAGAACTATCAGGTAGTGACTGGAGTGTGTTGTGCATGTAGATGTCATGGATGTGGCGTGGTCTCCTCATGATGTGTGGTTAGCATCCTGCAGTGTCGACAACACCATCGTCATCTGGAACGCTCGCAAATTTCCAGGTAGGAGGTTAAGAAACCAGAAGTCGCTCTGTCACTTCAAACACAGAGAAAAATTTATGTGGAAATCAGTCAAATCACACTTGACTTGAATTTAAATTAATAATGTTCACCATTTTGGAAAATACATTTTTTGTAGCACATTTGTAGTTAGATGAGGCACATTTAATAAATACAAATCTACAGCCGTCAACTGGTTTATAATAACTGTCTGCTGTAACATCAACCAGCGACAACTGATCCCAAGAATTAAAAAATTAAAACTAAAAATGCTGTAACTCCTTTGTACACTGTACTGAACTTTATTTTGGAGTTGCAACTCACAATTCAATCTCATGAGCTAAAACTCTGTGATAATTTATCATTATTCACCTATAAAGTGCTCTATTAAATATTGATTCCTTAAAATTTATTTAAGCCCACTTTGATGTCAGAAGTCGCCCATTTATCCTGAAGTATACTAAAACTCATATACCCAGCTTACTATTAAACAAGACAATGAAAAGCAGTAGATATATGAAAACCTGGAATATTGGATTCATTTATTGATAAAACTTCTGCAGTTCTTTTTTGTTTGGTTCTTGACTTTATATTTTATAGTAATCAGTGTCCTTCTATAACACCGTCCAGTACAACCTGCTTCTAGAGCAGGGGGCAGATTTCTCTCTTGACAGCTGGTGTGTCTGTCATCTTGTGTGTCCCAGAGATGGTGATGTGTCTGCGAGGACATACTGGACTGGTTAAAGGCTTGACGTGGGATCCGGTGGGGAAGTATATTGCCTCCCAGGCTGACGACCACAGCCTCAAAGTGTGGAGGACGGTGGACTGGCAGATGGAGGCCAACATTACCAAACCTTTCAGTGAGGTACAGAAACACTGTCAGCTGTGTTTGATGGTGCTGTCGGAGATGAATGTTGACATTTTGAACACAGGCAAAATGTTAAGTTTTGCCAGTAAAAGTTTGAAACAGTCTCTCTCTCTCTCTGCTCTCTCAGTGTGGTGGGACGACCCATGTCCTACGTCTGTCCTGGTCTCCAGACGGTCAGTACCTGGTTTCTGCTCACGCCATGAACAACTCGGGTCCCACCGCTCAGATTGTGGAGAGAGATGGCTGGAAGACTAATATGGACTTTGTGGGCCACCGTAAAGCTGTCACTGTTGTGGTAAGGATATTCACAACACATTTTAAGCATTTGTCCGACCCAAACCTTTTTTGCTTACCAGTGGATCTGCTTCGGTCATTGTAGAAGTTCAACCCAAAAATTTTCAAGAAGAAGCAAAAGAACGGCAGCTCTACCAAACCCAGCTGTCCCTACTGCTGCTGTGCCGTTGGCAGCAAAGACCGGTCGCTCTCCGTCTGGGTCAGTTCACAATACTGTTTGTCTGAGTGAAAAGAAAGGGTAAAACAATCAGTACCAGAGATGAAGGTTTCTTGGGCAAGTTGACGACTTCATTCTTTCTGGTTGTTGTGCATGATGGTTGACATCTATTCACTTGTAGAGCAGGGGTGTCGGACTCATTTCCACAGAGGGCTACATCAGCAGAATGGCTGTACTCGAAGTGCCAGATGTTACTTATAAATTTAACTCAATGTAATTAAAATAAATTCAACCACTCCTTAATGTTAAATAACTCTGAATTTATTACTTATTTAAGTTACAAACATTACAGTTACACAGAAAAAATGTTTGTTTGTTACCCTGTTGTAAAATACTGTAAATCCTTTAAATTTGTCAGGTTATTAAACCCACAGAACTCCATCAATCAAGGATTAAACTATCAAATGAATTAAGAAAGATAACATCAAACACAAGTTATGACATTAACATTGTTCAAAACGTTTTTGTCAATGTTAAAGTGGGCTTAATTACTGCATTGTGGGATATTTATTTTGGTCAAAGCACACTTTTGACCTATTTACTTTTAGACACTCTGATCTTTTATGCTCTTGCGGGCCACATGAAATGATGCAGCGGGCCACATTTGGCCACCAGGCCTTGACAATACACTTGTGCTGTAGAGTGTCCTTAGTTAAAATGTGAGTTTTCAACTCCGCTAAATATAACAACTGTAATATACAGTATATTGTATATTATCATTAAGAGTACTCGAGTGATTTTAGTTTACTATTTGACAAGAACAGAAAGTAGAAACCCTGAGCCAATGCACCTGTCTGCTTTAGTGTGACTAGGAACCAAAATATTGTACAGTTGTAATTTTAGAAGACTGATGTTAAATGACATACTGTAATAGCAACATATTGAAGGATCCAAGGAGTAAAACTTTTGTGATATCTTTTCCTCAGCTCACCTCTCTGAAGCGCCCCCTTGTGGTCATTCATGACCTGTTTGACAAGTCGATTATGGACATTTCGTGGTGAGTTTTACTCTGTCATGTTTTTGTCGCCCACCACCAACAAAGTAATGAGCGATGAGTTTCATCTGTGTGTTCAGCAGATTTTCAAGCTTTCATCAAAACACAATTTTTTGCCAAGTTTTTCCAACATAAAACAACCAAGTAAAAAGTAAAACAAATCCTTGTACAAATTAAATATATTCTTTCTTTCTTTGATTTTATGTGTGTGTGTGTGTGTGTGTGTGTGTGTGTGTGTGTGTGTGTGTGTGTGTGTGTGTGTGTGTGTGTGTGTGTGTGTGTGTGTGTGTGTGTGTGTGTGTGTGTGTGTGTGTGTGTGTGTGTGTGTGTGTGTGTGTGTCAGGACTCTGACTGGTCTGGGGATGCTAGTGTGTTCAATGGATGGCACGGTGGCCTATCTGGACTTCTCACTGGATGAACTAGGAGACCCACTGAATGAGGAGGAGAAGGTTCGTCACACATCAGGCATCTGATTACAATCTGATCCTCTGAATGTGTGTTTACAGTATCACAGATTGTTGTCGTTTAACCCAGCAAACAACAACAAATGTGTTTCAGACTGAGACCAGATCTTGTTTGGAGTCTTTATTTGTAGTCATAAATCTTAGTTTTCTAATGATAATCTCAACCAGTATGTTGTGATAGAACGCGTATGCATTGGTTTTCTTTCTTTCACCTTCTTTATGAGGCATCATTTGAGAGAACACAATGTTTATGTTAATGATTTTGGTTTCTACCAAGAGAGTTTCCAACACTGTTTAAACCAGACAACAGAAACATTTCTTTTTCATCAGGCAAAAAAACCCCCAGAAAACCTCTTGTCCAGAAGTTGCACATGCTGAACAGATGAACAGAAATAATATGCACTTAAAGTCTGAATGTATTTGATTAACAACTGTTGTACTTGGAATGAAAAGCAAAACACTGCTATAATACTAGTGTCTTCGTCTTCTATTTTCTCATTTTGAAAACCTCAACTTTGTGATTTTTGTTTGCTAGTTGTTGTTAGTTTAGTCTTTGTCATCCCAGAAGAAAAGATTTGATCAGTGGTGCAAAACAAAAACATCCAGACGTAATTACTTCAGCCTTTTCTTCTTCTTTTGTTTATTCTTGTTTGGATATTGTCTTTCCATCGATAGATGGTACCAGACTTTTCATCTCTTTTTCTGTGAAATACAGAACAGCATCCACCAAAACATTTACGGCAAGAGTCTGGCCATAACCAGCACCGAGGCTCAGCTCTCCACCACCATCATCGAGAACCCTGAGATGCTCAAATACCAGCAGGAGCGACAGAACTCAGCACAGGCTAATTCAGGACAAGGCAGCGCTGGGCCTGAATCCTCGGCCCCCAAACTCAACAGTGTGATGAATGGAGAGTCTCTGGAGGACATCAGGAAGGTGGGGAAATGAGATGCAGTATCCAAGAAGCAAAAAGAATTTAAATGCTGTTGGTTTGATTCCGGACAAAGACTGAGCTGATAGAAATGATAGTCAGGTTGTTCATTGGTAGATAGTTTTTAGAAGTCATCTGTCTTGAAATGAGCTTCTTTAAATGTATATCACAAATGCAGGTAAACAGATGTGGCCAAATGGTGCCTGGTATATACAAATTTTATTTGAGTTGGTTTAAAATATTATAAGGTTCCATTTACAAGGAAAATTCCATGTAGTCCCTGTTACTTACTTTTTTTGTTTTGTTTGGTTTTTTTTACAAAATTAAAGAATAGCTAATTAAAATAAAGTAGATGAAATTCTTTAAGAAATACAAATTAGACAAAGTAGAACAAAGTCCATTTTCGAAGCAACATATTCAGAAATCTCTTATAAAGTTTGTACTGCAATATTATGGTTTTTTTTGTTGAACTTTTACATTTGAAAGGCTGTCAAAACAAGAATAGTTTTGGTACTTAATTGTCTTGTATTTGGTCGTCTTGCAGAATCTTCTGAAGAAGCAAGTGGAGACGAGGACAGCTGACGGTAGAAGACGTATCACCCCACTGTGCATTGCTCAGTTGGACACAGGGTTTGTAAACACGAAACAAACCTTCTGATTTTCTCCGGTGGATTAAACATGCATTTAAGAGATGACTGATGCAACAGAAACCTTCCAAACTATGCTTGGGTACCACAGACACCAGCTGGAAATTTTCTTTATTTTTTTCTAAAAAGTAAAAGTATATTTGATATTGTGAAATTAACACAACGCAAAAAGAGCTTCATCTGTAGCAACATATGTTAGTGACATTCGTGAAGATAAAAATTTGAACACAAAACAGATCCATCAAAAGGACAGTTGACTGAATAGTGTTAAAGGCCCATCTGATTATCACCTATTAAACTTGCCAGATGCTTATTGCACTGCAGTAAAGAGGGGTGATGTTGTTTTATCTTCTGCACCGGTCCCCTTTCACAAAACTATCTGCCTGTTTCAGAAAAACAGATGAGAGACCTGCTTGCACTCCTGAAAACAGAAAAAAAGGTCAATCTGCGTCAACACAATGAGACACAACAGGTGTCAGATATTTGGTCTAAAATCAAGAGCTCTGATGTCACGGGCCTCAACGGGTACAGTCAGGGAGGGAACACCAGCATTGGTGTCCACCAATCATGGGACAGCAGAAATGGGAAACTGCAGCAATTCATATCTTTGTTCCTTGAATGTAATACCCACTCTCCCCTTCAATCTAATTTCCCATGATGATGATGAGGAGGAGGATGCAACATGTGATGAAAGCTGATAATTCCTGATAGTAGAAGCCATATTATTAACTGAAGCACCAAGCATCAGTAATTGTCTCAGAAATAACACTGTCCCCATTTCCCCTCCAGGGATTTCTCGCCGGCTCTGTTCAACAGCGCTCCCATCCTGCCCTCTGGCTCCTCCATGTCCAACCAGCTCACCTCCCAGCTCAGCTCCGATTCCAGCCCAGGACAGGCCTCCTCTCTGGGCCTGAGGCCCAGCCACGACCCCATGCTCACCTCGCCTCCACCGACCAGCACTGTAAAGGCCCTGGAGGACAAGGATAGGTAAAGATGACAGCAAGCTGCCATATCTCTAGTCTCCCCTCTTTTTGTGTCTGTTCTACGTGTCTGTGTACTTCATGAACAGATCTCTGACTCTTCATCATCTACCTTCTCCTTTCTACCCTCCATTGTCTCACTGGCCGTCATTGTCTATAGACATCGATGACTTTTTGCAATGGGGAGAACTAGGGGTCAGTCTGGCAGAGCTTGTCAGGGAAAACCATGCTTCTAATCAGATTTTGGCATCATGACGACTGATCTGGTTACGGAACAGAGGATGGTGAATCAAAGAAAAGTTGTATCAGCTTACGAAGCAACAAAGTTTGCACTCTCATAGCGAAGTGTGAGAGTGCGATCAGTCTGATAAATGTCTGGAGTGTCAGAGAAAGTCATCCAAAGGAGATCAATAGCTACAAAACGCTGGCAGCCAATGAGTTAATGTTTGATGTGTTTTTCTCTTCTTAATTTCTGGTTTCTCTCTGTTCCAGTGGGAAGCAATGTCTGTTGCTCACTTCTGCCTCCAAGATCGAGCCGATGAAAGCTTTGGACTCCAGGTTCACAGAAAGGTCAAAGGCCACACCTGGGGTCACAGCCGCCATCTCCTCCACTACTGGACTCCTGCCTCTAGACAGGTAACCAGCTTAGTATGAGTGAGGTAGTGAAGAAATGTGAAAAGAGTAAAACAAACCTTGGCTTTTCTGTTGTTCTGGCAGACCGAAAGACGGCACCTCTGTCCTGAAAGACTTGACAGTCAGAGATGACACCAGCAGTGACAGCGAAGACAAGATGGCTACCATCAACAAGAACCTGTCATTCAACAAACGAAAACCAGATCTGCTGATGGACGGAGGAGAGGTGGTGGAGAAGAGAAAGAAGGGACGACCCAGAAAAGAAAAGATGGCTCCTCCCAGCATCCAAACTTACACACAGGTAGGACAGAACGGGTAGATGAGGAACCAGTGATACAAAAATTAAATCCTAGAGTTCCATGCCTTGATATAAAAATATTTATAAACAAACAGAAGGACATATTTCTATATGAATTCCATTAGAGCTTGTCAGATATATTTAAAGATTTTTTGTTTTTTAAATATTTTTAAGCAAAGTAGTAAGTAATACAAAAAAGAGTCTCACTGAAGCCCTTTGGGGTAGATGTCTCTAAAATAATTGTACAGAGTTTAGTGTGTTTTGTCCCTTCTCTTCCTCTCAGATAACTGCTCCAGCAGAGCGGGAGCCCAGCAGAGCAGCTGGTTCTACAGCCGTTGTCGTGGCTCTCAAACTTCCAACTCCAAGTATGAAGAAGGCCTTCAATCTGCAGGTGACACAACATTCGATTTTGTTTTTTTTGGGGGGGGTGTCTTTGGAAGACTCATGTACTTGCAACCAAGTGAAAGTGACATGTTTATATATATATATATATTTTTTTTTTTTAAATTATATTTATCATTTATAATTTAACAATATGAAATGACAAATTGATGCTGCTTTCCTGAAACTGTTGGTTTTTTTTCCTGCACCTGAATCTGTTTTTGACAAAGGAAGTAAATAGAACAAATTGACTTATTCTGATCAACACAGACTTGTCCTATAAACTCATTGGCTGCCAGCGCTTTGTAGCTATTGAAGTGTTCTAAGACTTTCTCCGACGCTTCGGACATTTACTGGTGTTTTCTTTCTATTCTTGACCAATCGCAAGATGCTTCACTCAGAGCGATACCATGTTCACTCACGGGTGGGTTCTGACATACAGCACTGACAAACTCTGTTGCTTCGTAAGCTGCCACAACTTCTATGTCTTTCTCTGATTTGCCATCCTCTGTTCCGCAACTGGATCAGTCGTCATTACAATAAATTCTATGATTAGAAGCGTGAATTTCACTGACAAACTCTGCCAGACCATCAGCCAGCTCTTCCTGTTGAAAAATTGAATTGATGTCATTGACAGCCAGTGAGTTAAGGAACACTCCACAATCCTGATGTTCAATCAGGATGAGATGGTTCCTAACCTGTAAACAAACTCGTTCATTCAGTTGAGCTTGGAGCCATCCGTGATCTTGGAGGTGGAGAACGAGGTGTCGGTGGTTGCAGGTTCGAAGCTCAGTCAACTGCGATGCTCCAGAGATGGACGAGACTGGAACACTCTGCTGCCCAGTTCCGTGGTCACAGCTGCAGGAAGCAGGTAGGACGCTCCGTTGTAAATGGAACAGAAAGAGCTTGTGTGCTTGTTGTGCTGAAAATATTCTGAATAAATTAACTTCATGTATTTATTTTCCCCCGCGTTCCCTTTTCCACAGTGATGTCCTTGCCGTTGTCTGTCAGGATAGAATGTTGTCTGTGTTCTCGTCCTGCGGAAGGCGGCTCCTCCCCTCTATCCAGCTGGCCACGCCCGTTTCAGCGCTGCACTGCTCCGCCCACTTTGTGATGGTTCTGACTGCTGGAGCAGCGCTGTCTGTCTGGTTAGTGCTCACAGATTCTGTTGGATGTCATTGGGTCATTATTTTGGGTTGTATTCCACATTTGAAATACGACCCAACATTAACGTTGTAGCCATTTAATGGTGCTCTGGTCACATTTTGTAGCACTTGTAATTGTAACCCCCTTTACAGGTAAAGTACACACTAGGTTTGTAGGGCTAGGTTGGAAAAAGGTTGGACACGCAATGAGTAAGAAAGGAGAACACACGGGTCAGTTTCAGTAACACTGTATTAACACTTTTAACAAAATAACAATTTAGTCACTTTAGTTACTGGGTGCACCCTTAATGAAATAAAATAAAATATCTTTCCCAAAAATAGTTCAGTTCAACTGTCCTAGGAAGTCCCTTTTCTCAGCCCTACCACTCTGGCAGGAGAGCACATGAAGAATGGGAAGGTCCCTCCTTAGTCCAGGTGCTCACTCGGGTAGCTCGCCATCTCCTCGTCAGAGAGAGAATCATTCCAAATCCAGGGTCCAGAATCTCAGGGTATCAAAAAAACCCAGTCGGGACAAGAAAGTAATAAAACAACCACTTGATGTTCCCAGGGTCGCTTCAGTGGTTCACAAACTTTTATCTGCTCGCACAGTCTCTCATACCAACATAAAGATTTTTACAAGTTTTTATCACATAAATACTCCATGTCTCTGTTACCGTCTTGCTGCTCTCAGTTTGTTTCGTTTTCACACACTATTACCGCGTTCCTCGCGTGAAAGGGGGCGGGATATACGTTGCCCTAGCCAATAACAACTCAGCTCAACTGAAACGAACCAATGGAATCACTTTTTAAAGTTTTTCTTCACAGGACCTCCTACTGAAGCAAAAGACCTCTGGGATAAAATGAAATGAAGTTTAATATGTTTCTCATATTTTAACGTTTTTTTTCTCCACATATTTTAGCAAGTTAGGTTTCGTGTTTCCACCCGGTTACATAATATTTATGTGTACATAATTGATGTGTATGTGTATATAAATACTACATACACACACACACACCAGTTTTGATGGAAGCGGTTCCTCAGCCCAGCCCTATACAGTGGTACCTCTACTTATGAAATTAATCGGTTCCGGAAGAAATTACGTAAGTAGAAAATTTCGTAAGTAGAGAAGCGTTTTCCATGCAAATGCCCTAATCCGTTCCAAGCCCCCAGAAATTCAGACATAAATGTTTTATAAAGCATAAAAATGCATGATAACATGTAACAAATACACGTTACAATTAGATTATTACACAATAAATGAGAGTTGTGCATAATGTAAAAAACAAAAAATAGAGTAAAGAATAAAAATGATGG
Source organism: Antennarius striatus (assembly GCF_040054535.1). Classification (NCBI taxonomy): domain Eukaryota; kingdom Metazoa; phylum Chordata; class Actinopteri; order Lophiiformes; family Antennariidae; genus Antennarius; species Antennarius striatus. Next base: position 8,352,253 of record NC_090778.1, on the reverse strand, counting down.
TCTTTTACCTTTTAACTGCTGTCCTCATTGGTTTTTTTGCCCTCTTTGGTTCATGCATTCTTGCCTCACCATGCCGAAAAACAGAGTGAATTCCAGTCCTCCTTTTGAACTTCTCCAACCACCCACACGATGCCTTAAACTCCTTAAACTGCCTTTTGTTTTAATAACATTGTGATTGTAGATGTATTACGGCCATATTCTTTGGCGAGATCAACCAAACGCATCCCTTTTTCATGCTTTTCTATGATCTCTTGCTTTGTGTTATATGGGAAAAAAATCTTTTCTTTGTCTTTTCTTTTCCTCTTTTCTCCGTCACTTTCTTGGGGTCCATAACGAATACTCAAAAAGTTAATACAGTATATTTGCGCAAAACTATCAGAACACCTCACGGGTCGAGAGCTGAATGACAAGGACACTGCATAAGCACCGATCTAGCTCCACACAGTGGTCCCTCTTAGTCAAATGGATGCCAGGAAGATACTAGGTAATAGCCAGTGGCAGAGCAGCTATGAGAATGGTGCGTTCAGGAACCTGTGGGAGCTGATAGTATCAGCCGATACTGTATTTTTACTTTACGTAAGTCGAAATTTCTTTTGTAACTAGAGGTAATATTTTTCTGCTGAGAAATTTCGTAAGTAGAAAATTTTGTAAGTAGAGACATTCGTAAGTAGAGGTACCACTATATATTGTTTAGGTTGTTACAAATTAATTTGCTCTTATACGGATTGATGGAGAGCTAGCTTTCATGTTAAAATTGTCACAATTAACCTGACATGGTTTGAGTTGTCACCTGTCTGTCTGCAGGGACGTTCAGAAACAGAAGGCTCTGGTGAAGAATGAGTCGCTGTTGAACATTTTATCAGGTGAGATGTTCCGACATTTTTCAAAGTAAATCCACCTATAATGATGAGATTTTGAGTTTTTATTCCTCATGAGTTTGGTGTAAATAAACAATATTGATTTTATTTTAAATGTGATCTGTAAGTAGCTTAAACTGGACAGGACCATGCTAGCTGTTTCAGCCTACATGCACAAGTACAGTATTTTCCGCACTATAAGGCGCACTGGATTATAAGGCACACCTTCAATGAATGGCATATTTTAAAACCTTTCCATATATAAGGCGCACTGGACCATAAGGCGCACCTTCAATAAATGGCCTATTTTGAAACGTCTTCATATATAAGGCCCACTGGATTATAAGGCGCACTGTTGGTTTTTTGAGAAAATTAAAGGCTTTTGGGTGCGCCTTATAGTGTGGAAAATATTGTATATTAATTGCAGAGAGCAAGGAACAATTAGTAATAATAAGTTTTATTTTCATTTAACTGAAGTAAATACATGTAAATAAATAAGATAATCCATTAAATAATTTAGATTTTACACAATGATTGTTTAAACAACAGTGAACAAAGAGTAAAGTTTCCATTAAAGTCAGTGAGTTATTTGGTCACCATGTGTTTGTCACATTTGGTTTGTATTGTAGGTGCTGACACCACAGTGTCTCAGTCTCTGCTGACTCAGCAGGGAGTTCCAGTCATTGGGCTGTCTAATGGGAAGTCTTACTGCTTCAGCTCAGCACTGGAGACATGGTGAGAAATATCTGAGGATCACATTGCTAGAAAAGCTGCTCCTTATAATACCGATAATCAATTTGGTTTGAAGGATCCTTCAACTCTTAAGTCTTGTTTTAATTCTGTCAGGACCCTGATAGCAGATACAGGCGACTCTCTGGTCCAGTGTGCTGACTTCAGAAGCTGCCTACCTACCCATGATGCACCTGCGTCCTCGGGGCCACTGGCTGTCGTGCAAGGACGCAACCTCAGGTGTGATTGACTTTAAATGTCTCCATCTTAACGCCAGCAGATCTTGCTCCAAAGTACACGTGACAAGAAATAAAGAATGTGTGTGGCTTTTGCAGTGCCGGTCGTCTAGCATCCCGCCTCTCTTCCACCCCCCATCACCTGCAGCAGAACATGACGCTGGCTTTCCTGGAGAATCAGCTGGCATCAGCTCTGACTCTGCAGTCGGCGCAGGAGTATCGTTACTGGTTGCTCATCTACACCCGTTTCCTCGTCAATGAAGGTGTCATGTTGTCGCTATCTGATGGCGTGAAATGCAGATGGAAAAGGAGTGGTGAGCAGTTTGATGCTAATTATTTGTGTGTTTTTCCACCAGGCTCAGAGTATCGTCTCAGAGAAGTCTGTAAGGAGTTGCTGGGTCCCGTCCACAAATCAGCGGCGACAGCCTGGGAGCCCACAACTCTGGTACGACACAACACTGTTCATTGTTCCCTCTTTCTATTCCTGTTCTCACAGGTTTCAGAGCAGGCTTGGAGTGGCCTTAATCTGCTGAACATTTTGTTTGAGTGCAATGAAATTGCAGCAGGGCGTCTGTTTGCTTTACTTGTTTGATGGAACCGAAATGCGTTTGTGTGATTGCACCGTGGACAGGCAAGATGGGGATGTGACATTTTGAGAAAGTATTAAATATGCAGCCAAAATGTAGCCGCAAGAGGACAAAAGCCAGTGTCTTATTGTGCTGGTCCCAAGCCTGGATAAATACAGAGGGTTGCGTCAGGGAGGGCATCCGATGTAAAACTTTTGCCAAATCAAACATGCGAATCAAACCTATGACTTCCATACCGGATCAGTCGAGGCCAGGGTTAACAACGACTGCCATTCGTACAGTTGACCTACAGGGTGCCGGTGGAACTTGGACTACTGTTGGTCAAAGAAGGAGAGGAGGAAAGTGTCTTCATAGGAAGAGGGAGAAGAGGAATGCCAAGAGTATAGGAATGAGAGTAGGAACGTTGAATGTTGGAACTGTGACAGGAAAAGGTAGAGAGTTAGCTGACATGATGCACAGGAGGAAGGTAGACATACTGTGTGTCCAGGAGGCCAGGTGGAAAGGTAGCAAGGCTAGAAGTTTAGGAGCAGGGTTCAAGTTGTTCTATAATGGTGTAGATAGGGAAAAAATGGAGTAGGAGTTATCCTGAAGGAGGAGTTCAAACTTCAGTGGACATGTTGGTGCAGGAAACAGGTGATGAGGAGGTGATGGACAGGTTTGGTATCCAGAAGAGGAACTCTGAAGGACAGATGGTAGTTGACTTTGCAGAAAGGATGGAAACGGCTATATTGAATACTTTCTTCCAGAAGAGGCAGGAACATAGGGTGACCTATAAGAGTGGAGGTAGGAGCACACAGGTAGACTACTTCTTGTGTAGACAGTGTAATCTAAAGGAGATCAGTGACTGCAAAGTAGCAGTAAGTGACAGTGTAGCCAAACAGCATAGGATGGATGTGTAAAAGATGACTCTGGTGGTGAGGAAGATGAAGAGGACAGGTTAGGGTGATTAAGGATAGGGATGGACGTGTACTGACAGGTGCCAGTTGTGTGATGGGAAGATGGAAAGAGTACTTTGACGAGTTGATGAACGTGGAACATGAGAGAGAACAAAGACTAGAAAAGGTGACTGTTGTGGACCAGGATGTAGCAAAGATTAGTCAGGATGAAGTGAGGAGGGCATTGAAGAGGATGAAGAATGGAAAGGAAGTCGGTCCTGATGATATACCTGTGGAGGTTTGGAAGTTTCTAGGAGAGGTGGCAGTGGAGTTTCTGACTGGGTTGTTCAACAGGATCTTAGATAGTGAGAAGATTCCTGAGGAATTGAGAAGTGTGCTGGTGCCCATTTTTAAGAACAAAGGAGATGTGCAGAGTAGTGGCAACTACAGAGGAATAAAGCTGATTAGCCATACAATGAAGTTATGGAAAAGAGTGGTTGAAGCTAGACTAAGAGCAGAAGTGAGCATTTGTGAGCAGCAGTATGGTTTCATGCCAAAAAGAGTACTACATATGCAATATTTGCTTTGAGGATGTTGATAGAGAAGTACAGAGAAGGCCAGAGGGAGCTGCAATGTGTTTTTGTAGATCTGGAGAAAGCTTATGACAGGGTGCCCAGAGAGGAACTGTGATAATGTATGAGGAAGTCTGGAGTGGCAGAGAAGTATGTTAGAGTGGTGCTGGATGTGTATGAGAACTGCAAGACAGTGGTGAGGTGTGCTGTAGGTGTGACAGAGGAGTTCAAGGTGGAGGTGGGACTGCATCAGGGATCAGCTCTGAGCCCCTTCTTGTTTGCTATGGTGATAGACAGGCTGACAGACGAGGTTAGATAGGATTCTCCATGGACTATGATGTTTGCAGATGGAGGAGAAGCTAGAGAGGTGGAGGGTTGTCCTGGAAAGGAGAGGAATGAAGGTTAGCTGCAGTAAGACAGAGTACATGTGTGTGAATGAGAGGGACCCAAGTGGAAGAGTGAGGTTACAGGGAGAAGAGATCAAGAAGGTGGAGGATTTTAAGTACTTAAGGTCAGCAGTCCAGAGCAATGGAGAGTGTGGAAAAGAGGTGAAGAAGTGTGTACAGGCAGGATGGAACCAGTGGAGAAAAGTGTCAGGTGTGATGTGTGATTCAGCTTAAATGAAAGGAAAGGTGAACAAAACTGTGGTGAGACCAGCGATGTTGTTTGGTCTAGAGACAGTGTCACTGAGGAAAAGACAGGAGACAGAGCTGGAGGTAGCAGAGATGAAGATGGTGAGGTTCTTTTGGGAGTGACCAGGAAGGATAGGATCAGGAATGAGTACATCAGAGGGACAGCACATGTTAGAGGTTTTGGAGATAAAGTCAGAGAGGCCAGACTGAGATGGTTTGGACACGTCCAGAGGAGAGATAGTGAATATATTGGTAGAGGGATGCTGAGTTTTGAACTGCCAGGCAGGAGGCCTAGAGGAAGACCAAAGAGGAGGTTTATGGATGTAGTGAAAGAGGACATGAAGGTAGTTGGTGTGAGAGAAGAGTATGCAAAGGACAGGGCTAGATGGAGGCAATTGATTCGCTGTGACGACCCCTGAAGGGAAAAGCCGAAAGGACAAGAAGATGATATATGCAGCCAAAACAAAAACATATAGAGATCAGCAACAAGAAGTTGCAACTCTTTATTTAATCTGACATCACATGATCACACATTCAGCCAGCGCCGACCTGTACAGACCTATCCACTCAGAATCAAAGATTAAGAAAAATAACTTGGAATAAAAAAAATTACAAATACCAGTGAGGCCAGTCAAAATGCAGTTGGACATGCTGAAAGCATTCGTCAAAATGTTTTCTTGTTAAAAGATTGATAAACGTTTATTTCTCCATTTGTTATTTTAGAATCTTATACCTACTTCAAGAAATGCTCATATTTTCTGTCATCCCCATTCCTGATTATTTGATCATACTTTTCTTCTACTAAGTTTGTCACAGCTAGCTCTGCCTCAAGTTCTTTATGTGAATGTGTTGTCAGTGTTAATCTATTTTCCGCTTACAGGGTCTTCTCAAACGAGAGTTACTGCGCGAGGTTTTGCCCGTCATTGGCGAGAACCTGCGATTCCAGAGACTGTTCACTGAATATCAGGATCAGTTGGAGCTGCTGCGCAACAAATAGTTACATTGCTGCTACACACAGACACAAACAAACACACAAACACACTTGGACTCATTATGAAACCAGTTTGGTTCCTCCTGGCTCCATGCTGTTTTCCTGAACTGGGGAAGCTTGTCACACTCTTCTGGCTGCAAAACATCCTGGGAGTTTTGTCAGAACTTCATTCTCAGCCTGTCCACACTGGGACAGTTTTCTATCACTCACTGAGAAGACGTGGGTGCCAATATATAGATATTTTTTGTATTATAAATCCATATTTCATTTTGACCTGTATTTTTTTCCTGACCTATGCACCTCAGCCGTACATAACATGAACTTCAAGAATAAGATGATCACAGGTGGATTCCTGCCTCCTGCAGCATCAACACCCTTTTGTCCCACCGAATCACCGTCAAGACAGAAAGAGAAACGGTGGGACTCAATGGATACACAAGGGCCATGTTCTTATACCAAAGTGATTTGATTCACAGAATCACACCTTGATCTGCAGTGTCCAATCACCTCGGCTTTTAAAAACTGAATCTGCTGACAGGTGAGGTTTTGAGTGTATTGGGTGTCTTTATAAAGTGACAATGCTAATACCAAACTGATCACTGTTAAATACAAAAGTAATTTACCTCACCATTGAAATTTAATGACCCAGTGAAATATGGAATTAATCTCCTTGAAATGGAGGTAGAGACATTGGTGGTGAGACTGAGTTTGATAAGCTGATTGTATCTCTCAAAAGCATCCAACAGTGCTTAAAGCAATTGAAGTTAGAGTTCAACAGAGAGCACAGAAGATAAGTTTCTACTTTGTACTCGAGTAAGATGAATAAAATACACCAAATCAGACTGTCCCTAGTCTGAGATGAGTTGTAGCACAAGCTGTCTATTCTAGAAGCCATTCTGACGGCTCTTTGAGTCTTGTCACCAGATGTTCTTCACAGTAAGCTTTTTTTATATGAACTTCGTTATGCCTGTTAAATTTGCATAATGGAATATTTATTTAAAAAAATCTTTATGGGTGTGCTTAAAAAGTCACAGGTCTGGACCTTAATCATGACATCTCAGATTATAGCAGATTGCCTTTATACTTGATTGTCTCCTGGGAAAATATGCAGAAAGGCTGACAAAAAAAATTTTTCTTTGAAATATTGCGAGTCATTTACCACTAATTCGCTGCTCAGCGGGTGTTCTGGAGACTTTGTAAATGTGTGCCAGCAACAGTCGCATCCAAGCAGACCGATTGTAAATATCACCGGCTGCTGTCAGCCTCGTGGACCCCAGTAGATGTCCACACAAGGTGTATTACCAATACGTGTATCAAACTGGCCTTTGAAAGGGTCGAAAACAGTTTTCTGTCAAGTGTTGAGGTTTATCCACACCATCAACTCTACTCTTGGCATCTGATGCCTTTTTTTAAAATCCACCATTAACCTTTTGGGATTTCACAGCTTACTCTTGAAATTGTGAACATTTCAGCAGACCAGGCTGTGATCACAGAGCGCCAGTAGAATAATGCTATAAATATTATTTGTTAGGTTTCTCCTCGTATTTTTTTTGTAAATAACGAGATTCTCTTTCCTGTCATTCTGTTTATCTCTGTTGCTGGGTGAAAACCACTGCCAAGACAACTTTTTCTTCTGGACTGAGGGGGTCCGACATTCATTGATTCGACATTTCATAAGTCCGGTGTGTAGGATGACCTTCCATTTCCAAACCTGTAGGTTGAGTTAAAAATGTGAACGGCCCTCTCAGAGAAAGTTTACAGAAGGCGGCCATGCAGCTAGAAAAGGCTCAAGGAAACAAAATACAATATTTCTAAAATCAAACTGATGTTACAAAAATTGTTATTAGGTCCTCTGAATCCTACACACCATACCTGAAACTGATTTCACAAGCCCAGAGGTCATGAAATCTGAAAACACCTCAGTGTACTTCAGTAGGGAGTGCTGGTGTTGTCTACAGCAGTAGCAATGTACTTTTCTGCCTGTTTAGTGTGTAAATAAATGGAGAGTGAGCCTAGGAAGCGTGCTGACTGCTGTAATTCACTGCTCAGTGAGGAGAAACAGCACAGAGGCAGACAGAATGAATCCTCTGCATTACCCTGTACAGCATTTCTTCATTCTCCTTTTCATTTTTTCTCCTGTTAGTCATTTTTAAATGTTTGTACAAGGCGATTTATTGTTTCCATTTTCTATAAGAAAAAAAGAGATGAGCTGATATTATGCTTTTTGAAGAAAGGAAGTGAAAAATAAAATAATGAGGATTAAATTGTTTTCTGTTTTCACTCTGAGAAAAAAGGTCAACAAACAGATTGAATTATTCATAAGTATATTGTTTTGTCAGAGAAAACCCTGTTACAGGAGGACGTCATTTTGTCTGAGCATCACAAACACGAGTCAAAAAAAATAAACGAGTTGTCAAAGTGATTATGAAATAAACTTTAAATTCTCAGCATCATCTACCACAGGATGATTTCAAGAAGTTATTTACAGAGACATTTTTACTCTGTTTGCAAATGTGAAAAATAATAACGTAAATGTTTTGATCCCGATCAAATTGAGAACCACTGATAATCTGCTTTTTGGATGACGAACCTAAATCACTGCTTTTGGCAAGGGAGTAATTTCTTTCTTGAAATGTGGGTGTTACTGTTTTAGCTCGTGCATTCAGGTTTCACCGAGCATTTGCTAGCCGTGGTCCACAAAGAAAGGACCTTTAAACAGCTCGTTTTAGAAATCCAAGCAGCAGCATTGATGACAGATTTGGAGGTTAGGGTGTTTTATAATTAATCTGATATTATTTGACTCACGTTTAATTTAAATTACGAGAAGAATTATGCTTCAAACTTACTGGACCTCTGGGATGTTCTCTTGAAATTTAAAATTTTTCAAAATGTTTATTTCAGAAAAAGATGAAAGTCTGATCTTTAATCTGGAAACTGAGCTGTGAGTCAATAAAATGAATATATTGTGTCAGGAAGGGCATCTGACGTAAAACTTTTGGCAAATCAAGCATGCGAATCAAATCTATGACTTCCACACTGGATCGGTCGAAGCCCGGGTTAACGACAGCAATTGGTGTTGTTCACCTACATGGTGCCAGTGGAAATTGGACTACTGTTGGTCGAAGGAGAGGAGGAAAGTGTATTCGTAGGAAGACAGAAGAGGAACACCATGAGTATTGGACTGAGAGTAGGGACGTTGAATGTTGGCACTATGACAGGAAAAGATAGCTGACATAATGCAGAGGAGAAAGGTAGACATACTGTGTGTCCAGGAGACCAGGTGGAAAGGTAGCAAGGTTAGAAGTATAGGAGCAGGGTTCAAGTTGTTCTACAGTGGTTATAAAATGTCTACACACCCCTGTTCAAATGCTAGGTTTTCGTGATGTAAAAACACTACATCAAGACAGACGATTTCACATCTTTTTCTACCTTTAATGTGACCTTTAAGCTGTAAAAGGCAATTGAAAAACGAAATTAAACCTTTAAGAAAAAACAATAAAAATCTTCAAATAACCTGGTTGCAAAAATACACACACCCTCAAACTAATACTGTTGCAGCACCTTTGGCTTTTATTACAGCAGCGTCTTTTGGGTAAGAGTCAATCAGCGTGGCACATCTTTAGGTAGCAACATTTGCCCACTCTTCATTGCAAAACTGCTCCAAATCTTTCAGATTGGGAGGGCATCTTCTTTGCACAGCCCTTTTCAGATCACCCCAGAGATGTTCGATGGGATTCAGGTCTGGACTCTGGCTGGGCCATTCCAAAACTTTAATCTTATTCCGGTGAAGCCATTCTTTTGTGGATTTGGATGTGTGCTTTGGGTCATTGTCGTGCTGAAACATTAAATTCCTCGTCATTTTCAGCTTTCTCACAGAGGCCCGAAAGTTTTGTGCCAACGCAGACTGGTATGTGGAACTGTTCCAAATTCCTTCCAGTCTGACAAAGTCCCCAGTTACAGCAGAAGAAAAATAGCCCCAAAGAAGATGTTACCACCATGCTTCAATATAGGTATGGGGTTATTTTGGTGATGTGCTGTGTTGTTTCTGCGCCAAACATACCTTTTGGAATTATGTCCAAAAAGTTCAACCTCAGTTTCATCAGACCATAACACATTTTCCAAAGTGTTTGGGAGACTGCAGATGTCTTCTTACAAAATCCAGCCGAGCTCAGACGGGTTTTTTTTGTTAGATAAGGCTTCCGTCTTGAAACCCTACCCCATAGCCCAGACATATGAAGAATACAGGAGATTGTTGTCACATGCACTATACAGCCAGTACTTGCCAGATATTTCTGCAACTTCTTCAGAGTAGCTGTCGGCCTCTTGGTAGCCTCTCTGACTAGTTTTCTTCTCATCTTATCAATTTTGGACAGACGTCCTGTTCGTGGTAATGTCACTGTTGTGCCATACATTCTCAACTTGATGATGATGATGGTCTTCACCGTGTTCCATGGTATATTTAATTATTTGGAAATTCTTTTGTAGCCTTCCCCTGATTAATGTCTCTGAATAATAAGATCCCTCTGACACTTTGGAAGCTTTCTGGACCATGGTTTGTGCTGGAAGATGTGGCTACAAATTTGTCAGGAAAAACCTAGTAGGACAGCTGAACTTTATTTAGGGTTGATCAGAGGAAGCTTCATTGGTGACAGGTGAGTGCTGACACCGGTTAAACATCTCCCCACCTATACATTTGAATAAGCTCACTTGGAAACCTCACGCTGTCACGCTTCCGGCGTCTACCCGGAGGTTCGGGCTGCTAGGCAAGTTAGCTATGGTCTCTCACTCACGGAGCCGTTTTGGCTTCGTCAAACAGTGGTTTATATTCTTTGATTGTGACGGACCTCACGTTGTCGTGTGGGGCACCCCGATGCTTTATTCACCAGGACCGAACTCACAAAGCCGGTTATAGGTCAAAATAAAGTTAGAAAAAGTTGTGGAAAAATATGTCTATAGTTTTTTTTACATCACGAAAACCTAGCATGTGAACAGGGGTGTGTAGACTTATTTCCACTGTATCATGGTGTAGATGGGAAGAGAAATGGAGTAGGAGTTATCTTGAAGGAGTTTGTTAAGAATGTCCTGGAGCTAAAAAGAGTGTCAGATACAGTGCTGAGTCTGAAGTTAGAAATCAAAGCTGTGATGTTCAATGTTGTTAGTGGGTATGCTCCACAGGTGGAATGTGAGATGGGGGAGAAGGAGAAATTCTGGTTGGACTTTGATGAAGTGATGTAGAGCATACCTAGAAGTGAGAGAGCTGTCATTGGTGCAGGCTTTAATGGACATATTGGTGCAGGAAACAGAAGTGATGGGGAGGTTTAGTATCCAGGAGAGGAATGCAGAAGGACAGATGGTATTTGAATTTTCAAAAAGGATGGAAACGGCTATGGTAAATACTTTCATCCAGAAGAGGCAGGAACATAGCACGACCTATAAGAGTGAGGGTAGGAGCACACAGTGTACATCTTGTGTAGACGGTGTAATCTGAAGGAGATCAGTGACTGCAAAGTAGTGGTGGCGACAGTGTACCCAAACAGCATAGGATGGTGGTGTGTAGAATGACTGGTGGTGAGGAAAATGAAGAGGGCAAAGGCAGAGCAGAGGACGAAATGGTGGAAGATGACAGGAGTGTTGAGTGACTTTCAGGAAGGAGTTCATCCCTTTTCTCAGTACTATACTCTTGGCGTTCCTCTTCTCTCTTCATACAAACACACTTTCTTCCTCTCCTTCTGTTTTAGTATTTCTATATATTATATGTAATGTTCGCGACCCACAACAGTGGATGAAGCGGTTGTGAATATGAATGAATGAATATTATGTTATGTGCGCTTATAAAAAATAATGAACTGGACAAATCATGCCACAATAATAATTAGTTACATGAAGAAATGTAACACCTCTTCATTTCAGTTAATATAAAATGTATCAATTATGATCACTGCCATTAATGACCATTTTGCAGTTTTGATTGGTTAAAAATGTTAATCAGGAGATCAGTTTAGTTAAATTATATACCGTAATTAATGACTCAATTTTCTTTTTTTTAAACTCAATTACATTTATCGTCCACTGGAGTGTGTGGCTGATGGATCACAAAAATAATCAGTGAAAATACTTTAATATCCCGATAGAGATGATTTTGTCTACCTGAAAAAAAACAACAAAAACTCCCAAACCTTCAATGTTGTCTGAAGGAGAAACTAACTTAAAGGCTGATAAATGATAAACTGTACGTGTCCATGATCTGGAGTCAGTTCCAAAGGTTGTCAAGTGCTTCAGGTTAGAGGTTCGAATTCTTTCCGATCCAATGCCGGATCAGCTGGTGGGCGATTGTCTGTCTGGGAGGGACACTGAAAGCTGGGTGGGGTCCTTTCAGCAATGACTCAATCACCTGAATGAATGAATCAAAAAAAGCATAACACTGAGTCCATGGATGTGTTTAAGGACTGTGTTTGAAGACTGCATATGGTCAAACATCCTTCATCAGATTTATCAAGTAGCAGTGAAATTAAATTTTTTCTAATCATGATGCATTTAGAATACTACAAAAGAAATGATTAATACTATATTTGTTAATACTTTAATATTTATATAACAAAATATTTGTCAAACATGTAGGAGTAGTAGTAGTATATTTGTATCATTATGTCATCTAGTGCTGTAAGTCCTAATAGCAGAAATACAGTAGTACATGTCTGACGCTCATACCTGTTGCCGTGAGAACCATCGAGCTTCCTCAATCTCAGTCTCATCCACTTTGATGTCGGTTGATATAGCGATAGTGAGGCAGCCAATCATGAGGCTGGACGGCATTGGCCAGGGCTGACAGGAGATGTACTGAACCGGTCCAACTTTAACACTACTCTCCTCCTCCACTTCCCTCCTCACTGCATCCTCGATCGACTCCCCTGAAGGGACATGACCAGCAAAGATTTTCTTTATAGACATACTGCAGGGAGCTAAATACGTGTACACAGTCACAGGAGAAAAACTATTTCTCTGAAGTTTGACTAATTCAGGCTTCAGACTTAAATTCATGTGACTGAAGTCAATGTGTTACAATTACCAGGCTCTATGAATCCAGCCAGACAGGAAAACATGCCCGCAGGAAAGACTTTCTTCCTTCCCAATAAACACTGGTTTCCATCCGGGTGAATCACCAGCATGATCACCACTGGGTCTGAAAACAGGCACGAGACAGAAGACCTCCATGTATGAATTCAAAGCCTTCGCTCCTTTACTAAAGCAAACACAGAACATCTTTACAACAACACCCTGCAAGCATTTACACATATTCTTCACAGGCCTCTTTAGAATAAGTATTGAGCGCCAGTTATGCCATTAACTTGTTGACTCACCAGCCAAATGGACCGGTAGATCAAAAAATCCATCAACCAACCATACATATTCTTCACAGGCCAAAATACTGTATTTCTTAAACCAACATATAATCAAGGGGTGACTTAACTCGTGTATATGTTTTTTTAATTTTATTTTATTTTAATGTTGTCAGGTTGTCCCTCTGTAGGAGCTAAATGATATGTAGGAACCATGTTTTGAGTTAGATTTCTGCCCGGAAGATTTAACTGATGCTAACACTGAACTCTGAATGTTTTGCTATTTGATGTTAACTATCCATCCACCTTCAAGCGCTTATCTGGGGCCGGATCGCGGGGGCAACAGTCTCAGGAGGGATGCCCATACTTCCCTCTCCCCAGACACATCTTCCAGCTCCACCAGGGGGATCCCAAGGCGTTCCCAGGCCAGACTAGAGACATAGTCCCTCCAGTGTGTCCTAGGTCTTCCTCGAGGTCTCCTCCTGGTAGTACATGCCTAGAACACCTCCCCAGAGAAGCGTCCAGGAGGCATCCAGAACAGATGCACAAGCCACAGCAGCTGGCTCCTCTCGAGGTGGAAGAGCACTGACTCGACTCAAAGCTCCTCTTTGGTGACTGAGCTCCTCACCCTATCTCTAAGGGTGTGCCTAGCCACTCAATGGAAGAAACTCATTTCAGCCGCTTGTATTCGGGATCTTGTCCTTTCGGTCATGACCCAAAGCTCATGGCCATAGATGAGAGTAGGAACGTAGATTTGCCGGTAAATCAAGAGCTTCGTCTTGCGACTCAGTTCTTTCTTCACCAGGACAGACCTATACAGCGACTGCATCACTGCGGAAGCTGCATCGAACTGTCTGTCAATCTCACATTCCATCCTTCCCTCACTCATGAACAAGACCCCAAGATACTCAAACTCCTCCACTTAGGGCAAAGACTCTCCACGAACCTGAAGAGGGCACACCACCGTTTTCCTGTAGAGTATTATGGCCTTGGATTTAGAGGTGCTGATCCTCATCCCACTCGCGTCACATTCAGCTGCAAACCATCCCAGTGTACTCTGAAAGTCCAGATTTAATGAGGCCAATGGGACAACATGTCTGCAAATAGCAGCGATTAAATCCTTTGGTCCCCAAAACCGACTCACTCCGGATCCTGACTGCGCCTAGAAATTCTGTCCATAGAGATTACGAACAGAACCAGTGATAAAGGGCAGCCCTGCCAAAGTCCAACATGTACCTGGAACAGGTCTGCCGGCAATGTGAACCAAGCTCTGGTTCAGTCATACAAGGATGAGACAGCCCTTGGCAAAGGGCCCCGAGCCTCATACGAAGCACACCCCACAATAGAGGTAAGATCTTAAGCCTGAGCCAAAGTCCAAGCCTGACCCGATCCGAAATTTGGGTCAGCTCAGTTCCCTCTGTGTGTCAGCTTTATCTTCTCCTGTCACTTTACCTTTCCGATTGTACGCACAGAAAGTAGAGGTGAGATCTTCAGCCCAAATCCAAGCCTGACACGGCCCGAAATTCGGGCCGGGTCGGGCCCAAATTTCACTCAAAATGTCAATAATTACGTTCGGGTTGGGTCGGGCTTTAATACCCTCAGGCTCGGGCCGGGTTGGGCTTTAATACCCGCGGGCTTGGGTCAGGCTGGAATTTTTTAGGCCCGATCTTACCTCTACCCCACAAGATACCACGAGGGACACAATCAAATGCCTTCTCCAGATCCACTAAACACATGTGGGCTGGTTGGGCAAACTCCTATGAACCCTGGAGCACTCAATGGAGAGTGTAGAGCTAGTCCCAGTGTTCAGCAACCGGGACGAAAAAAATGACATTGTTCCTCCTGAATTGGCTGTGCACCGCTTTACCTCCTAAGGCACCGAATGGTTTGCCAGAATTTCTTCGAGGCTGACTGATAGTCCTCCTCAATGGCCTCCCCAAACTCTTCCCAGACCTGAGTTTTTGCCTTTGCGACTACTCGGGCTGCAGTACGCCTGGCCTGTCTGTACCTGCCAGCTGCTTCCAGAGTACAACAATTTAACAAGATTTGAGAGGACTCCATCATCAGCTTAACGGCATCCCTTACTTCCGGTATCCACCATCGGGTTCAGGGGTTACCGCCAAGAAAGGCAAAAGAGACCTTGTGACCACAGCTCCAAGCAGCCGCTTCGACAATGGAGGTGGAGAACATGATCCACTTTGACTCAATGTCCCCAGCCTCCTATAGGATCTGAGAGAAGCTCTCCCAGAGGTGGGACTTGAACACCTCACTGACAGAGGGTTCTGCCAGACGTTCCCAACAGACTCTCTAAATACATTTGGACCTGCCAACTCTGTCTGGTCCCCAACTCTGCCAGCGGATCCAGCTCACCACCAGGTGGTGATTGGCTGACAGCTCTGCCCCTCTCTTCACCCGAGTTACCAAGACACATGGTTGGAGGTCTAATGATACAACAACAAAGTCGATCATTGACCTCTGTCGAAGGGTGTCCTGGTGCCATTGGCACTTATGGACATCCCTATGGTTGAACAACGTGTTCATTATGGACAACCTGCACAGGATTCCAATAACAGAACACCACTCGTGTTCAGATCGGGGAGGCCGTTCATCCCAATCACCCTTTTCCAGGTCTCACTGTGATTGCCCATGTGAGAGTTGAGGCCCCCAAGAAGAAGAATGGGGTCCCCAGTCGCAGCACTATTTAGTACCCTCCCAGGAACTCGAAGAAGACCGGGTATTCTGCACTGTTATTTGGCCCGTAGGCCGAAACACAAGTGAGACACCTGTCTCCAACCCAAAGGCGCAGGGATGCGACCCTCTCATTTATCGGGGTGAACTCCAACATATGACGACTGAGCTGTGGGGCTATAAGCAAACCCACACCAGCCCTCCGCCTCTCACCTTGGGCAACACCAGAAAAGTGGATAGTCCAGCCCCTCTCAAGGGTTTGGGTTACAGAGCCCAAGCTGTGAGTGAAGGTGAGTCTGACTATATCTAGTCGGTATCTCTGAACCTCTCTCACAACCTCTGGCTCCTTTTCCCTCCAGTGAGGTGACATTTCATGTCCGTAGAACCAGACTCTTTGTCTGGGGATTGGGTCGTTGAGCCCCACGCTGACGGCTGCCACCCAATCCACACTGCGCCTGTCCCCTACGGTTTCCTCGGCGGGTGGAGAGACCACAGGAGGTTGGGCCCACGTCGTACTTTCGGGCTATGCCCGGCCACCAGGAGCTCGCATACCAGCCCCAACCCCAGGCCTGGCTCCAGCATGGGGCCCTGGTTGCGCCATACCATTGACATCATGGTCCTTGATTTTTTTTTTTTGCCATGGGGTTTTGCTACTGCTCTAGGTCTGGCTCGTCACCCAGGACCTGTTTGCCAAGGGAGACCATAGCAGGAGCATAAAGCCCCTAACAACGTAGTTCCTGGGATCATTCGGACACTCAAATGTTAACTTTTGGTCGAGTTAACAGAACTTTAATGGAAATAAAACAGAGCAATCAAGCATGAAGTGTCGTGTCAGACTTTTGATACAAGGAAGTGCATCAGCGCGTCATTCAAGTAAGCGCAGAGGAATATCTCTGTGGCTCAAAGCTTGGTTTAGCCTCCACATCCCTGAGGACAAAATTCATTCAGCAGAGATAGAAATTAAGAAGTACTACAGTACAGTATTCTATTTACAGTCAAACCTCGGTTTTCGAACGCTTCTGTTCTCGACCAAATCGGTTTTCGACCACAAAATCCGAGAATTTTATGTCCCTGAACTCCACCAAAATTCGGCTCTCGACCAAAACGAAAGAAGCTGAGCGTACCTGAACACAACTCACTCGGGAGCCGAGCGAACTGCCCAGGATGCTTCCTCCGTAGCGCATTCGTGTTCAAAGTACAATAGGATATCTTTTATTAAAATAAAATACAGTGTCTATTTCTACCCTTTTTTATTTATGGTAAACAGTATACAGTGCAGTTTATGGTGTAAACCGAAAGAAGCCGAGCGTACCTGAACGCGACTCACTTGGGAGCTGAGCGAACTGCCCAGGATGCTTCCTCTGTAGCGCATTCGTGTTCAAAGTTCGATAGGATATCTTTTATTAAAATAAAACTGTCTATTTCTACTCTTTTTTATTTATGGTAAACAGTATACAGTGCAGTTTATGGTGTAAAATAGTTTAAAAAAACAAAAAGTTGTTTTTTAGACTTGGAACGGATTAAAATTATTTACATTATTATAATGGGAAAAATAGTTTTAGATTTCAAACAACTCGCTTTTCGAACAGCCTTCTGGAACGGATTATGTTCGAAAACCGAGGGTTGACTGTATTTAGGTGTTGCTTTTATGTACTGTTATGGTTTCTGGTAAGTCTTAGGGAATAGAACTTTTGTATTATTAGTAATGACATTTAAATAACCTCAAATGGCGATTATAGATTATAATGAAAATAAAAACATAAGAACAATTCAACTTACGAACGGGCCTCTCAGAACCAATGACCAATGTTTGTATGTTGAGGACTACCTATACTCATCCAGAGCATATTTTTGAGGTGTCAGAGGAGAATCGTACCAACTCGTGGGTAGCAGGTGTTGTGGACCCCAATCAGGCTCCGGCAGTCCTGATTCACACAGCTCCTTTTGTGTCCTCCCTCCATGATCGTGGTTTTGCTCCCGCATGTTGGACAGAAGCTGTAGCGGCTGTGCCAAGCCAGCAATGACCGAGCCTGAGCCACAACACCTGGAGCATGAAGAAAAGTTCATTAAACAAAATCTAAACACAAATAGCAATGGCATAACATCACCTGTATTCATCCCGTCAAAGGAAGATCTGAGTAGAAAAGCAAAAGCTACTACATCTTCCTCACCAGCCTCTTCCTCACTGAAGTTCAGCAGATCTCTGTGGGGCGACTTTGGGAAGGAGCAGTTCTTCTCTCTGACACGTTTAAGAAGCTCAGCAGCTTCTTCATCTGTGCCGATTGCAAACCAAGAAGGAGGTTCACAGACATCCTCCTTTTTCTGATGGGAGGCAGATGAGGATGAGGGAGAAGAAGAGTAGGGTTTTTTCCTCTTGTTCACTCCTAGGAAGATGAGTACAGTTGCAGGTTTCTTCAGGATGTCTTTAACCACCTCATATCTGAACCGACACAGCTTTGTCTCCTGTCAGAAAATCACAACCATCAACTTTTTCTTTTCTGACTGAAGAATTATTTGGTTTGTGTTTGAAGCTCTTTTGTAACATTTGATAAAATAAAATCTTTAATGAAAATATTGAATGAAACTCAATCAATTATACCTTTTAATACCATGACATATATCAAAAGAGGTGATTTTCACACATGTATCTACCTCCATGCTTCAGTTATTGGAATGTGCGCATTAACAATGCAAATTCAAAGCATCATGTGAGGCTTTAGGTTCTGAAACCCCAGTTTAATGACAGTGACACAGGCCTCTGGGAGTTTTACAACTTCATTGTGTATATAACTTCATTGTTTCAGCAACATACCAATGCATCGTTGTCCTTTTGGGTGGTGCTGACCATGGGTTCAAGTTTGGAGAACAGGATGTAGACCGTCTCTGGATTGCTCTGTTGGACCTCCAACCACTTGCTGTCCATCCTTTTTTCACTCCAACGGTTCAGCATCTCTCTGTTGAAGTAGTTCTCCTGCTGGCTAAGGTCGGAGCCAGTCAGTATGCGATGGCAGCAATCGTCTGTCTGGCTCAGTAGGTTGCAAATATGTCTGTGGCCCCAGAACTTGGCAATATCGTAGGCCGTCTGCGATGAGCTGTTCACTGAGAACTTGTCACAGCTTGGAGATTAAAAACCGAGGACATTAGAGAAGAAACAGATTTTTTGCAGGAATGCAAGGCTACTGACTGCTGTTTAATTACAAACATTTTGTAAAATAGTCAGTGAATACTTAGATATTACGCCTGATTTATTTAAATGAAAAAGCGAGTGGTTTAATTAATACAGCCATGTCATTACGATACAAAAATTATACTGTCATGATGTTTATTATGTAGAGGCTTATAAATGTTTTCTCACCTCTTGCTGTGAAATAAGTATTGCCATTTTAAATGCATATTCCACATGAAAAATGTATTGATTTGAGTATTTTAATCACTTTTACATATATAACTCTTTGCACTGTATTGTTTCATCCATGCTTCCTGTACCCTTGTGACAGCAGCATCTCCACCACTGGGAAGTGTCCATTTCGTGCGGCGAGCATCAGTGCAGTCCAGCTTCTGTATCCCTTCTGGTTAATAAGTGAGGGGACACGGGATAGCAGCGTGGAAACGTTTGTCAGATCTCCTGTGGCTGCAGCATCCAAGAACCTTTCCACCATCTCCTCATTCATGGTCAGCCGGAGGCTCGTCATTCTGGCTGCCTGATGAAAAAAAAAAGAAAAAATCACAAATTTGGGATCAGGCTTTAAAAATAAAAGATGATTTTGGAGGATGATTTAATGACGTTGAGACCTCAGTGTGTGCCCAAACAAAGAGAGGCCTACATGATAATCTTGAAGCCTCACTTCAGTCCTCTGTGAAAGGATGATTAGCAGAGCTTTTGTGGTCTCCACACCTTTTAAGCAGCATAACTCTGCAGCTCGTGTCCCTCATATAATAATAACTCACAGGTTTCGGCCCAGCCTGATGCATTTATTGAGTTCTAATCATGCATTCTCCTCTCTCAAACAACCTCTACATGGAATTTTACACACTCATCCATTCACTCATCCATTAGGTGGTGAAGCAGATTATCATCTGCACCAGTAATTTTATAAAGGTTTTGTGTGTCATAGAGACAATTAGAAGACTTTTGGATATCATGAGTGATACCAATAATGCTTCAACAACAATTATGTCATGCCATCTCAACAAAATCCATCACTCATCAAATTCTGATCTGGACCCAAGTAATACTCTGGATCTGGTGAATCAGAGAGCATAAATTTATACAGTTCACAGAAAAATTACCAAGTGTAAGATAACAAAATACAGATCAGATGCAAATGAAACTGCTGATTCAGCTTGTTGCAAAACTGGACAGATCTTCAGGTGACTGAGCGACATCCTGAAGAAAACCACTATTGGTGACAAAGTTTTCTTGAATCGCTTAATTTCTATAAAAAAACTTAGACCACAGTGATTAATAAGTCTAGGGTTAAGTTTACACGATCATATCACGAAGATCACACTATTATGAAGCTCACACTAAGGTGTACAAAACTGTGGTGAGACCAGCGATGTTGTTTGGTCTACAAATAGTGTCACTTAGGAAAGGACACGAGACAGAGCTGGAAGTAACAGAGATGAAGATTCTGAGGTTGTGACCAGGATTGATAGGATCAGGAATGAGTACCGGTACATCAGAGGGAGAGCACATATTAGAGGTTTTGGAGATAAAGTCAGAGAGGCCAGACTGAGATTGTTTGGGCATGTCCAGAGGAGAGATAGTGAATATATTGGTAGAAGGATACTGAGTTTTGAACTGCCAGGCAGGAGGCCTAGAGTAAGACCAAAGACGTTTATGGATGTAGTGAAAGAGGACATAAAGGTAGTTGGTTTGAGAGAAGATGCAAAGGACAGGATTAGATGGAAACAACTGATTCGCTGTGGAAACCCCTGAAGGGAAAAGCTGAAAGGAGATTTGTTTTAGAGTTTTGCAAAAACACTTTAATCACATTCAAACATTTTGCAGCCGCACTAATGTAGCCGCAAGAGGACACAAGCCAGTGTCTTATTGTGCCAGTCCCAAACCCGGATAAATACAGAGGGTTGCGTCAGGAAGGGCATCCGGCGTAAAACTTTTGCCAAATCAAAGATGCGAATCAAACCTATGACTTCCATACCGGATCGGTCGAGGCCCGGGTTAACAACGACCGCCATCGGCACTGTTGACCTACAGGGCGCCGGTGGAAATTGGATTACTGTTGGTCGAAGAAGGAGAGGAGGAAAGTGCGTTTGCTCGAAGAACGAGAAGAGGAACACCAAGAGTATAGGACTAAGAGTAAGGACGCTGAATGTTGGAACTATGACAGGAAAAGGTAGAGAGTTGGTTGACATGATGCAGAGGAGGAAGGTAGACATACTGTGTGTACAGGAGACCAGGTGGAAAGGTAGCAAGGCTAGAAGTTTAGGAGCAGGGTTCAAGTTGTTCTATCATGGTATAGATGGGAAGAGAAATGGAGTAGGAGTTATCTTGAAGGAGGAGTTTGTTAGGAATGTCCTGGAGGTAAAAAGAGTGTCGGATAGAGTGATGAGTCTGAAGCTAGAAATAGAAGGTGTGATGTTCAATGTTGTTAGTGGGTATGCTCCACAGGTAGGATGTGAGCTGGAGGAGAAGGAGAAATTCTCGTCGGACTTTGATGAAGTGATGCAGAGCATGCCTAGAAGTGAGAGAGTTGTCATTGGAGCAGACTTCAATGGACATGTTGGTGCAGGAAACAGAGGTGATGAGGATGTGATGGGCAGGTTTGGTATCCAGGAGAGGAACGCAGAAGGACAGATGGTAGTTGACTTTGCAAAAAGGATGGAAATGGCTGTAGTGAATACTTTCTTCCAGAAGAGGCAGGAACATAGAGTGGCGGTAGGAGCACAGAGGTAGACTACATCTTGTGTAGACGGTGTAACCTGAAAGAGATCAGTGACTGCAAAGTAGTGGTAGGTGAGTGTAGCCAAACAGCATAGGATGGTGGTGTGTAGGATGACTCTCGTGGTGAGGGAGATCAAGAGGGCAAAGGCAGAGTAGAAGACGAAATGGTGGAAGCTGAAAAAGGAAGAGTGTTGCATGACTTTCAGGAAGGAGTTAAGACAGGCTCTGGGTGGTCAGGAGGTGCTTCCAGATGACTGGACAACTACAGCTAATGTGATCAGGGAGACAGGTAAGCGAGTACTTGGTGTGTCATCTGGAAGGAAAGTAGATAAGGAGACTTGGTGGTGGAATGAGGAGGTACAGGAGTGTATACAGAGAAAGAGGTTAGCCAAGAGGAAGTGGGACACTGAGAGGACTGAGGAGAGTAGACAGGAGTACAGGGAGATGCAGCGTACGGTGAAGGTGGAGGTAGCAAAGGCCAAACAAGAAGCTTATGATGACTTGGATGCTAGGTTGGACAGTAAGGAGGGAGAGACTGATCTATACTGGTTGGCAAGACATAGAGATAGAAATGGGAAGGACGTGCAGCAGGTTAGGGTGATTAAGGATAGGGATGGAAGTCTATTGACAGGTGCCAGTAGTGTGATGGGAAGATGGAAAGAGTACTTTGAAGAGTTGATGAATGTGGAAAATGAGAGAGAACAAAGACTAGAAGAGGTGACTGTTGTGGACCAGGATGTAGCAAAGATTAGTCAGGATGAAGTGAGGAGGGCATTGAAGAGGATGAAGAGTGGAAAGGCAGTCGGTCCTGATGATATACCTGTAGAGGTATGGAAGTATCTAGGAGAGGTGGCAGTACAGTTTCTGACTGATTTGTTCAACAGGACCTTAGATAGTGAGAAGATGCCTGAGGAATGAAGTAGAGGTCTGTTGGTGCCCATTTTTAAGAACAAGGGAGATGTGCAGAGTTATGGCAGCTACAGAGGAATAAAGCTGATGAGCCATACAATGAAGTTATGGGAGAGAGTAGTGGAAGCTAGACTAAGGGCAGAAGTGAACATTTGTGAGCAGCAGTATGGTTTCATGCCAAAAAAGAGTACTACAGATGCAGTATTTGCTTTGAGGATGTTGATAGAGAAGTACAGAGAAGGCCAGAGGGAGCTGCATTGTGTTTTTGTAGATCTGGAGAAAGCTTATGACAGGGTGCCCAGAGAGGAACTGTGGTATTGTATGAGGAATTCTGGAGTGGCAGAGAAGTATGTTAGAGCAGTGCAGGACATGTATGAGGACTGTAAGACAGTGGTGAGGTGTGCTGTAGGTGTGACAGAGGAGTTCAAGGTGGAGGTGGGACTGCATCAGGGATCAGCTCTGAGCCCCTTCTTGTTTGCTATGGTGATGGACAGGCTGACAGACGAGGTTAGACAGGAATCTCCATGGACTATGATGTTTGCAGATGACATTGTGATCTGTAGTGAGAGCAGGGAACAGGTGGAGGAGAAGCTAGAGAGGTGGAGGTTTGTCCTGGAAAGGAGAGGAATGAAGGTTAGCCGCAGTAAGACAGAGTACATGTGTGTGAATGAGAGGGACCCAAGTGGAAAAGTGAGGTTACAGGGAGAAGAGATCAAGAAGGTGGAGGATTTTAAGTACTTAGGCTCAACAGTCCAGAGCAATGGAGAGTGTGGAAAAGAGGTGGAGAAGCGTGTACAGGCAGGATGGAACGGGTGGAGGAAAGTGTTAGGTGTGATGTGTGATAGAAGAGTTTCAGCTAAAATGAAAGGAAATGTGTACAAAACTGTGGTGAGACCAGCGATGTTGTTTGGTCTAGAGACAGTGTCACTGATGAAAAGACAGGAGACAGAGCTGGAGGTAGCAGAGGTGAAGATGCTGAGGTGACCAGGAAGGATAGGATCAGGAATGAGTACATCAGAGAGACAGCACATGTTAGAGGTTTTGGAGATAAAGTCAGAGAGACCAGACTGAGATGGTTTGGACATGTCCAGAGGAGAGATAGTGAATATATTGGTAGAAGGATACTGAGTTTTGAACTGCCAGGCAGGAGGCCTAGAGGAAGACCAAAGAGGAGGTTTATGGATGTAATGAGGGAAGACATGAAGGTAGTTGGTGTGAGAGAAGAGGATTCAAAGGACAGGACTAGATGGAGGAAATTGATTCGCTGTGGCGACCCCTGAAGGGAAAAGCCGAAAGGAAAAGAAGAAGACATTAGATGAAGCACTATAGTGTTTCAGAAGAAGATGTTTTGCAAAAAAACTTCAATCACATTTAGAATATTTAGAACATTCTACAATTTTTCATTAGATAAAACTTCAAAAACTCTAAACACTCAAACACTAAACACCAATAAACAAAGGGAAATACAATATAAAAATTAGTACATTATAACAGGAAGTTTGCAAAAGTGAGGTGGTCGTCAACTAAAGTGCATAGCTGAAAGGAGAAGAAGATCATGAAGATCGCACTATCACAAAAAAAAGGCTTGAAGGAGAAAATCCATAGTGAAATACGTTTGCTCTGTGTAGTTGTTCCATTACCGTCGACCTGAATGTATTCACGGTAAAGTATTGGAACGTCAAAAGTAACGAAGCTGCGGTATGATTAAAAGGTTAGCTTTCTTTTCTCCAGTGGAGAGGTTGCTAACTTTCTAAGCAAAGGTCACAGTTTTGAGTGAATGGTGACTGTATTCACTGCGATGGTTTTAATACTAATGCCGAGTACAACAATGGGTCTGACAGTCTGAGGGCTGCTGTGTTATTATGTAAGTACTGTATCAGTGTGTAACGTTACCTGCTAGCATTAAAGTAGGACGGCTGTAACGTTACTTTAAAACAAATCCCTATTCCTCTGAACCAGCCTTCAAACTCAAGTCACTAACCTGAAAATAACAACATGTCTAGTGGAATTAAAACGTTGAACAGCTTTATATAAATGAATATTAACGGCTCACCTTGGCCGCTGCTACTTGTAGCTTCTAGTCCGTCGCTGCCCGGGACACGAATTTGTGTGTTGTGAAAGCTGAGCCCGCCCTCCTCTGCCTCTGATTGGCTTATCCTGGACATTACGTGACGATTGAGCCATTACGTGAATATTGAGCCAATCGTCACGCCTAATGACTAAATCTAACCAATCCAATCAACCTAGTACATAAACCTTGCATCCATCCAAAAGAGCAGCCAATTACATGCACAGTTTCCATCTCTGATTACGAAAACTCGTTCGCCATAAATTTCACTTTAGTAGGGGGAGATTTTAATATGGTAATAGATGAATGTTTTTTTTGGGGGGGGTTCTGCGCATGGGCGAGGAGGCTGCAGTTTCCTCTGCTCTGAGCGAGTTTGTTATGCTTAATTTTGCGTTTTTTTCCCTATGTTTCTGTGTATATTATTTTAACATAAATTTAGACAATGTGTATTAATATGCTGGTGTACTCCAGGGAAGGTATGGAAGTGTCTAGGAGAGGTGGCGGTAGAGTTTCTGACTGGGTTGTTCAACAGGATGTAGCCGCAAGAGGACACAAGCCAGTGTCTTATTGTGCCGGTCCCAAGCCCGGATAAATACAGAGGGTTGCGTCAGGAAGGGCATCCGGCGTAAAACTTTTGCCAAATCAAAGATGTGAATCAAACCCATGACTTCCATACCGGATCGGTCGAGGCCCGGGTTAACAACGACCGCCATCGGCGCTGTTGACCTACAGGGCGCCGGTGGAAATTAGATTACTGTTGGTCGAAGAAGGAGAGGAGGAAAGTGCGTTCGCACGAAGAAAGAGAAGAGGAACACCAAGAGTATAGGACTAAGAGTAGGGACGTTGAATGTTGGAACTATGACAGGAAAAGGTAGAGAGTTGGTTGACATGATGCAGAGGAGGAAGGTAGACATACTGTGTGTCCAGGAGACCAGGTGGAAAGGTAGCAAGGCTAGAAGTTTAGGAGCAGGGTTCAAGTTGTTCTATCATGGTGTAGATGGGAAGAGAAATGGAGTAGGAGTTATCTTGAAGGAGGAGTTTGTTAGGAATGTCCTGGAGGTA
Organism: Antennarius striatus; assembly: GCF_040054535.1. Taxonomy (NCBI): domain Eukaryota; kingdom Metazoa; phylum Chordata; class Actinopteri; order Lophiiformes; family Antennariidae; genus Antennarius; species Antennarius striatus. The sequence goes on along the minus strand of NC_090778.1, from coordinate 8,326,802 downwards.
AAAAGAGTGTCGGATAGAGTGATGAGTCTGAAGCTAGAAATAGAAGGTGTGATGTTCAATGTTGTTAGCGGGTATGCTCCACAGGTAGCATGTGAGCTGGAGGAGAAGGAGAAATTCTGGTCGGACCTTGATGAAGTGATGCAGAGCATGCCTAGAAGTGAGAGAGTTGTCATTGGAGCAGACTTCAATGGACATGTTGGTGCAGGAAACAGAGGTGATGAGGAGGTGATGGGCAGGTTTGGTATCCAGGAGAGGAACGCAGAAGGACAGATGGTAGTTGACTTTGCAAAAAGGATGGAAATGGCTGTAGTGAATACTTTCTTCCAGAAGAGGCAGGAACATAGAGTGGCGGTAGGAGCACAGAGGTAGACTACATCTTGTGTAGACGGTGTAACCTGAAAGAGATCAGTGACTGCAAAGTAGTGGTAGGTGAGTGTAGCCAAACAGCATAGGATGGTGGTGTGTAGGATGACTCTCGTGGTGAGGAAGATCAAGAGGGCAAAGGCAGAGTAGAAGAGGAAATGGTGGAAGCTGAAAAAGGAAGAGTGTTGCATGACTTTCAGGAAGGAGTTAAGACAGGCTCTGGGTGGTCAGGAGGTGCTTCCAGATGACTGGACAACTACAGCTAATGTGATCAGGGAGACAGGTAAGAGAGTACTTGGTGTGTCATCTGGAAGGAAAGTAGATAAGGAGACTTGGTGGTGGAATGAGGAGGTACAGGAGTGTATACAGAGAAAGAGGTTAGCCAAGAGGAAGTGGGACACTGAGAGGACTGAGGAGAGTAGACAGGAGTACAGGGAGATGCAGCGTAAGGTGAAGGTAGAGGTAGCAAAGGCCAAACAAGAAGCTTATGATGACTTGTATGCTAGGTTGGACAGTAAGGAGGGAGAGACTGATCTATACCGGTTGGCAAGACAGAGAGATAGAGATGGGAAGGACGTGCAGCAGGTTAGGGTGATTAAGGATAGGGATGGAAGTCTATTGACAGGTGCCAGTAGTGTGATGGGAAGATGGAAAGAGTACTTTGAAGAGTTGATGAACGTGGAAAATGAGAGGGAACAAAGACTAGAAGAGGTGACTGTTGTGGACCAGGATGTAGCAAAGATTAGTCAGGATGAAGTGAGGAGGGCATTGAAGAGGATGAAGAGTGGAAAGGCAGTCGGTCCTGATGATATACCTGTAGAGGTATGGAAGTGTCTAGGAGAGGTGGCGGTAGAGTTTCTGACTGGGTTGTTCAACAGGATCTTAGATAGTGAGAAGATGCCTGAGGAATGGAGGAGAAGTGTGCTGGTGCCCATTTTTAAGAACAAGGGAGATGTGCAGAGTTGTGGCAACTACAGAGGAATAAAGCTGATGAGCCATACAATGAAGTTATGGGAGAGAGTAGTGGAAGCTAGACTAAGGGCAGAAGTGAACATTTGTGAGCAGCAGTATGGTTTCATGCCAAAAAAGAGTACTACAGATGCAGTATTTGCTTTGAGGATGTTGATAGAGAAGTACAGAGAAGGCCAGAGGGAGCTGCATTGTGTTTTTGTAGATCTGGAGAAAGCTTATGACAGGGTGCCCAGAGAGGAACTGTGGTATTGTATGAGGAAGTCTGGAGTGGCAGAGAAGTATGTTAGAACGGTGCAGGACATGTATGAAGACTGTAAGACAGTGGTGAGGTGTGCTGTAGGTGTGACAGAGGAGTTCAAGGTGGAGGTGGGACTGCATCAGGGATCAGCTCTGAGCCCCTTCTTGTTTGCCATGGTGATGGACAGGCTGACAGACGAGGTTAGACAGGAATCTCCATGGACTATGATGTTTGCAGATGACATTGTGATCTGTAGTGAGAGCAGGGAACAGGTGGAGGAGAAGCTAGAGAAGTGGAGGTTTGTCCTGGAAAGGAGAGGACTGAAGGTTAGCCGCAGTAAGACAGAGTACATGTGTGTGAATGAGAGGGACCCAAGTGGAAGAGTGAGGTTAGAGGGAGAAGAGATCAAGAAGGTGGAGGATTTTAAGTACTCAGGCTCAACAGTCCAGAGCAATGGAGAGTGTGGAAAAGAGGTGAAGAAGCGTGTCCAGGCAGGATGGAACGGGTGGAGGAAAGTGTCAGGTGTGATGTGTGATAGAAGAGTTTCAGCTAAAATGAAGGGAAAGGTGTACAAAACTGTGGTGAGACCAGCGATGTTGTTTGGTCTAGAGACAGTGTCACTGAGGAAAAGACAGGAGACAGAGCTGGAGGTAGCAGAGATGAAGATGCTGAGGTTCTCTCTGGGAGTGACCAGGAATGATAGGATCAGGAATGAGTATATCAGAGGGACAGCACATGTTAGAGGTTTTGGAGATAAAGTCAGAGAGGCCAGACTGAGATGGTTTGGACATGTCCAGAGGAGAGATAGTGAATATATTGGTAGAAGGATGCTGAGTTTTGAACTGCCAGGCAGGAGGCCTAGAGGAAGACCAAAGAGGAGGTTTATGGATGTAATGAGGGAAGACATGAAGGTAGTTGGTGTGAGAGAAGAGGATTCAAAGGACAGGGCTAGATGGAGGAAATTGATTCGCTGTGGCGACCCCTGAAGGGAAAAGCCGAAAGGAAAAGAAGAAGAAGACTCCAGGGAAGAGTTGATTTATCTGGGGGTCAAAGGAGACCCAGCAACAGGCGATCTCATCCCCGCTGAGCTCCGATGGAGATATCGCGGATGCCGAGCGGGTCGCGTCGAAAGGGCTAGACTAACGGCTAGAGCCTCTAACCGGATTATTGTCCTCGCCGTCTACATCCCTCCACGCGCGGACCCTGAGACGGCATGAGAAACCATCTGTGGCACCACCTCCACTCTTCGGACTCTGCACCCGGAGGCGCTCGTCTTTATCACCGGTGACTTTAATCACGTCACCTTGGAATCATCTCTCCCCACAATGGTCCAGTGTGTAGACTGTCCCACACAGAAGAACAGAACCATCGATCTGTTCTACACTAATGCTAAGGAGGCATACACCGCCACCTCCCTCCCTCCACTAGGTTAATCAGACCATAACCTAGTGTACCTACAGCCCACCTACATCCCGCTGGTGAAACGGCTGCCAGTAACAACACGACAGGTCAGGAGGTGGACCCCGAAAGCAGAGGAGATGCTGAGGGACTGCTTCCACACCACCAACTGGGATGTCATCGTGGGCTCACATGGCGAGGACATTGAGGGGGCAGCTCAATGTTTTACAGATTACATGGACTTCTGTGTGGACACCGTGGCCCCAGTCAGGTGTTACCCCAACAACAAACCCTGGGTAACAAAGGAAGTCAAGGCTGTCATGAACAGAAAGAAGCGGGCGTTCAGGAGCAAGAACGAGGAGGAGATGAAGAAGGCCCAGCAGGAAGTGAGACTCTGCCTGAGGAAGGCCAAGGAGGCGTACGGTAGGAAGCTGGAGAAGCAGCTGGGGCGCAACCAGGTGCGGGAGGTCTGGAATGGGATGAGAACCATCACCGGATACAGGAAAGGACGCAGCACTGTGGAGAGGAACAGTGAACGGGCGAATGAACTAAACAGCTTTTTCAATCGGTTCAGCTCCCCCACTACTCCCGGCTCCTCGTCCCAGGCCCTGCAGACCACTCCACTGATGCTCCCTCCTCCTGTGCTTCCTCTCCTTCCACCCCTGCCACTTCTCCTTCCACCCCTGCCCCTGCCACTTCTCCCGAGCCCACTCCAAGAGCTGCGAAGCTCAACGGCCCCACCTCAACCACTGGACTTCCAACCTCGCCACGACTTTCTGATCCCACCATGACTGAGACTGTCATCACTGCAGACCTGGTGACAACAACGCTGCGGAGATTCCGTCCCTGTAAGGCGGCTGGACCGGATAAGATCTCCCCAAGACTCCTCCGAGCCTGTGCTTCGGAACTAGGGGACCCCTGCAGCGATTGTTCAACCTCAGTCTGCGGCTGGGTAGGGTCCCGTCACTGTGGAAGACCTCCTGCATCGTCCCGGTACCCAAGAAAAGACACCCTACTGAGCTCAACGACCACCGACCGGTCGCTCTTACCTCCCACGTAATGAAGACCCTAGAGCGACTGGTCCTGGAGCTCATGCGTCCACAGGTGCAGGGTGCAATGGACCCTCTCCAGTTCACCTATCAGGCCAAGGTTGGGGTTGACGACGCTCACTTGTACCTCCTCCACTGTGTGCTCTCCTACCTGGACACCAGGGGCTGTGCCGTCAGGATGCACTTCTTTGACTTTTCAAGCGCCTTCAACACCATCCAGCCCCGGCTCCTACAGGACAAACTGACCTCCATGGCTGTGGACCCCTACCTCGTGAGCTGCATCAAGGACTACCTAACGGACAGACCCCAGTACGTCCGTATGGGGGACTGTTTGTCTTCTATGGTGACCAGCAGCACGGGGTTGCCGCAGGGGACTGTGCTGTCCCCCATTCTCTTCACCCTCTACACATCGGACTTCAAGCACAACTCGGATACATGCCACATACGGAAGTACTCCGATGATACTGCGATAGTGGCATGTATCCGGGAAGGTGATGAGAGGGAGTACAGGGCATTGGTGGCTGACTTTGTGGAGTGGTGCCAATGTTACGTATGCCTACATGTGTATTTTGTGTGTACTGTGTGTAGGTGTGAATGTGCATGTGGGTGTTTCTGGGAGAGATGGCTGTGGTGTGGTGTGTCTGTGTTCTGTGTTTTGTTTTTTCTTAGAACCAGATCATCCAATCCAGCTCCAGTGCCTGCCTGGAGCTGTCCAACAAGGAGCTTCGAATTACCCTGCTGATCACTCCACCTGTAGTCAGCTACCACAATTACCTGAAATTGCATACCTCACCCCAAACATACCCTATATATATAATTGTATAATTGTAAGTCGCTATGTTTCACAATAAACCTCATTAGTGCAGTCATTCAATCAAGTTTTTAATATAATTATTATTTACAATTATTTTGTTTACAGAGATGTTGATTATTAATTAAAGAAAAAAAGGTCGTTTATTGTCTGTTGATGTCTGCATTTTACATAAAACCACTGCGGATGATTTATTATTAGACTAAAGCTGTCCTGGCGTCATTAACGCTTATGGAGCAAATGAAGGCCGGTCCATGAAAATATTGTCTGAGATGAAACCGGTCCGTGGCGCAAAAAGGTTGGGGACCGCTGCCGTAGACCATGTGACATCATTTTGTAGTTTGGCAGTCTCACTGATTTTGTGTTCAAGTCTTGTCTTAAATATATATAAAATAACCAGTTGCAACTGAAAAGTCTTTTGTGTTTGCTCCACTTCTTTACATTTCAGCTGCTCGAGTTCCTGTTGGATTATTTTCCGGGTTTTTGGTTTATGTTACGGCCATTTAGTCACATATCATAGTCACATTCTGCAGGGTTGTAACATAAAATGGGGGCTCGTCAGGGAATTCTCTCGAGCAGTGGTAATTTGTAATTTTGACGTCTAGCTTGCTATAGTTTTGTGGGTGTGGTCACCGTTGTTAGTGTAACCCAGGTTATTTATAGTAATTCATTTCATTGCAGACACTCCCTAAATTCATGCATTTGTAGACGCTCCCTGAGTGGAGGGGGGACGTTCCCTTGAACCAGGGAGTTAAAAAAGCCGGATCGGCCCTGTGGACACGTGAAGAGGGAGGAATGGATGGAACGGCACGCAGAGAGAGAGAGCTCCGTGATATATATTTTTCACAACAGACACAGTCAAAAAAAAGCGAAGTGAATAACTTCTAAATATATTGTAACTTCCCATAACGTGGAGATTGATAACGTGGTGTTCCCAGTGTTACAAGAGAGAGACACAGCAGACCAATTAGCGTTTTTCCTTCTAAGTGTTTTTCATTGATTATTGTGGCTTTTTTTTAGCACGCAGTTGAATGGATATAATTTAATTTTACACTGTTTATATTTTATTTTAAACTTCAAGTACAAACTAGGAAATGGATCCCATATCTTTTTATACTCTAAAGGCGTGACTATGGGAGGTGCGAATCAGTTGTTTAACTTTGGCCCCTCTGCTCTCCACTAATCTTTCCCCCAGTTTCAGTAGGCACATCGTGACCTCAAGAAGTTAGCAGAGACATCTAGTCGACAGTTTCACAAGGCTGATGACATAACCTAATCAGTCACGCGGACATTTAGTGCAAACAAAATTATTAAAAGATACTGACATTTACACAAACATTTCTAAAAACAGATTAGATTCTAGATAGATAGATAGATAGATAGATAGATAGATAGATACTTTATTAATCCCGGAGGAATTTTTGCAGAATCTTTCATGACCTCGAGACTTCCTGGGGCCTCCAAAGTGCTGAAAGATTTGACACACAACAATCTAGATTTTTGGTTCAATGAAAGGATATTATTTTATTATTGTATTATTTTATTGTATTAAAAACTATCCACCGAATATCTAGTACCCTCACCAGAACACTCAGAACTGAACTGAGAGCTGCGACAGATTCTTTCAAGAGCACAATTATTTTTTCATAAGACATAAATTTTATTTGAGATGTTGTCACTGCAACAAAAATATTGTTTGGTCATTCCCTAACAGTAAAAGAAAAGAAAATTGTGAACATACAGCTATACAAGTACAGTGGTACCTCTGCTTACGAATGTCTCTACATACAAAATTTTCTACTAACGAAACGCCTCAACAGGAAAATATTAATGTCATTAGAAATTTCGAGTTACGAAAGCTAAAAATACAGTATGGGCTGCTACTCGCAGCTCCCAAAAGTTTCCTGAACGCAACACACTTATAGCTGCTCTGCCATTGGCTAGTACCCAGCATCCTGGCATCCCATTGGCTAAGAGGGACCTCTGTGTGTGGCTAGATCGGTGTCTTTGTATAGCGTCCTCATCATTCGGCCCCTCGACTCATGAGGTGTTCTGATAGTTTTACGTAAATATTAGTGCTGTCAGGCAATCAAAAAAAAATCTAATTAATTATAGGATTTGTAATTAATTAATTAATCGCATTTTAATCTCATACCTGCTAAAGGCCGCCAAGTAAATAATTTGAATTCTAGGACATTACAAAATTGTAGTGCATGACTAATCAATAGAATACACCAAGAAGAGAAGATTTGAAATCCACATTTTTATTGGTTAAGTGTGCTTTATAAATGAAATTTAAAAGAAAAAAGGTCAAGCACATCAGCAAACCAATACAGTCAGTCATCTTCAGATTACCACCGCTGTGTCCGCCGCAGTGGGTCACGGGGAGCCAGAGCCTATCTTGGCATCATAGCGCGTGAGGCAGGGGACACTCCGGGTACGACGCCAGTGCACTGTGGAGCCAAACCAATACAAATACAGTTAAATGAAATAAATAACTGACAACAGACAACTCTGTGTCCTTGATCCAATTGCTCAGACAAACAAGCTTGTTTACATTGTCTGAGTAAGGCTACCCTCTTCTTTCGAATGATGTTACCTGTGAGTGAAAAGAGTCTCTCAAATGGCACAGACGTGGCAGGGGTAGCCAGGTATTTGCGCGCAAGAGAGGACAGCTGTTCATAAGCTCCTGCGTGAGGTGCCCACCACTTCCGGTGGACACTCATGCACTCCGATGCACGGCTCAGCTTTGTAGCGGGCTAGAGGCCCCTGCTCCTCGTCCAAGTCTGAAGACAGCAGGAGGAGGCTCTTCTTTGCTGCTGGCTCGTCCTCATTTTTGTTGATAGTCTTTGTTCTTTTTATAAATAAACTTACTTTCCGCCCAAAGGTCCGAGTGAACTTGCCTCGCTCTCCTGTGTTGCGTCCATTTCTGTTGTCAGTCGTCCTGCTTTTGACTAGTGGCTCAGTTATGAATTGAAGTGCCATTGCAGCCTACGGGTCACTCAATGGGCCAAATTTAAAATGCTTGCGCATTGACTTGCCACTCGCGATTAATTGCGTTAATTTTTATAGCGCATTACTTTACGGCGTAATTAATTAATCTAATTAACGCGTTTAAGTGACAGCCCTAGTAAATATATTAACTTTTTGAGTATTCGCTATGGACCCCAAGAAAATGAAGGAGAAAGGATAAAAAGAAAAGACGAAGAAAATAGTTTTTCTGTCCGTACAAAAAAAGCAAGAGATAATAGAAGAGCATGAAAAAAGGATGTGTTTGGTTGATCTCGCCAAAAAAAATGGCCGCAATGCATCTACAATCGCCACGTTATTAAAACAAAAGGAAGTTTAAGGAGTTTAAGGCATCGCGTCGGTGGTTGGAGCAGTTCAAAAGGAGGACTGGAATTCACTGTTGTTTGGCATGGTGAGGCAAGAGCGCATGAACCAAAGAGGGCAAAAAACAATGAGGACAGCAGTTAAAAGGTAAATGACCGTCATTGTTATTCTCTATTCTTTGTTTTTTACATTATGCACAACTCTCATCTATTGCGTAATAATCTAATTGTAACGTGTATTTGTTACATTTTTTGATGCATTTTTATGCTTTATAAAACATTTATGTCTGAATTTTGGGGGGCTTGGAATGGATAGGGCATTTGCATAGAAAACGTGTCTCTACTTACAAAATTTTCTACTTACGAAATTTCTTCCAGAACCAATTAATTTCGTAAGTAGAGGTACCATGTACATTTTAGATAGAGGTGGCAAAAATAATGACATGAGTTAAGTAGGCAGCTCACAGAGTGAAAAAGTCAATGCACCAGTCCAGTCAAAAAGTTTCAGACCTTCAGCAGCAGTTTTTGGGGCTGGTGAAGGGGTTAGTCTTTTTCGACCTTAGCCACTGTGGGATGGAGTGTGGTCAAACTCAAAAGGCATTACTGTGCTTACATATGCAGCTTTGTTAACCTGTTATATTTGGCAAACATTGAACATAGGAACTAGATTTACCAAGTTAGTGTTAGCAGCATCTTTTCCCCTGTCATCTCTATTCTTAGTGAAATAAGCTTTTAATGCACTCTGGCAAGGCAACTAAATTATAATATATAAGTTCATCCATCCAGGACTGAAAAACTTCATTCTGTACCAGTATAAATGTTTTTGCAGATTAGCTTTAATCATGTTGTGACAAAATTTGCAGCTGTAAGTAATCTCTGTACTGTGGGTAGCAGAAATTATATACTTAAAATTGCTTTTATATATTATTCTTAGAAATACAGTTAAACTACTTGCGTTAAAATTTGTCTGTTGGAATATTACTTTTCCATCTCTCCGTAAATTATTTTTTTAATGTCATTTATTCCTCCATTAATTTCATCACTTGCATTGCCTTTTAAAACAAGTAACAGTAAATAATTTTAATGATAGGTAAGTTACCAAATTTGCTAGAAAACAAATGGCAATAAAATACCAGACTCATGAGTTTTTGTGAAATACTTACATCTCTGGAGGAAACTTGGAAAACTTTGTGAAATTCCATCTGTGAGAAATTCAGAAATCCATCCCATCTTGTGGTGCATTTTGTGGTCCACAAACATTTTTCATGATTACCAGCAAAAAACTAAAATAATGCCTTTAATGTCCACAAGAAGTCACTATTTGCCAACGTAACAGGGAAAAAAAGCATCTACTTTATTTAAATGCTGTATTTCGTTAGATGTTTAAATGTAAATTCTAGAGACACCTACACTGGCCGTTGAGTCCACTTGGACAACCATTGCATTGAGTCATTTTTCACTGTGATAATATTTTTAAAAATGGTTTGGCTGTAATGGTAATAAAATTGACTATCATATTACATTTAGACACGGGTTGTCATGAGCAGATTTAGTTACTTCTGCATCCCAGCTCACCAGAGAAAACAAAAAACCTTGTAAACATTAGCTAAGTAGAACAATGGCCAAACATCAGATATGCTTTTAGGTCAATTTGATTTATTTTCGTGTGATCCTTTCTATTTGGTCTTGTATCCACTCTTTCACTGATGACACAAAATCATAACACTAATGTGCTCTCGTGACAAAAATTGGGAAATAACTGTAGACGTGTAAAAAATGACTTGACAAGAAAATGTAATTTAGTTCATTTTTAATAAAACAATATATCAGATAATGTTAACAGAGATGGTGTTGCTGTATGAAACCCAGTGAAAAATACATCTTCTCAATTACATGTCTGCTGAATATCATCAAACATTCTAAAATAATGATTTCATCATTATATATAAATAAAAATATACAAAATCTGTTAAATCACATTTTAATTACTCCATCACATAAAAGGCAGATATCAGTGAAGGTAAAAGAAACTAAATGACCATCGGTTTTGATTAACTTGTTAAAAAAATTTTTTTTAAAAACTGGTCTTTTTTTCAGCTTAAGTTACAATACTGTAATAAATTAACAAGGATACGTTTCTATATATGTGAATGGTTATGACACACTTTTATGGCTGTGGGTTAGGAGTAGAAAGTAAGAACGCTCTGGTGGTTTCCTCGGACCAGCAGCAGAGGTGGGACGTCTTTGGACAGGGTTTCCAGCCAGCACATGTAGAGGGCGCTAGACACCGCACCCTTCCTGGCCAAAGGCAGACTCCTACAGACACACAAGGAGAAATGAATGCACTTATTGGACACAGGATGAAAAATAATAAAGAAAATACAGAATTTTTAAACACTCCCATTGATTTACAAAAAATTCTCCCTCGTTTTTTTAAACCTGACAATTGTACCAGGAGTATTTGAAACTAATTTAGTAGTGCATTTAAAATACTTCTAACTTTATTAAATGTATGTAACCAATTTAAATACTACAAAGTTTTCTTCCAAACAAATGATAAATGACAGCATATGTGTTCAGTAAGATTCATACAGAAAAAAACTTGATGATCATGTTATGAAAAAGTGCTCAACAGTTTCTAGAAGTACAACTGAAACAATGGGTCAGTTATAATTAGCCAGATATAATATATATAGCATATTTAGTATACTCTTACTAACAATTTCATGCATGGCCCTGAATTTTCTTGATAAAATACTATGATCATGTGAATCCTGTGTACCCATCTCATTTAACCCGCTGGTGACAGTCCACCTGTGTTTGTCATTTCTTACAATATTCATAATAAAAAACAATTACTGAAGTTGTTACTGAATAAACAATACATCCATAATAAAACTCGCTATTTGTTGCAGTCGTGTACAAGATGAGCTCAAACTCAAGGAACTAACATTCAAACTCAAATCCTGTCACAGCTTTGATGACTTTTGGTACATTGAGTTTTATTATAATTAAAAAGCAAAACAAAACATGTGATGATTAAGTATCTTATAATATTCTGTAGGATCTGATATTCATAATGAAGAGGACAAACTCAAACGAACTCTGGAGTTCTTACATGACGATTAGTTTTGCTGTACTGGAGTGTTCCTTCAGCAGCTCATTCAGTCTGATCTGACGATTGGTCTGAAAATCACACACAGTAAGTTAACGTTCAGCTTTTCTTGTTAGACAACTCTCTTGACATGTTTTCCCTGTGAGAGTGGACCTTAGCCTTGTAGAGCTCCAGTTCATTGTCAGTGATCCTCCAGGGCTCCTGGGCCTTCAGCCTCTCTGCAGCTTCCTGCTCCATGTCGTCTTCCTTCAGTCTATAGGGCTCGATCAGTTCTTTGAAGCACAACTTACTGCAAACCCACATGGAGAGAACACTCTGTTTACAGCAATATCATAAAGTACTCAGCTATAAACCCTCCATCCGCTAATTACAATTCAACAAATTCAAAGCCTTTTTGTTGCATTTCAAAGATCCTGCTATCCATATCATTTTAAATCCATGTAAACCATCTTTCTCTTTTATTTTGAAGTCATGGCACGTAGCTTTTCCTGATAGATTCAATGGACCTGTCACTTCATTTTGACACATCAAGTGTCACATCTGCTCGCTGAATGAAAATCAATCATAACACATTTGAGTGAACGTAGGGAGCTGCAGATTCATTCAGATGTTGTACTTGTGTTTCTTAGGTTTGGTGTTGATGTCTCCAAGGACGTTGATGTCAGAGAAGTCGATTCTGAATCTGCTGAGCAGAGTGGCCATCCTGATGGGACACACAGTGAGCAGGCAGAGTAAAAACACTGCATAATGTTTCCTTCCATATGAAATATTTGTTGAGTGAATGAAGTCGTAGATTATGTGACTCACGCCCTGCGGTCATGGTCAATTCGATTGATCTTTCCACCAATGAAGACACGGATCCTGCAGTCACCCCACTTGTTTCTGTTGGTCAGTAGGAAGGGAATCAACAGAGTAAGACCTGCAAATGCAAAAAAAACCACCTTATTGCTTGTAGTTCATGTTTGATTTTTTTTTCCTCTCATAACTGTTAACCTGTAGTATATTCACTCAGTAAGTTTTTGTTGAGCAAGTCATCATCATCATTTCAGACACTGACCTCCATCATCAAATAGCCACCAAACGTCTATGGTTCCTTTGCCCTGTTTCCTCTTAAACAGCTGGCTGGTGTCCAACAGACGCTGGTCGGTCAGACTCAGAGCAGACTTGGTCTCAGCAGCTGACAACATCATGTGACATAATACAAAAAGGGCTAGGTAAAAACACACTAAATAGTTTCAAAATCCTCTTGTTCTTTCTCTCCTCAATGTCAGATAAAAAAAGGGAGATCATCAGACCAGACAACCAATTAGCTACTACATTAACCTGATAAAGGAAGGCTATGTGTTCAGGAGATCTGTTAGGTAAAAAACATTAGTATGTACTGCAAGTATTCTTTAATCACACAAATACATTTAGGTGTCCTTAATTCAATGTGCCATAATAGAAAAAAAAGACACAAAAATGTAAAACACAAAATACATTGTGTCACTGGAGTGTACTGGAATGGTTCCCTGTTTGAGAAATACATATACACTCCTGAGAGGAGTGAATAGATCGAGTGTATAGACACTCCTGGATCGACCTGGATCAAAGGTAACGATACACATGTGAGGTGACAGAGCAGTGTTCACGCTTGTCTGACGATGACATTGTTTACCTTTTATAATGAGCGGGCTGCTCTGATTGCTGGTGGTTTTTGAAGGACAGGAGTCAGAGTCAGAGTCTTTAGCCAGACTGACGGAGACCACCACCTCCGTCTGGTCCATGGGAGGCTTCTCTTGGGACGACAGCAGCTCATCTATTAGCACAGACAGAGTCAGCTACAGTCTATGCAGTAGAGGGTTGTACAGGAACACATTGACGTACCTTGTCCAGGAATGTGAGAGATGTCAAGTCCATCCTGCAGTCGAAGAATTACAACTCCAAACTGAAGGTCAAAGGCATCACTATGTCACAAAAGAAGTAATGTTATGTTCCCCAAGAAATTTTTTTACGAAGAATTTTCCATCAAAAAAGCATCTTCCAATTTAATTTTTAATATCTCAAGGAATATTTTGCTTTTCATTCTTTTTTTATAAGAATACAAAAGGATTGAACTTCAGTGATTTGTGTTGCCTAAATGATCCCATACTACAGACACAACTAGATCAACTGAAGCTAATGTTTAGGCCCCTTTAAAAGGCGTATTGTGACCTACTGTATAGTATTGATGTAAATCTCCACATCTCTCATGTCTCCATCAGCCCAGTTGGTCTTGAAACCAATGACCAATGTGTTGGGCTTAAGTCTACCCAAACCAACAGCCTGAAGACACAGAACAGAATTATGACGTGAAATGTAAAAAAAATTAAACTGATGAATTATCTAATATCATTCTTCGAATGGCAGTATTTTAATAAAGAAAATTGTGATATATTGATGTGATATACCAGCCAGGAAAAGTCATGTGTTTTAGAGGTTTGGAGCTGTAAGTGTTTCTACCTGCAGGAGGAACTGTGTGCCGTGTCTCAGGTTATCAGCGATTACACTTGTATAAAATGCCTTGATACGCTTTTTATTCAGCCAGCGCTGACAGCGGGCATGATCCTGATGCAACTCCTTAAAATTTGGTCGCCGGCTCAGCTAGGAGAGAAACAGGCAGTTAGATGTCTATAAACCACCAGTGGATTTTGATTGTGATGTTATCGTCCTAATCAATGACGGTCAGGTACAACTGTTATCTGTACGCACATTCCTGATGTGAGCGCAAACCATGAGGCCGACATTCTTGGTGAAAGAGTGAACCATCTGAAGCAGGGCGGGACGAGAGTTTGGATACCCAGTCAGCACCAAACACTGTGGCCTGTAACCATGGAGATCAGTCGGTGAGACACCGCTCAAGACTGGATTTGACATTTTGAAGGCTGTCAGTTAACTTCCTTTAAACCTTACCTTTTCTACAAAATTGTGTCAGTTGCTAATGAAGGTTTTTGTATAGTAAAGCATAAAATACAATCAATAGGTCATGGTGCTATGGAGCCTATGGAGCTGACCTGAAGTTCTTCACGTGGTCCTCGACTCCAGTGAGGTTCAGACAGTGTGTTAAAGCCTGGTTGTAGATCAGAGCCTGAGTGGATGAACCCCAGTTCACATCTACAGGAAACAGCAGGCAAACCAGTTAGAACTGTGTGCAGTTTGAGTGGAATGAGATGGGCTATGACCAGTGTTGCTGAATAAAAATGGTACCCAGAACAGCGGTACATTGTGGAGCTGAGTTTCTCAACAGAACTACTTTATAAAATAAAGTATGTAAATCATGTTTCCTTTTTTCTCTCTTACTTGTGTTATTTTATGAAGAAAAACTGGATTGTTTTAGCATTACTTTAATTGAAACTTCACCCTCACACTTATGTTGCTAATACAACCACAGCCAATGGAGGTTATGACATACTGCTTCATTAACATGTAAACGTTTGACATAGTATATGCATATCATAGACATTTTGTGAATGTCTGTAGAAAACAATTTAAAAAATGTAAGCTATAACTTTTATGTAATCTATGGCTTAATCTCAGTGATACATTGCAAGATGCTGTTGATGATACAAATTAAAACCCAGAAGTTATGATTCAATATATTTTGCTATAATAATTTAATGCAATACTTTTACGTTTAGGTGGTGCAGTGGTTAGCGCTGCCGCCTCACAACACAGCGGACCCAGGTTCGAGTCCCGGTCTGTGCGGAGTTCGCAACGCTCTCCCCGTGTCTGCGTGGGTTCTCTCCAGGTTCTCCGGCTTCCTCCCACCTCCAAAAGCATGCGCTTCAGGTTGATTGGCCATTCCAAATTGCCCGTAGGAATGAGTGTGTGTGAAAGACCACCGAATTTATTGATGCTGAAACGGAGAATTTGGAACCAAGACTTCTTTTTAAGGTGGATGACTGCCCTCCAGAGCCTTGGTCCTGACTTGAGTTTCTTCCTGAATGAGGGAGTTTTTCCCTGCCACTCTTGCTTATGCTTGCTCTGGAAGGTTCTGTTGGATTTTTCTGTCTGTTAACATGATTTGCGATGTCTGATGATGTGATTAAGTGCTACATAAATAAAGGTTAATTGATTGATAAATCATCATCAAAATCTGATTTTCTATAATGACATGCAGGGCTATTGTTTATTAAAATAAAAGTTATTTTCTTTTACTGATGCATGAAATTCATTTGATGACAGTTATCAGTGGCTATAACTGATAAAATGTGAGATCGGTGCTTCTTACCAGGTTTCTTGTAGCTGACATAGATGTAGAGAGCGAGGACGATGAGAAGAGTGACCAGAGCTGCCCACCAATTGATGACAAACATCACCACACAGCACAGGATCGCTCCTGCCAGAGACACCCACATGTTGTAGTACTTGAAGCTCGGGCGCCAACCTGTAGACAAGCATGTGTATGAATTGAGGCAGACGTGTGAAATATTTTTCCCAAAATTTTTCAGAATTGTGAGTGAAATTAGACCTTTTATTTTCTAATATTTTCCAGATAGAGCCATTTTCTAAAACTTGAATTTCAAGTCAACTTTGACATCAATAGAGCTGAGTTAAATCTCATCAAAGTGACAGAAATTACCTGGAGAGTTGGCCAGGGAGGCGTGGAAGACAGAGAAGTTGATGAGTGCATAAGAAGCCAAGAAGAAGTTGGAGATGATGGGAGCAATGATGTTCAACTCAGCTGAAAGACCGCAACAGAGAAGCTCGATAAAATGTTTCATGGAAAATATTAAAGTTTGTGTTTGAGGTAGCCCTACCAATGAGAATGAAAGCGAGGCCAATGCAGAAGGTCAGGACATAACCACGGAGTGGCTCATTGTTCTTCCCATAACCCTTTGCAAACACACCCAGCCCTGGGTAGATGTTGTCCTTACACAGAGCCTAGAATCATGGCACACAGAATACACTCATTTCATTTGTAAAGATATTCAGAGTGACAGAGATAATAATTATAATGCATAATTAATAATGTTAATAATGTCCTCTCCAGGCAACCATCACCTCATCATGGTGGAGAGGTTTGTGTGCCCTAAGGATCCTGGGAGCTATGTTGTCGGGAGTCTTGTACTCCTGGCAGGGTCACCCAAGGCAAACAGGTGAAGGGCCAGAGAAAGAATGGTTCAGAAGACCTCATGCAAGAACAAAAAGGGAAACAAGTGACCCTGCCCAGAGGAAGCCCGGGGCCCACATCTGGAGCCAGGCCTGGACGGAGGGCCCGTCAGCGAGCACCTAGTGGCCGGGTCTGCCACGGGCCCCAGCTGAGCTCAGCCCGAAAAAGCAACGTGGAATCTTCCCACCCCTGTGGACCCACCACCCACAGGGCTGATCGATGGGGTTGGGTGCGCTGCCATATGGGTGGCAGTGATGACAGGGGGTCACGATGGACCAGACCCGGGTGGCAAAAGCTGGCTTTGGGGACATCGAATGTCACGTCCCCACTGGCAGGGAAGGAGCCAGAGCTTGTGTTGGAGGCGGAGCGTTACCAGTTGGAGGCGGAGCGTTACCAATTGGATCTGGTGGGGCCTACCTCAACGTACAGCCTCGGTTCTGGATCCAAACTCTTAGATAGGGGATGGACCTTGTTTTACTCTGAAGTTGCGTCAGGCGTGAGGAGCAGGGCGGGTGTGGGGATACTCACAAGCCCCCGGCTGAGCGCCGCTGTGTTGGAGTTTACCCCGGTGGTTTAGAGGGTCGCCTCCCTACGCCTGAAGGCTGTGGGAGGGAAAACTCTGACTGTTATTTGTGCATACGCACCAAATAGCAGCTCAGAATATTCTGCCTTCTTGGGGTGCCTAAATGGGGTCCTTGACGGGATCCCTGTCGGCGACACCATTGTTCTCCTGGGGGACTCCAATGCACACGTCGGCAATGATGGAGACACTTGGAGGGGCATGATTGGGAGGAATGGCCTCCCTGATCGAAACCCGAGCGGTGTTATGTTGTTGGACTTCTGTGTTAGTCACGGATTGTTCATACCTAACACCATGTTCAAACACAAGGATGCTCATAAGTGTACCTGGAACCAAAGAACCCTGGGTGGGAGGTCAATGGTAGATCTAGTGATGGTATCATCTGACCTTCGACCGTGTGTTTTGGACACTCAGGTGAAGAGAGGGACAGAGCTGTCAAGTGATCACCACCTGCTGGTGAGTTGGGTCCGTTGGCGGAGGAAACCTTTGGATAGACCTGGTAAGCCCAAACGAGTAGTGCGGATGAACTGGGAACATCTGGAGGAGGACTATGTCCGTGAGGACTTCAATTCATACCTCCGAAGGAACTTCTCGTGCATCCCTGTGGAGGCTGGGGGCATCGAACTTGAATGGTCGATGTTTGAAGTTTCCATTGCTGAAGCTGCAGCTGAGACCTGTGGTCTCAAGGTCTTGGGTGCCTCAAGGGGCGGTAACCCTCGAACACCGTGGTGGACTCCGGAGGTCAGGGAAGCTGTCCGACTGAAGAAGGAGGCCTTCAGGGGCATGTTTTCCCTGGGGACTCCTGAAGCAGTTGCAGGGTACTGACGGGCCAAAAGGACTCTAGCCTCGGCTGTGATGGAGGCAAAACAGAGGGTGTGGGAGAAATTTGGAGAGGCCATGGAGAACGACTATCGGACGGCACCAAAGTTGTTCTGGAGGACTGTCCGACACCTCAGGAGGGGGAAACAAGTGACCATCTAAGCTGTATACAGCAAGGATGGGACACTGTTTACGTCGACTGAGGAGTTTGTCGGTCGGTGGAAGGAACACTTTGAGGAACTCCTGAATCCAACTACCCCAACTGACCCGTCCTCTGTTGTAGACGCAGAGCTGGAGGATGATGGGGGATTAGAGTCAATCTCACTGGGCGAAGTCACCGAGGTAGTTAAACAACTTCATGGTGGCAAAGCCCCGGGTGTTGATGAGATTCACCCGGAAATGCTGAAGGCTCTTGGTGTTGAGGGGCTGTCATGGATGACACACTTCTTTAACATTGCGTGGAAATGGGGTGGTGGTTCCTCTTTTTAAAAAGGGGTACCAGAGGGTGTGTGCCTCCCTGGGAAAGTTTACTCCAAGGTCCTGGAAAGGAAGGTCCGGCCGATTGTCGAACCTCAGATTGAGGAGGGACAATGTGGGCTTCATCCTGGTCATGGAACAACGAACCAACTTTTTATTCTTGCAGGGATCCTAGAGGGGGCTTGGGAGTATGCCCATCCAGTCTACATGTGTTTTGTGGACTTGGAGAAGGCGTATGATCGGGTCCCCGGGGATATACTGCGGGAGATGGGGTGAGGGGGCCTCTCCTCAGGGTCATCCAATCCCTGTACGCCCAAAGTGTGAGATGCATTCGGGTTCTCGGCAGTAAGTCGGACTTGTTCCAAGTGGCTGTTGGCCTTCTCAAAGGCTTTCCCTTTGTCACCAATTCTCATTGTGGTTTTCATGGACAGGATATTGAGGCATAGTTGTGGTGAGGAGGGGTTACAGTACGGTGGGCTGAGGATTGCATCGCTGCTTTTTGCAGATGATGTGATCCTGTTTGCGTCATTGGCCTGTGACCTGCAGCGCTCACTGGTCAAGTTTGCAGCCGAGTGTGAAGCGGCGGGGATGAGGATCAGTACCTACAAATCTGAGGCCATCGTCCTTAGCAGGAAGCCGGTGGACTGCCTTCTCCAAGTGGGGAATGAGGTCCTTCCACAAGTGAAGGAGTTCAAGTATCTTGGGGTCCTGTTCACAAGTGAGGGAACAATGGAGCGTGAGATCGGACGGAGAATTGGGGCAGCAGGAGCGGTATTGCAGTCACTTCACTGCACTGTTGCCACAAAGGGAGCTAAGCCAAGAGGCAAAGGTCTCCATCTATCGTTCAATCTTCCTACCTTCACATATGGTCATGAGTGATGGGTCACGACCGAAAGAACAAGATTGCGGATACAAGCGGTGGAAATGGCCTTTCTCAGGCGGATAGTCGGTCTCATTCTTAGAGATAAGGTGAGAAACACTGCTGTTTGCGAGGGGCTCAGAGTAGAGCCGCTCCTTCTTCGCGTGGAAATGAGTTATCTGAGGTGGTATGGACATCTGGTGCGGACGCCACTGGGGCGCCTTTCTAGGGAGGTGTTTCTGGCACATCCAGCTGGGAGGAGACCTCGGGGTAGACCCAGGACCAGGTAGAGGGATTATATCTCAACACTGGCCTGGGAACGCCTTGGGATCCCCCAGTCGGAGCTGGTGG
This sequence comes from Antennarius striatus, assembly GCF_040054535.1. Classification (NCBI taxonomy): domain Eukaryota; kingdom Metazoa; phylum Chordata; class Actinopteri; order Lophiiformes; family Antennariidae; genus Antennarius; species Antennarius striatus. The sequence continues at coordinate 8,307,307 of NC_090778.1, read as the reverse complement.
ATGTGGCCGGGGAAAGGGAAGTGTGGGGCTCCTTGTTGAAGCTGCTGCCCCCGCGACCCGATTCCGGATAAGCGGTGGAAGATGGATGGATGAATTAATAATGTGTGGTGAAATCATTGACTTTGGATGTGGGAGTGTGCTCAGGCCCAAGAAAACCTGGTTGGACTGGGCTCAGTCAAACTGGTGCTGGTTCTGGAATAATAAATAGAACAAATTTTCATACCTGAAAGACTTTGGGTGCGCTGACCAGCGAGGCCAGAGCTGAGGACAGAGTAGCTGAAAAAATCCCTGCAGAAATCAGAGGACCGAAGCCCGACACCAGATTCATCACCTGGATAACACACACACACATACACATGCAAATACGCACGCATACACACAATTTCACATTTGCATTTATTCACTACACAATATTAATTTTATATGGCACCTCTGCTCACTGGATTTATTCACTCATAATATGAAAAATTATTCATTCATTAATTTTCCCACCCACTTCATTCACTTGTGTGAGTCACAGGGGGCCAGAGCCTATCCCAGCTGGCATAGGGCGTGAGGCGGGGCAAACTCCGGGTGTGACGCCAGTGCACCACGGAGCTACACAGAAGACATACAAACACGCACAGACACACTCACTCCTATTGGCAATTTGGAATGGCCAATTAACCTGAAGCACATGTTTTTGGAGGTGACAGGAAGCCAGAGAACCCGGAGAGAACGCACGCAGACACGAGGAGAACATGCAAACCCGGCACAGACCGGGACTTGAACCTGGAACCGCCTTGCTGTGGGGCGACAGCGCTACCCACCTTGCCACCATGCCGCCCTAAGAGAAATTTGATGGAAGCTATTTTATTTAGCAAGTTTTCTGACCGTGTGAATCCTGTGAGACTGATGCTGTGCTGTCATAGATGCCTGCCTGTATGTGTGTGTGTGAGCGTGTGTGTGTGGGGGTGCGTATGTGTGTTTGTGTCTGTGTGTGTCTGTGTGTGTCTGTTTGTCTGTGTGTGTAGGTTGATGTTGTCAATGCTTTCATTCAGCTACGTCTCCAACCAGCAAGAACCTTGTGACTCAAAACAACCGTCACCATTATCACCGCTGCACTTCGTTTGGAAGCAACTCACTCTCTCTCTCTCTCTCTCTCTCTCTCTCTCTCTCTCTCTCTCTCTCTCACACACACACACACACACACACACACACACACACACACATACAAAACATACATACACACACACACACACACACACACACACACACACACACACACACACACACACACACACACACACACACACACACACACACACACACACACACAGAAAGGCATCTATCAGCACTGCAGCCGCAGTCTCACAGGATTCACACAATCAAGACAACTTGTTAATTAAAATAGCAATCATCTAATATCTGTTATTATCATCAAGGTATTAATACAGTGAGCAGAGGTGTCATCATATAAAATCAATATTGCGTCAATACAAATATCCTTTGAGGATTTAGAATAAAGAATATTTAAATCATACAATGACGGATAGATAACTCACTTGAAAATAAATTTGAACAGATCATACATATTCAATGTGGTATGAAATTAAATTGAGATGAAATAGTAATAAATGGCATGAAATACAAGGATATTTTATTTGAAGAAAAAAACTTGTTTTGTGTCTTGTGCTCACAGATAACCATATTCGCAATGCAATCAGTGTGTGTTTAAAATCCATACAGTGTGTGTTTTCGTAATGAAAATTAAAATAGTTAACTGCCACCACACAGTTATACAAATTTTACAACTACATAAAAAAGTTAATATTAGGCTTATCCTGGTCTTGCAGATGAAATATAGGTCTACGAACGCTGACAATGCAAAATAGCACCAAGCGACACTTGAAGTGAAACATGCTGCACACATCCAAAAAAAACATGCTGTCAAGATGAACTGATTGAATTGATTTATCCTGGGACGGAATGTGATGAAATAATCTGTTCTGGAGTGTTGCTGTGTGTCGACAATGGGAAACAGGAGCGTGTCGTATCCTGTCACGGCATCGTCGCCAGTGTGTGGGCTTCCATTGGAAAACAATAGCTGTGGGTGTTTTGACGTACACATTACGAGTGTGTGCTGGTCTTTACGTAACCTACATTCTGAGTGCTCTAAGTGACATGAAATGCCTTTTGCTCACTGTACTCACATCACAGTTCTTAGAAAGGTCTATAATGTGACTCATGAAAAGTACACAATGTAGTGATTATCACTAGAAAATTCTGAAATCAATTTTCCTCACATCTAGCCCTGAGTGAGCAGAGTCTCTTTCTAAGCTGTGGTGATACCTGGAAGTCGTTCATCAGGCCATACTGACACCCCCCCTCCTTGCAGATGGAGAAGTCATAACCCAGTGTACAGGCAGCATCGGTGCAGTTCACAGTATCTGTTACTGTATCGTTGTGGTCACCGGTGGCATCTCTGACAACACAAGAACCTGTAGGAGAAAAACCCTGGGTTCAATCACCTTTACAGTATTTAGATGTATGTTCACTTTCAGCTTAATATTTAAAATCACCACTATAGTATGGACTTGAACAGAAAAAAGGTGTGCCTCAGATTTACATTGAATTAAACAAAACTGTTGACAAAATCAGGTATATATATGGCTTGTAATTTTCCAAAAAATAGATTAAAATATATATTTAATAGAACCTAAATAAATAAGTCTTTTGGTTATTAAGAGTTAAACTCTATAATACCTGCAGAAATGGCAACAACCACATAGGTGACTCCTGTGATGAGGATGGCCAGCAGAGTTCCTTTGGGGATCGCCGACTGAGGGTCCTAAAGATGTGGACATAATGAATTTGAGTTCATTTCTGCGAAGCTGAAAAACAGTTGCACAACAAATGTATAAATGCATTGAAAGGACATAAGCATCTAAGCTTTAAATGCAGCAGAATTTCTCAAATCAATCAGAAAAAAATTATAATGTTTAACTTAGAAAAGGTGTTTTTCTTTCTCTTAAAGTAATAAAGGTGGACCATAAGATGGGCTTTTGAAATAATACTGTACTTACATGAATATTGAGAGGATATCAACCACATAAAGTGCTGTATCATCTGTATATAAACATAAATAATGTTTAATTTGTAGCTATAAGAATCTAACGGTAAAATGTAAAGAAAAAGAAAGAAAGGACCTGAGGCTAATCCTGGAGATGTACCATTAATTATTGTACAATTAATTATTTGCTCAGTCGGATTAGCACTGGCCCAGAGAGTTTTAACTTAGAATGTAGGACCAAAATGACTTTATGGCTAAGACACAAATCAAGTGTTTGAAATATTTTTTTCAATTGCTGCACCTCTGAGAGCAAACAAGACTGCTATCAGAACTGGTATACACACCGCCAATTCCATCACTACTGCAACCTAACAGTTGAAGCTGCTGAGTGTTTCTGACTTTCACCAACAGGGCAGACAAAGAGCAGTTCAAACATCCCTATGACAAGAAACAAATCAAGGACTATGATGTTGCCCGGTATGAGACAATCAGGGCCCCTCCTTGGAGCCAGGCCCGAAGTTGGGGCTTGTATTCGAGATGGCCGGGCCTCTGTCCATGGGTCTGGATATTTACAGGGCAGGGGAAGGATCTCAATCCCATTACCATGTCTTCAATGGAGGAAGCACAGGCGGAAGTCTCAGAGGTGAACTTGTTTGTCACCTGAGCTGAAGTCACTGAGGTGGTTGCCAAGTTTGTCTGTGGCAGGGCAACAGGGGTGGATGAGATTCGCCCTGATTACCTCAAGTCTCTGGATATGCAGAGACTGTCTTGGCTGACTTATCTCTGTAACATTGCATGGCAGTCGGGGACAGTACCTCTGGGTTGTAAGACTGAAATGGTGGTCCAATTTTTAAAGAAAGGGGACAGGAGTGTGCTACAACTACGGGAGGATCACACTTCTCATCCTCCCCAGGGAAGTCCAGAGTAGAGTAGAGTAGAACTTTATTGAGTAAAGATCTACTCTATCTAATCTATTCCACTCTATTATTGAGTAGAACTATATTCTAGGGTAATGGAAAGGAAGATTATACTGTACAATTAGTTGAACCTCAGTTTCAGGTGGAACAATGCGGTTTTTGTCCAGGTCGCAATACATTGGACCAGCTCTACACTCTGATCGAGCGCTTGAAGATGGGAGTTTGTCTAACCAGTCCATATGTGCTTTGTGGATCTGGAGAAGGTATTCAGCTGCATCCCTCGTGGTATCTTGTGGGGAGTTAGGGTCCCTGATCCCCGTTTGGCCGAAGGCGGGGTTTAGTTCGCATTGCCGGCAGTGAGTCAGACCAGGAGCATGTTGCCCTACGGCAGGGCTTCCCTTTATCACTGGCTCTATTAACAATCTTTATGGACAGAATGACTAGGCACAGCCGGGATCCGAAGGGATTCAGGTTTGGGGACCAAAGGATTTCAACTCACATTTAATATAAGATTCCAAACATAAATCTTACACTGAGATCTCCAGATATGTTTGCTCCAGCCAGGATCCCAGTGGCTGCAGGAAAGAAAATTGCAAATACGGAGAAGAAAGTCTCCTCATCTCTGAAATCTGGACCAATGTTCTCTAAGAAGATAGCAGCTGTAGGAAGGGAATATAACACATATACCAGTCATTCTACAAATTTAATATAATATTCCATGCTTAAAAAAGACTAGGACATGTCTGACTTATTGGACCACAGAAAAAAATTAATTGTAGTCAACACCAATGTAGCACAGACTGACTATTGTAGCCGAAGAATCCCATGGGTTCCTTGCTCTCTATGGACATGAAGCTTCCTATGAAATAGTTAGCAATAGCTGCCAGCAGGATCACCAGGAGGACAATCTGAGCCTAACAGAAAGAGACAGACAAAAAAATAAAAATATATTAATTAATATAGAGTGGTTCTTATGATATGTTGATGATCTTAATCAAATTGGATAGAGAATTGATTATATTTGAATCTGAGGAGCAAACAAAGGAGAACATTAATTATCAGGGTCATAGCTATTATGATGACAGCTATAACTTTGATCCAAACTCACCACAAGTGAGTCTGATAAGAAGTAACAGTACTCAAGCCGGACTAGATTGAGACTTGTCACCTTACCATCTGGAGGTAGGAGACCACCTGCAGTGCTGATAAAATTCAAAAATCGAAAACACAAGACAGCTCTTCTGAAACATGGCTTCAAACTGAAAGGAAAAAATGTCTACATTAACGAGGATCTCACTAAAAAGAATGCTGATATCCCTAAAAAAGCTCGACAACTGAAGAAGAATGGGCTGATCGACAACACCTGGACAAACAACTTCATCAAAACAAATGGCCTTTCTCCGGACCAGAGAAAACAATGGTGATTAAGAATGCAGAGGAGTTGGTGAAATATGAGGAATAAAGACGGACAAGAATTGTTACTACACCAAAGATCAGTACAACAGAGTCACTTCAATATTGGGAGCTCTATGATTTTGGACACGTCAAGTATTTCATGAAACAGTCGAAAAAAATCAACATCATTGATGTCAGAAACATGGATAAAAGAACAAAAAAACCCAGAAAAACAACAACATGTATTTGTGATAACATGGAATAACATTAACTTGAGACTTTAAAGAGCATGTTGAGATCTTTTGACAATATAATACCATGTGAAGCTGTTAAAGTGTCTGCAACAAACTGGTTAATTCTTGTATAAACACTGTCTGCTGAAAGAGGTTAATAAGATCATTATATTCTTGTGGAGAACACTGGCAAAGTCAAATTCTAGTTTTGACTATCTATGATGTTAACAAACCTTGTGTTCCTAGGAAGAATGTAAACATGGCTATACTCTAGGGTAAAAGGCTAACACCTGGAAGTGGATAAGGATATGAATGTCTGTCAGAATTCAGTGTATGAGCTGGTTGAAGACTTTTAATATCTGAGTTTGTTGATTTTATATTCTAATGAGAGAGATGTTTTGTTAATGATTTAGGGGACGGGAATCTTACAAGCCAATAGCTTCTACCCGTTAACCCTTTTTTTTTTTTTGGATGTTGTTGATGATGTTTTAGCACTGACGAAAGTGAAATATGTTGAAATAACATGTCTGGAAAGAAGAAAAATAAACTGAATAAATAAATAAATAAATAAAACATCAGTGAAATGCTGTCACTTAAAAAGACATTCATAATTTATATCAAAATATCAAAAATGTCTTCAATTCACTTGTACACTCTATGTGTTGTTAGCTATGGACATATAAACTGTAGTAGCATAGCAGGTATCCAACCTTGGCTTCCCACTCCATCCCAGCCACTGAGATACCCAGCAGGAGAATAATGGTCAGAGTTCCAACGATCCGAATATCATTCAGTTCATCGGTCATCAGAGCATCAACATCCTGCAACCGACGACCACAGCAAGCAAGGTATTATAATCTTTTCACTACCGGTAGACAATTTGAACGGTTATACCAAAGTGTTTCTCACATTAAGCATCTCAACAACTGTCTCTGCAAAGCCAACAACGTACATGGCCACAGCCACAGCATTGGCAAAGGCAAAGATGAGACCAATGGATCCTCCAAACTCCGGCCCCAAGCTCCTGGAGATGAGATAGTATGCTCCTCCTGGACAGCAATGACACAATGCTTGTTAATACAATACAAGCATTGATTAGTTAACTGGTAGACATTAGTGTTTAAAAAGCCATTAAAAAGTGGCAAGGCTTTAAATATAAAATTTGAGTAACAATTTTCCCAGGATGTCCCCAGGGGGTAGATTGGTAGATGAGGCCATCTGTCACCTCAGCATTTTGAAAAAGGTCTGGTCGTGGTTTTACCACTGTTTGTGATTGATAGTTGTTAGCACATAATAAAAAAACATATAAAGGCATAAAGACGGGAATAGACTTTTCTGTCTCACCTCCTCGCACAAAGCCATTGGTTGCTATAGCAGAGGTGGACAGACCGGTGATGGTAGTGACCACAGTGGCCATCATAATGATTGCGATGGTCAGTCCTTTTGGATGAAAATAACTTCAATTAACAACAAGAAGAAAACATTGTCTTGACTTGTCTTGTCATTGTCTTTGTGTTTAACTTACCGGTAATTATTAAACATCTTATTTCATTAGTTTGAACAGCCATATTTACTTCAGTTGCTGGTAATAATTTTATGATGCCTTAATGGATAAAACTGTCATTTAGTTCTATTTTTTTTTAATGTGAGCATGTTGCACAAAAAGATCGAACCAAACAATACATTTGCCGATTTTTTGAAACTTCTTGAAACATTTGGATAAAACAAACATGATTTCTTCAAACAACTGGCTGCTATAGTTTCAAATAGTATTTACTATAACTTGTCATCGAATAATGCCTTTACTGGAAACATCTTTCAGCAGTTTATTAATCCACAATTATTTCTCTAGTGAGTAATTTTGCCAGCTGGATGGTGAAGAATGATTGAGTTAAAGTCAGCAAGACAGAAACTGGAGAGCACAAACATCCATCAGTGCAGCTCTGATTCCTGATTTGATATACGTAAGTCAATTGTCCCACGATAGTTTGGCCTTTAAAACAATTCCTTGATCATGAAAAAATTTCATGAAAATCCATTCCCAACTTTTAGAGTGTTCATGCAAACAGGAAATAAACCAAACAAATAATTGAATCAATACTGGGAAAAGTTGAAAACTTTCCTTTTATTGTCTGCCAGCCCAGACAGCCCAGAAAAGGAGCCTAGATTTCTCCTGTAGTTACCTATTCCAGCCTGTCCAACAATCCAGGACATTCGGATGAAAAGCATCACACCCCAGATATTCAGCATGCAGCGGATCTGCAACACACAGCCAGGCGAATTTGTGTGGATCAGCATGAAAGTAGGAGAAGAGTACTAAAATGAAATTTAAATTTAAAAGTCATCTCCCTTATTAGTAATGTTTATCCAATCAAACCAACTTTAATACCACAGGGCTAAGCGTCATAGGGATGCTCCTTTAATATTATTTCTCAACACTAACCAAGACTCCTTTGATCCAACCAAACTTGACTGTTCCTCCTTTTGCCTCCTTTGCTGCCAAGGCTGCAGCTTCCTCAGAGGCTGACAGCTCTTCTCCATTGGCCAGACCATCCTCAAGTGGCCCCTGACAATCAATCATAGAAAGGATGAAAAATGTCAAAAAGCCCCCAGAGAAAATGAAGCTTTGGTGAAAGTCTGTAATATTTCTTTGGAAAAATCAGTAAATCTGAATATAATTCAGTAAATCTGAATATAATTACTTTAATTTGAATTTTTATCCAAATAATTAGTCCAAAGTCACAAAGAAACTTTGCTTAGGAAAACTTACAGATATAATAAGCAACATGTAAAAAAAAGCAATTTTTTTTAATGTTGACAGTGTTGACGACAGTTTGCATTGTCTGACACTGTTTACGGTAAAACAGTAACAGGTGTCTCATATTGAACATTGGTAATCTCAAATTACCAATCAGTATTTGAACCTGCAATTACTCTTTGATATCAAATACACAACATAACATAACTTTCTCAAAAGACGTTCGACTACCTATGCTTACAACTCCTGGAAAATGCATGAGAACTGTAAGTGTGCAGAGTCATGTTTAATTCATAATGCCAAGGATTGGTGGGTAGTCCAGTTTGCGGCCCCAGAAAGTTGACCGACATAGCATGCAAAGATCAAGTGATAATTACCATACAGCATGTGTTAATCTTAACACACACACACACACACACACACACACACACACACACACACACACACACACACACACACACACACACACACACACACACACACACACACACACACACACACACACACAAATCCTATTTACTTTATTGTAAAGAGAGTTCTAACCTCATCTAGTGTTCTGCGGGCAGAATACTTAGTCTTGATGTACAATACTTGTCGTCACAGATACCTATTGTATCAGAGGAGTGGGACTGTAGCAGGGGATGCCTAGGGTCATAATGTCACTGAGCCCACTCAGGGTGTCAGATATTAGTCAGACAGGGGAATGTTCTATGTTCATGACATATGTAACCTGTGGACCACTCAACATTGAAATCGAATGAATATTTAGATGAGGCTTCTGCTTTTAACATATATATTATTATTATTATTATTATTATTATTATTATTATTATAGTGTTTGTACTCTTAAGAATACATTTTGATTCTTTTCAAGATCATTCAGGCCTGGAGGAACTCATCTACTACTCATCTGCTTAGAGATAAAATGTCTCTTCTCCAAATATTTCCACTCAAATGATACTCTGCGTAAAGGTCTAACTACACCCCACATTAACGTAATTTATGAGAGTAAAGTATAGAATATTTCCATTAGAAGATTTTTGACGTGCTGTAACGATGGACTCATTAAAAGTATGGACTTTTATTACTTTATGAAGTTCATCGTGCAGCTCCGACAGTGACGGTCTGGTCAACTTCTCCCCGAAGGACGCATCAGTCTGTCGGTAGAAGTCGATGTTGGGAACAGCATCTATGGTGTTGTGTCCGAAGGTCCTCATGTAATAAGTGTTGGAGTGCGAGTCTGAGACGTGGGTGTGACCCGTTCCCGTTGAATGAAGGCTGACGGAGTCGCTCCTCGCCGTGTCCGGTTCATGGAACACATCAGGCGGGAGGCCGATGTCCATGGCGCTGCCAAGTGCGCCCGGATCCAGGAAGCCTACTAATCTGAACCGGCTTTTGGATTCCTCGGAGGGGTTGGATCCCGCGGGTGGGACAGGGGTAGGTGAGGCAGATGATGCTTCTGTTACCACATCCACCTGGAAGCGGCTCCTCAGAGAAGGTTTCTGTCCCGACATGTCCGCTCGGAAAACGACAAAATTGTCTGAAGGTCACTGATGCAAACACTTAAATACCGAATCCAAAACCTGGGTGAGGTCCGTGCAACGGCGCAGCAGCATTTAGTTACAAACAAGCGTCACAAATCTGAAGTCCAAACTGAATATTTAGTTTAAAAATAAGTTTGCAGAAATTTTGGAGAAATGCTGTTAACTGGATGCTCCAAGTCGCTTTTCAGTGCGCAAAAGACAACATAACCCGTTCTCTGTGTGTCACCGGGTCTCTTTCTATCTGTCCATCATCACTAAATGGGTATCGTCCCTTCAGATGACTCAAACACCTTATTGTCATCCTTCTCCTCCTCTTTCTGGACTCCAGAGACGTCCCAGCATGTCGGTGGAACGACAGAGAGGGGGAGGGAAACGAAATGTTCGGTGTCCATTACGCATCAAACTTTGGCACGCGTCCTGGCGCGTGCAGTTGAGAATGTGTGATCGTCAGAATGAGATAATGCTGGTGCGTAAATCTGTTTGTGGACGTGTTGGGGTACAACGTCTGAAGCAGAACCATCATCATATGACTAAAGAGCCACCTCAACGATTGTGTGTGTGTGTGTGTGTGTGTGTGTGTGTGTGTGTGTGTGTGTGTGTGTGTGTGTGTGTGTGTGTGTGTGTGTGTGTGTGTGTGTGTGTGTGTGTGTGTGTGTGTGTGTGTGTGTGTGTGTGTGGTAGCATGAAACAAAGCACTTTAACATCACTACTGGTCACACACATTCTCTCAGAGGCCCAGACTGGTACACAGGGAGGTGAAGCATGTGGGTGTGTATGTGATTAGCATAAGGAACAACAATTGCTTTCTTTGTCAACATTCTAAATACTACAGAGAATCACTGTACAATAAATAAAGTACAAGTACAGACAGTCAGAACCCGTGTTAAACCAGTTATACTTAAAACACTAATCTTAACCAACCTAAGGACTAAGATAGTGAACGTATTGTTAACTTGACTTGACGATCAGATTTTGTTGTGAATCAGGAAGATTTAAGAACCTTCCAATCATTATCATTGTTACTTGAGTCTGACACAACACATTTATTGCATGATCCTGTGTGTTTGATAGATCATTTTCACAGTATGATAACTAAGTGCATGAATAATCATAAAGTAGCATAACCAACATGTATCATGAAGCCTCCCCACCTAAACCACTGGGCTCCTCTGAAGGACTCAGTAACATTTCTCAGGGAGTCAGAGCTCTTTCAGCCCAGGACTACAAAATGTTTTGCCATGTTAAACCCATCAGAGGCAGAGGAGGGTAGGTTAGGGTTACGGTTGGGCTTGACAGGGGTATTGCTTCTCTAAATGCCCTCTGGTGTTTCTGCTGCATCTTCAGGCTTGGTAGAGGTGTCTGGTTGTCACCACTGAGCTGTTATACCTGCAGGGAAAGAGAGGATTAACACATATTCCATCAGGGACAACTGATGGAAACATGATATACTGGTTTGTTGTTGCCTCATGTCATTCAAGAGATTATCAAAATTATTTGTCAAAACAGAAAAAAAACCAACTTGTTAGACTGTATATGTGATTCCAACATGACCATGAGGAATGAGGTCTGAGGGTATTTTTTACCTGGAGAGGTGAGAGGAGCGATGAGCTGTCAGTCCTCTCTGGATAAGAGGTGAGGAAGGGGAGGATAAAGATGCGCAGTTACCAGAATCCTGATTGTGGCAGATACGCTCCTCACCACAAAACCACAACGACTCCTCATGGGGAACAACGGGGATCTCTGCCAAAGCAGCATTCTGACACACACACACACACACACACACACACACACACACACACACACACACACACACACACATCCACTGAAAATGATTGAACATTTTCACATGGTATGTATATTTCCTTCCCTTGTATCTACCTTCACGAGGGCTCTCTGGTTCACCATGTCCTGTTTCCATGGCATCACATACAGTTTGGGGATCATAGGATGTCGTCTTGAGAACGTTGGGATGTGAGAGTATTGCCTCAAAATGGAGATGAAGAGACAATTGGTTCAAACACTGTGAACCAAAGTTTTGCACATTAAATCTTCTTCTTTTCCTTTCGGCTTTTCCCTTCAGGGGTCACCACAGCAAATCAATTTCTTCCATCTAGCCCTGTCCTTTGAATCCTCTTCTCTCACACCAACTACCTTCATGTCTTCCCTCATTACATCCATAAACCTCCTCTTTGGTCTTCCTCTAGGCCTCCTGCCTGGCAGTTCAAAACTCAGCATCCTACTACCAATATATTCACTATCTCTCCTCTGGACATGTCCAAACCATCTCAGTCTGGCCTCTCTGACTTTATCTTCAAAACCTCTAACATGTGCTGTCCCTCTGATGTACTCATTCCTGATCCTATCCTTCCTGGTCACTCCCAGAGAGAACCTCAGCATCTTCATCTCTACTACCTCCAGCTCTGTCTCCTGTCTTTTCTTCAGTGACACTGTCTCTAGACCAAACAACATCGCTGGTCTCACCACAGTTTTGTTCACCTTTCCTTTCATTTTAGCTGAAACTCTTTTATCACACATCACACCTGACACTTTCCTCCACCCGTTCCATCCTGCCTGTACACGCTTCTTCACCTCTTTTCCACACTCTCCATTGCTCTGGACTGTTGAGCCTAAGTACTTAAAATCCTCCACCTTTTTGATCTCTTCTCCCTGTAACCTCACTCTTCCACTTGGGTCCCTCTCATTCACACACATGTATTCTGTCTTACTGCGGCTAACCTTCATTCCTCTCCTTTCCAGGACAAACCTCCACCTCTCGAGCTTCTCCTCCACCTGTTCCCTGCTCTCACTGCAGATCACAATGTCATCTGCAAACATCATAGTCCATGGAGATTCCTGTCTAACCTCGTCTGTCAGCCTGTCCATCACCATAGGGAACAAGAAGGGACTCAGAGCTGATCCCTGATGCAGTCCCACCTCCACCTTGAACTCCTCTGTCACACCTACAGCACACCTCACCACTGTCTTACAGTCCTCATACATGTCCTGCACTGCTCTAACATGCTTCTCTGCCACTCCAGACTTCCTCATACAATACCACAGTTCCTCTCTGGGCACCCTGTCGTAAGCTTTCTCCAGATCTACAAAAACACAATGCAGCTCCCTCTGGCCTTCTCTGTACTTCTCTATCAACATCCTCAAAGCAAATACTGCATCTGTAGTACTCTTTTTTGGCATGAAACCGTACTGCTGCTCACAAATGTTCACTTCTGCCCTTAGTCTAGCTTCCACTACTCTCTCCCATAACTTCATTGTATGGCTCATCAGCTTTATTCCTCTGTAGTTGCCATAACTCTGCACATCTCCCTTGTTCTTAAAAATGGGCACCAGCACACTTCTCCTCCATTCCTCAGGCATCTTCTCACTATCTAAGATCTTATTGAACAACCCAGTCATAAACTCTACTGCCACCTCTCCTAGACACTCCCATACCTCTACAGGTATATCATCAGGACTGACTGCCTTTCCACTCTTCATCCTCTTCAATGTCCTCCTCACTTCATCCTGACTAATCTTTGCTACATCCTGGTCCACAACAGTCACCTCTTCTAGTCTTTGTTCTCTCTCAATAGACTCAATAGACTTCCATCCCTATCTTTAATCACACTAACCTGCTGCACGTCTTTCCCATCGCTATCTCTCTGTCTTGCCAACCGGTACAGATCAGTCTCTCCCTCCTTACTGTCCAACCTAGCATACAAGTCATCATAAGCTACTTGTTTGGCCTTTGCTACCTCTACCTTCACCTTACGCTGCATCTCCCTGTACTCCTGTCTACTCTCCTCAGTCCTCTCAGTGTCCCACTTCCTCTTGGCTAACCTCTTTCTCTGTATACACTCCTGTACCTCCTCATTCCACCATCAAGTCTCCTTATCTACTTTCCTTCCAGATGACACACCAAGTACTCTCTTACCTGTCTCCCTGATCACATTAGCTGTAGTTGTCCAGTCATCTGGAAGCACCTCCTGACCACCCAGAGCCTGTCTTAACTCCTTCCTAAAAGTCATGCAACACTCTTCCTTTTTCAGCTTCCACCATTTCGTCTTCTGCTCTGCCTTTGCCCTCTTGATCTTCCTCACAATCAGAGTCATCCTACACACCCCCATCCTATGCTGTTTGGCTACACTCTCGCCTACCACTACTTTGCAGTCACTGATCTCTTTCAGGTTACACCGTCTACACAAGATGTAGTCTACCTGTGTGCTCCTACTGCCACTCTTATAGGTCACTCTATGTTCCTGCCTCTTCTGGAAGAAAGTATTCACTACAGCCATTTCCATCCTTTTTGCAAAGTCAACCACCATCTGTCCTTCTGCGTTCGTCTCCTGGATACCAAACCTGCCCATCACATCCTCATCACCTCTGTTTCCTGCACCCACATGTCCATGAAGTCTGCTCCAATGACAACTCTCTCACTTCTAGGCATGCTCTGCATCACTTCATCAAAGTCCGACCAGAACTTCTCCTCCTCCAGCTCACATCCTACCTGTGGAGCATACCCGCTAACAACATTGAACATCACACCTTCTATTTCTAGCTTCAGAATCATCACTCTATCCGACACTCTTTTTACCTCCAGGACATTCCTAACAAACTCCTCCTTCAAGATAACTCCTACTCTATTTCTCTTCCCATCTATACCATGACAGAACAACTTGAACCCTGCTCCTAAACTTCTAGCCTTGCTACCTTTCCACCTGGTCTCCTGTACACACAGTATGTCTACCTTCCTTCTCTGCATCATGTCGACCAACTCTCTACCTTTTCCTGTCATAGTTCCAACATTCAACGTCCCTACTCTTAGTCCTATACTCTTGATGTTCCTCTTCTCTTTCTACGAGCGGACGCACTTTCCTCCTCTCCTTCTTTGACCAACGGTAATCCAATTTCCACCGGCGCCCTGTAGGTCAACAGCACCGATGGCGGTTGTTGTTAACCCGGGCCTCGACCGATCCGGTATGGAAGTCGTAGGTTTGATTCGCATCTTTTTGGTGAAATCATTTAATGTGCAAAGTTTTGCACATTAAATGATTTCACCAAAAATCTGTCACAGAGACGAAACATGGCGAGGCCAAAATGCTCTTCTTCAATCTTATAGCAATGTAATAACATGTCTGGAAAGAAGAAAATAAACTGGATAAATAAATAAATAAATGTAAGGTCACCAGGTCCCAAATCCGCCTTATTGCTTTAAGACAACATTGCAAACTGTGACCACAGAAACGTCATGTTTCCAGGTTTGCTATGTGTATCATTTTACTTACACATGTTAACAAGAAAAAGCTTCTGAGACACATATGGTCTACAATGGCTAATAAAAAAAATAACAATATAATGATAATAATTCTATCAGTACTCACTTATGCTGGTGAGCCTTCTTTGGTGCAGCAGTCATTTTTGTTGATAGTCAGGTCACCTTAGAAACCTCCCATTGCATGATGGGTATAGGGTAGAATTACTTGAACAAACAATGGGAATCATTCACAAAGGGCTGATTCAGTCTAACAGTAGTTTAATTGACATTTAATCACTGGCCTTTATGTTCTGTTCACTTTGGAGGTTTTCACAAGTTTTTGTGGGGCTGCCTCCTTCCAGTTAACACAACAGGTGCAGGTTGGACTTCATGGATGGGGTGAATCCATCAGTGTCATCCCCAGGAGAAACAAACTTAGAGCTGATGACCCTCTCCCATTTGTCGGTCTTTGAGATCAGGAGATGAAGCTAAACTCAAGGCTCCAGATGTTGAGACTTCAGGGAAAAAAGATTTGTGGATGTTTCCGGGACATTAATGATGTCCTCCTTGATCTGGTCCATAGATACAGTACCTCTTGATGACTGAAATGTTCCTGGGTGGACTCTAACTATAATTCAAGTTTAGTCTAATCTCACAAGTCATATAGTGTATGCTGTGACAGAGGTGGGTGTGGTATGCCACAACAAGTCTTTTATCATTGTGTTTCAGCCTGAAGTCCCAAATCCCTTAATTTGTGAGTGTAAGAAAATAATTCTTTGTAGAATAATATTCTTTGTAGAATAACAACAGCAAACATTTTTACATAACTGTGTTCCTGTTGGTCATTTTATAATCTTATAGAGACATTGATGGTTATATCCATGACAAAACTATCCAGTGATACATGAGAGACACAGGACTTTACTAAAATACAACTTTATTATCCAACAGAGGAAATAAATGCACATCATCAAGCACATATTTCCTGTGTTCACAAAATCACAGTCACTTGTATGTCCGTAACAGTCATTTGAATCTGGGCAGTCCTTGAATCAGAATGGGTTTCATACATGTAATTCTATTCAGATACATTCATACATAGTGAACCTTTTACCTGTGTGAAGTGAGAGAGATTTTTTAGACATCCAGTGGCCCAGTGTTAAGAATTATTACAGTGGCAGATTTGTCTCTTTCTACAAATGAAAAATAACAGTAGCATCATTTAAAATATCTTTAAAACAAAGAAAAATACAAAAGTTTTACATTTAATGAAAGTTGTTTACTATCGATGGAAACTATTGATCACATGGTGGAAGCATTTATTAATTTTTGAAAACAACTGCGTGTTCAATAACGCTTGGAGAACCTACAATTGGCTCTTGGAAAATTAAAAAATCCAAAAACATTTTTAGGGTTTTATCTCATGTTTCCATTTAGATTTATACATTTTCAGTTTTGTCTTTAGATAAATTTGGCTTTTCTTATGAGGTGATCATACTTAGTTTAGGTAGACTCTGATGTAGCTGAATGTGATTGGTCAATCAGATGAGAGCTCAAATCTTATTACAACAAGTGGCAGATACGTGTTTCGGAACACACACCTAGATCATGGAGGAAAAAATATGAAATGAATAATGGTTATAGAAAAGCAAAGGCTTATGTTTGAACATACCAGTCAGTATTCAGACCACTGATTGGCCCTTGTTGGGTCCTAGACCACCATCAGTCTAGAGTCAGTATCTCTGTCAACAACTCAACATTTCTGCTTTTTTTTTTTACTTTAAACAGTAAAAAGAAAATATTTTTAGTTTGTAAAAAATGCAGATGTTTTTTTTGGTTAAATTATTGCAAGCTCAGAAAAAAAAAACAGGTCATAAGATCATTGATTTCTTGAAGAGGGGAGGTGCTGTTAGGGCCTGCCATAAACCTCCCACATTATATTTATTACAATACAATGAAATGATCATCAGAAATAACAGAAATTTCTACAGCAACATGAGGTAAATATGCGGAAATCCCGGACATGTCAGCATATGATGAAGTCAAGAATTGATTTTCTATCCTAAATCGTCACGTAAACACCTTTCCTTTCTAGTTCCACTTCAGCTGACCAAGCTCTCCACTGTGATTAGCTGAACAGATTAAAGTCAGAAGAAACATCTACTGCTTAGAACACTGATCTCTTCAGATGTTCAATAAATGCAGGCTTGAGTCACATCAGAGTGAATGAGACAACGTTTACTACTTTGAAATGAAATACAACGACAGAATTTGCACATTATACCCGCAAAATATAATACTGTACTACTGATCTCTGGAAAAGTCAGAGCCCTGACACTACTTTTTCTGATACATTAGCGTCAGTCAGATATAATATTATCAGGTTACTCTACTATTTAAAGGATAACCAGCAGATCTGGTTTCTAATGAAATGTTAGCTGGCCTGTAATCACAGACTCGTCTAATAAAAGCTTAAATGCTCGTAGTTGCTGACCTCCAGTGGTCTGACTTGTCACTGGAAGCACTGATGTGGACCTACACTCCATGGTGTGCCAGTACACGATGACACTGATGTTGGGTTTAGTTACAGGGCAACTGGCCGTTGTTAAACAATGCTTCATGGTCTAATGTTATGTCACTTTTCATTGAAGTGGTTTCCAGCAAAATCATGCAGCTTCGTCCAGCAGTCTCTGCAGGTTCTTTTGCACCTATGAGAACATAGTTTGTGTTGACTGTGAGTTTCATGTTATAATACAAAATTAATAAACTATAAGATGTACTATGGTAGTATGATGTTGAGTTGCTGATGAGTCTACGCTTAATTTCAAGTTTTCTCAATATGAAAGTTGGAAATTAAGATACTATTGTGTAAATGTACAATTGATTAGAACCCAGAATTTCAAAGAGAAAATACACCATCTGCATAAGAAATTTGTGTCTGCCTTTTTTTTCCCACAGCTTTTTGTAATTAGATCTGCGTCTGTCTGACATGTTAATGTGGCTGAGACACACCGAATACGGATTGATGGATGAGAAACAAGCTCTTCTTTCAGATGACATCAACCCTACTCTGTGAGATCGTTGACTATAAATGTTTGATTAACGGCAGCAAGGATCTAGTTACACTTCTCTCCTGGAAACCCAGAGCTTTCTTCTTTGTGTTGATGAAGGGATGTTGTACAAAGGCCAAACATCCTTATGCTTACCCTCTAATTGAGTGTATGACGGTCAAAATAAAAGTTTCACATGGCAGAGCAACTAAAGCTCACATTGACCGAATAAACTCCAGACTCTGTGTCGGGATTGAATAGTTGTAGCATCGTTTTATTCTTATTCCCTGGCTCTTGTAAACTTCTACTGAACTTCCTAATCGTTTGAGAAACACTTGAGAAATGTCCTCTGAAGGTACAGCAGATGTTAAAACTAAACACATCTCCTGACCGAGTTTCGAAACAGACCTTTTCCAGCTTCATCAGGTTGATGGTCAGAAGTTCAGAGAAAAGGTTCATGTCGCTGTCCCGCAGAAAGTTGTTCCTAAAAAAACAACACAGTTCTTTATCAAAACATTTCAGATGGATCTTTCAAACATCACAATGGTTAAAAACAAACAAACAAACAAACAAACAAACAAACAAACAGTGAGATCATGTAATTTAATTTGAAAGAAATTAATTATTACTGTGTGCTGTGCTTTATGTGCCAGACTGAAACTGAAAATACATTGCTAAGGAGTATGGATATATTTCCGTATGTAAGATTTAATGCATTTATTTTTGTAACTTCATATTGTGCAGTGCCAAAACCAAATGAATGAAAAGTGTGTAAATTCTGAATCAAACACAGTTAAATCATTCCTAAACTCAGTAAGGGAGTGTAATAGCACATGCCATAATGTTGTAATGCTTTTTTCGTCTTTGCTGATGAATGACTGAAGGCATGTTCACAAGTAGCCAGATCTTTTCGAAAATGCAATTCTTTTCAGCCCACATAGAAAACATTTTTGCATCCACACGTTTTCATCCATACATCCACGCGTTTTTAAAAAAAACTCTATCCACATGCGATTGCATAAGTACTTTGAAGCAGAACAACTCTGTAACAAGTCCGAGAACGACAGGAGAGAGGACCAGGACGTGTGGAAATTCACATCATTCATCCTGGAGGACCACCTCCATCACAAAGTTCTCCCACCAGCAGACAGCGCGTCCCGGTCTGACCCAGAACTGGCGACAGCGTCTTTGGCAAGGAACGTGAATGAATGAATGAATAAATATATAAACTTTATGACTAATAAAGAAAGACACAGACAAACAAAATTTCAACTGTCGAGCATCACTTCCGGCTTTCAATGTGAGCAGATGTCTTTTCTTCTGTCTCTCGTTGTTGCTAACTTTGCTATCTCTCTCGAACTCGTATTGGATAAACACTCATTAACTCTCACTGACTCCTTCAAAATGCAGAAATGAAAAGGGAAATCCGAGGAGTCTGAAAATAAACATGAGAATAAAAATATGAAAGTAACTCTTGAACGGCTGGCCTCTGGGATGGATGAGCTACAGAGAACTGTGATGCTAAGGAGTGACTTCGAAAAGTTCAACAGGGAACTTGATAAGAAACTGGAGGTAGGATACCACCTGCAGTGCTGATAAAATTCAACAATCGTAAACACAAGATTGCTCTTCTGAAACAAGGCTTCAAACTGAAAGGAAAAAATGTCTACATTAATGAGAATCTCACTAAAAAGAATGCTGATATCGCTAAAAAAGCTCGACAACTGAAGAAGAATGGGCTGATCCACAACACCTGGACAGGTGTTGTGGATCAGGATCTTCAGGATCTTCTGCAGGATCTTCATCAAAACAAAGAGGCTTTCTCCAGACCAGTTGAAAACAATGGTGATTAGGAGTGCAGAGGAGTTGGTGAAATATGAGCAAAAAAGACAGACAAGAGTTGTTACTACACCAAAGATCAGTACAACAGAGTCACTTCAATATTGGGAGCTCTACGATTTTGGACACGTCAAGTATTTCATGGAACAGTCGAAAAAATCCACACCATTGATGTCAGAAACATGGATTAATGAACAAAAAACAAACAAACAAAAACCCTTAAACAAAAAACAACAACATGTATTTGTGATAACATGGAATAACATTAACTTTGAGACTTTAAAGAGCATGTTGAGATCTTTTGACAATATAATATCATGTGAAACTGTTAAAGTGTCTGCAACAAACTGGTTAATTGTTGTATAAACACTGTCTGCTGAAAGGTGAATATGATCATTATATTCTTGTGGAGAACACTGGCAAGGTCAACATCTAGTTTTGACTATCTATGATGTTAACAAACCTTGTGTTCCTAGGAAGAATGTAAACATGGCTATACTCTAGGGTAAAAGGCTAACACCTGGAAGTGGATAAGGATATGAATGTCTGTCAGAATTCAGTGTATGAGCTGGTTGAAGACTTTTAATATCTGAGTTTGTTGATTTTATATTCTAATGAGAGAGATGTTTTGTTAATGATTTAGGGGACGGGAATCTTACAAGCCAATAGCTTCTACCCGTTAACCCTTTTTTTTTTTTTTGGATGTTGTTGATGATCTTTTAGCACTGACGAAAGTGAAATATGTTGTAATAACATGTCTGGAAAGAAAAAAAATAAACTGAATAAATAAATAATGTTTATCAACGTGTCTTCGACGTGGAGCTGTTATACATCAAAAAATAGAAGGTTTTAACTATGTCCATTCTGTTGTATATGTAGAGACAGCTCACACACACTGTCACAGCAGTTTTCGCTGCAGGGGAGACGCCCCCCCCCCCCCGGATAGAAGAAGTTTCGGTTACAACATCTACACATCAACGCATACCCGGCGTTTTCAAAAAACTTCACTTTGGGCGGCGTTTTCAAAAAAATTTGCATTTTCGTCCCAGATATCTGCATTGTCGTGTGGATGAAAGGCGTAACTGCAACAAAAAAATATGCGTTTTCAAAAAGATCCGGCTACGTGTGGACGGGGCCTGAACCTCTAGATGGTTTTAATTTCATTTTCTACTCACTCCTGGTGGGAGAAGTCGCTAATGGAGCTGAGCGTCATCAGTTTCTGTTCCAAAGAGATAATCTTAAAGGCCAGGTAACAGGAAGACAAAACCAAGACTATCACTCTGACACACACACACGCACACGCACACGCACACACACACACACACACACACACACACACACACACACACACACACACACACACACACACACACACACACACACACACACACACACACACACACACACACACACACACACACTAAATCAGTTAAAGGGATTATTGGATGAATGGTAAGAATGAATAAATGAATGAATGAATGAATGAATGTCAGTAAGCTCACAGAAACAGGTAGACAAACAGCACAGTCTTGAGAGATGCTGTACCGTTAACCACCAACTCCGAGCCTGGAAAAACAACAAACTCTAAAATACATTTTATAATCCTTTTGTTCTGAAACAGTGAAAAACATCAGCAGCAACAACAACGACAGGGATGGAAATCACAAAGGGTTGAAATGTTACTTGGATGGTAATTTTAGATGAGAGACATGAGGGCATTTGAGTCAACCTGAATAAAAGTAGAACACACCGACATATGGATATAGCAGATAGAATATTCATACCAGTGCTGTGTGCTTTGTGCAGCTTGCTGTCTGGGCTCTTCTGGTTCTTGACTTTGTGTTGACAGTCCACATGCTCAGGTGGAGCTGTGTTGTGTGTGTTCTTCAAGACATCCAGGAACGGAGGAACCGAGAACTCTGCAGGCAGAGTTGAAGAGACAAGAACAAAACAGGGTGAGTGGGAAGGCCTTCCTTTGAGCTGCTGTTTCATCCTGCTGCAGGGTCTGTGAGCAAGGCACTCGCTTTGTTTTGCCATCTGTGTGCTAGCCTCACTTGCAAAGGTCCTGAAAAACATAACTGCAACTCCACTTCACAGTAAGAGGTTTCAGTATCCTCTATTATTCATCTTTAATCTTGAGGTACTCTCAGCTTCAGTATTGGAAGATGTACTCAGAAAAATAAAGAACAAGCAAAAATCCAACATTCAAAACCACACTTCCTCAGAGTAAGTAATTATTAAGAGCTGTGTTATAAAAATCCCGAAAACACAAAGACATGAACTGTACAAAAAATCTACAGAGGGTATGAGAACTTGTAACATGTAAAACAGCCAGCAGCTAAAAGTGTATTTCACTCTGACTCTGTAAAGGAACATACATTATCATGTCAATGCAATCACAGGCGGGAGGACTGAGGCAGTGTAGAAGTAAGGAAAAATAAATAATTGAGACTGAGTAAAAGAGTAAACATGAAGGAAGTAAACTGAAGAGACGCTGCCCTGATGCTGACCTGACTGGTTGGTTACCTGCTATCTTCTCGTAGTCGTGTGTTTGGGAGTCAGAGCTGCTGCTCTCCTCCAGGTCCTGCCTCCTCTGTCCAATGGCTCCATCCAGGTCGCTGAAGTCACCTGGAAAACTCTTCATGGACACACAGACACAAACCAGCCTGTGTATCATTTAATTATTACTGTGCTATCACTGAACGCATGAGATAAAATATGAAGTCCTTTTACATGGTTGTTGAACAGGTATGTTAACTGGTTTTTAATGTTATGAAAGATGAGTGATGCTGAAAGTCACACATAAAACTATGATTAAAACAAAACAAAACAAAACAAAAACATACCTATCAACAATAAATTATTGCACATGTAAGGGGGGTGCATTTTAGTTTAAGGCCTGTTAATATTCACTATTGCTGCTCCCAGTCTGTGATCGCCAGTTTTCAGTTTTGATTTGGTGATTCATTTAAAAAAATGATTTCAAAATGTTCAGATGCACTGGGAGGGACAACAAAGACAACAAAGTGATTTTAGTGGCTTGTTTATACATTTTTATACAGCATTTTTTTATACAGCATGACAGCTACAGCTGTCATGCTGTAGCCAGTGTTATGTACAATACTATACTGGGGATTAATCTGTTACGGTGCGCGTGTGTCTGATTTACCAGAGGAAAACAAGGCGATAAAGATGACCTCTGACCTCTGAAGCTACTCTCAGCTGAAGAGGGAATAGGGCTGCTACAAGGACTTTTCTCCTGTAAATTGAATCAAAGAAGTGGGTAGAAATACTGAAAAAAAATTTTTTTTAAATGAACTTTAAAAAACATCTAAACAATTTAGAAAAAACTTTTCACACATTTCAAAACAAATTATTATTGTAATTTTTTGCCTAATGTTAATGCTTTTCAAAAATGAATGTATTTGTGGATTTGACTACAAGAGTTTGTGGAATGCATCTAACCATCACCATTCTCATACCCTTGTTACTTTATTTGTGTATTTGGCCTATGAACGTTATTTAAAAATCAATGTCACTATAAATTTAGTTAAACATGATTTTTATCCTTCTTAAAAGTGAAGATGTGGCTGCATGTGGGATGACTTTCATACCTCCAGATGGAGACAGACGGACATCAAGATCTTGTAGGTGTTGTCTCTGGACAGGAAAGACACGAACACATACTACAATAAAAAACACAACAGGTTTACTTCTTTAATTCAGAAACACAATGGTGTTTAAAGGAAGGAGTGTAAAACATATCATTCTCTCACCCTGTCATTGCTCGTGGCAATCACCAGAGCGTTTGGCACCAGTATGGCAGTTTTGGTCTTCTTGATGTGAGTAACAGACACCACAGGGATGGCAATCTGGGATGGACAAACACTAAGATTGAGTTCAGCTGTACAGGAACTGGTTTACTGTCTGTTGGCACTGAGCCATTTATCCTGTGGGAATCAGCAGTCACACTGTCATAGATGCTATGAAACCTCAACACATAAGGAAACTGAAGCACATCGGGAGATTTAGGTAAAGGTTGGTTTTAGTAGAGAAACACTATTTTTTTCTGTCAAATATAAGAAACACATAAAACATAAAATTTATAAACATATAAACTCAAAGTGCTGATCTCTCCTACATTTTTGACATAACCCCATGTCTGTGTGGGTTCCTTTTCCACAAGCAAAAATACACATTAGAGTCAAAATGGTCAGCTAGAAAAGACTACAGGTGCTCTATTACAGCTAAACATGAATGTGTCATTATCATCTGAACTCTGAGCAAACACTTTAGCTCAAGTTAATCCATGAGAATGTTGACACTTCTCCTGAAATCATACCCGCTGCTGGCACCTTTCTTCATTCACCGCAGTGAAACATGTCCTATCGTAACATGTTAAAATAACATGTTAATATGTCACCAAAGCACCAGGAAACACTGAAGACGTAGCTCTGTGCCAAAGTAACCTGCAAGATGGTTTGTTTCAATAAACTACCAGAGAAGTCAACCATGGAAACAGTTTGAAAATGGGTAGAAACATTTAAACAGTTGATGAATGACTACTTGAACCACATGCCTATCATGTGTAACCTGAAGCAAAAAAAAATGTGGTGACGCTCATGAGTCAAGGGCTTGCCCATAACTAAATTAAGAAAATACTTTTTTTCTTACAATGAAACAAAAAAAGTAAAGGAAGCTAGAAGGAAGTCAGAATTCTGACTCTGGATGCAAAAGTTGGAACTTTTCTCTGGTATGACACCTAACCTTCAACTATTGCTGCCAGCGTTTCCTCAAAGCTGGCTGACTGGGCGAGTGAAGTGCCAAATACCTTTAGGGTAGAAAAGTTTTCATGTTGCAAAGAAAAAAGAATGCAAAAGAGAAGCTGCTTTTCCTAAAACAAACAAAAATGGAAAAAATACTGAAAACAGAAGTAGACTGCTCTGTAATACAAGTACGTCTGCTGTGAACTATGCTGGTTTATGGTACCTTCGTGTCTTTGCCAAAGACCTTGGAATGGAAGCAGATCCAGTGATCAGAGATGAACATTCGTCCCTGGTAGAGGATGTCTTTCTGCAGAGCACAGGTGTAACCTGACAAATGGGTAAATAGCATCAAGTGACTGAGGGGAATGTAAAACACAAGTGTTAAATTAGTGGAAAGGAAGGGTGTTGAATACAATGTAGGGCTCTGAAAACATGCAGATCTAACCCATCCAACGTTTTACATTTATAGAAGTTTAAAAATGGTAAGAAAATTCTGGCTTTCATCAAAAAAATTGTTTACTTTTACTCCAGGAGCAATTGCAGCAATCAGAACCCTTTCAATACACATGGTTTTATATATATTCTATTCTGGTGTTTAAAGTGTTAAATATTGAATTATTATTTCCTTCAGTGATTAAGGTGAAGCAGATCACTGTGATCATTAAGGACTCACTTTGTCTGAGCTGCTCTTCTTTGCTGATTTCCTTGAATATTTTATGGTACTGACAGTTACTCTTTGAAAGCTGAAACAAGACACACACGCACGCACGCACACACGCACGCACACACACAAACACACACACACACACACACACACACACACACACACACACACACACACACACACACACACACACACACACACACACACACACACACACACACACACACACACACACACACACACACACACACACACACACACACACACACAGTTAGATTACAGTAATGTTCACACACTCACATTAATCATAAAAAATGGTTTTTTGTAAATGCAGTGAAGCACCAGTAAACTGCTTTTTGTGTGTATTTATCATGTTTGAGGAGCTATAGAAGCCATTCAGGTTAGTCAAAATGTGCTTCTGGTAGGTTGGATTATACTTTGGACATATGTTTTTAGCATCCCATTGAAATAAAGAGCCCAAATCAAGTTTGTTTACTGATGATTTTGATGTTACCTGTCTGATTGATTCCATGCTGTAATGTTTACAGGTGTCAAAAAGGATGTATTAAAAGTAAGCTGAGCGAATGCTAACCTGGCTGTAATGGGACTTCTTCCTCTCTATTTTGGGATCTGAGTCTGTTTGGACCTGAGTCAACAGGGAGTGGTCGAAGGTCTTTGACCTGCAGACAAAACAAATACTGTATCAATACAGAGAGATAATGATTAACTTATTACATTGATAAAAACGTTAGAATGATAGGACTCTGAAATATTTTTATACATTGGTTTGGTCTCCTGAGATGTTATGATAGAGGGAAGAACAAATAAATCACTTTATGGCACAATTGAAAGGATTACCGCATGTATACAGTATAAAGCTTGAACTATGATTTATATACATGAGTAAGTAGTTATTATATCCCGCTTCAACGCGGTGATGTATTGTAATTGTTAGTAATCCTGTGTTCTTCCGTCCATCTGTCCATCCGTCTGTTTATCCGTCTGTTAGTCCACCAAATATCTTTGCAACCTTTGCAGATAGAAAGATGAAACAAAAAAAACATTACTAGGGCAGCAAAGGGGATGAAAATGAGATGATGACCTTGACCTTGAGAAAACTAGGTCAATGACAAATTTTAACTTTTGTACACTCAGGAACCGGATAAGATAGAAAGACGAGGGAGAAGGTCAGTGTGAGTAAGACCGTAGATCAAAGCTTATGTTTTGATCTATGACAGTAGGTCAGAGCACTAGCTTTGATCTTTGACCTATGCAAGAAGGTCAGGGTAAAAAATTTAATTCAGGGGTGTTGTGGGATGTTGGGATTTGGTTCTAGTTGATGAGAGTTGATGCATGAGCAGCTAATTAATGCGTCAGTGCAGGTCATCCAAACATTATTTGGCAGACCTTAATGATGGGACCCTCTTCTTACGTAAACACTGATAAATGCTCTATTGGGGCATGGTTATGACATCACATTAACCCTTTGCCGGCCATTCCTCACTTATCTTTGTGTGTATTCCAATAAATTCAGTTTTATGTGAAAAAAGACCAAAGGACCTCACTGCAACTGTTGTTATTTACTTGGCCAAATCAAGAGGACAAATTATTTAATAACAATATGTTGACTGAGTAATTTGGTGATTTCCACGTGTCTGGTGTGTTTTGCAAAAGAATGTTTTACTTTCTTTACCAGGTCCATGAAAGGCTTTGTATTATCAGTCGAAATTTGCTAATATTATGAGTGACTACTTTCCCAACTAAACTGTAGAAGCTTATAGTCCACGACAATTGTGAGTCAAAAATGAGAATGTAGTTTACATCTGTCAAAGACGCCATGAACATCATTTATAAATCAAGATGACTCAGCTACTTCAGCTCTGTATGAATTCATTGTTCATGCATTTATTGAGGTTTGACACGCTATTAACATGTGTAATAATGGGTAGTTCACGAAGTTCAAGTATGAAGTACTACTCTTTCATAAATGATTCATTATACATAATGTATTTAGAGGTGCGATTAATTGGTGTAATTTGAGAGTTTGGATATTTATCTCATGAATTCAAAAAACTGCAACTTTTTTTTTTTCAAATGAACGTAAGACGGATGCTCATGACACTGTGAAAAGTCTCAGATTCACTCCTTAGAGAACAAACTCTATGCTGATGTTCTGTTGACATCCAACATGAGCTACATGAGTCAGGAGGTTGAGTTGTGTTCTGCTCACATGCTGTATGTGAAACATTTAGCTGACTATTGATTCCTCCTTGTAATTGAATGAAAATTAAAACTACAGGAAGTGACCACTGGTCATCACAGGATTGATGATTTTAAGCCCAAAAGTGGCTTTTTATATTATGCTAGGACCCGTATTTGTTAGGTGGTAAATTTCATAAAATGTGACTGTGTAATTTACCTAACCAAAACTGGTTTCTTCCTGCTGTGCTCTTGTTGGTCCAGATCATCAGTCTGCAGACACTCGTTGACCATCCTGTCATATCTTTGCCGCTCTTCAACGTTTTCTACATCTGAACTGCAGACAGCAGGACAACAACATTCACACAACAAAAAAGAAGAAGCAAAAGACTTCACTTAGCAGCAACTTGGGTCTACTGGAGCACAGAGCTAATGTCAGGTAGATGGTATATACCAATAGAATATACCTATCGTGCATAGCTGACCAACTGTTATGCTCTAACCAGCATTTTCACTAGCTTTCACCAGGTTTCTCAAAAGAAACCACAAAGGATCTCAAGCCAAACATTGAGAGCCCATTTGCAGACATACAGTAACGTTATGATAAAATGGCTATTTGGGTTTTTAGGTCCTAGATTGTAGAGATTTTATCCAGACTTACAAGATATTTGAAAATCCAAAAAATTACTAATTAATCAGCTGATATTAATGCTTGAACATCAACACATAGATTAAAAGACCGAAATTTGTATACAAGTATACCAACAATAGATTCTACTAAATGAACAAACTCTTGCTGGCATGCTAGTTGCGTTATTCAGATACTAGTACTACATATGTGTTTCCAGTCTACTGCTATAGAACAGACTTGTCCTAACCCTGTCTGCAGTCAAACTCACTAATAATCCCTTTCCTCATGCTTTGCAGGTCCTCGGTTACACCTCCTGGCATCGTCCTGCGATGTCTGCAGGTTCAAACACTCCTCTGTCATCACGCCCCAAAGCTGTTCCCATACAACACCAAGAAGTCCTGCTATCCTGTGTGCCTGCTGTCGGGTGACCTGGAACCTGGACTGAACCTGCAGTTTGATCCTCTGCTCCTCCACCTGCCTGTGGGAGTGTCCTCTGGGCCTCCTGATCGAGTGTTCCAGCCAATCAGATGGTAGAACAGGGTAGTGAGTGTGTGTCTGTATGTGTTTTTCTGTGTTTGGAAAACACACAAATACACACAACTATTTAAACCTGTGATTAATGACTTTTTACCCAGTTATATTTGGAGAGTAATGTTACTTTTTTGCTCTCTTCTCTGTTGCTGAATTTGCATGTTAGTTGTTTTCATTACAAATCATCACAGGCATGAAATGTGGAGATATCTGGTGTCAGAGTTTCCCCACGTCACTCTTCCTGGTTCAGTTTACAAAGGAATGAAACTCTTTTTCTTACATGTCTTGTCTTTCATAGCTGGACAAACAGGAAGACATCTGATCCGTCTCTTTTTTTTCAAAATCTTTTTATTTTTACTGTATGTGTGTAAAGGACTATGGTCAGAGAAGAATCATGCTGTCACCAGTCCTCTATGGTGACGGTTCAGGAAACTCATGATGTCTGAAAATGGGATTAGTGAATTTTCCTTTCACTAATTAAATAGCATAGAATAGAACAGGACTAGGTAGAATAGAATAGAATAGAATAGAATAGAATAGAATAGAATAGAATAGAATAGAATAGAATAGAATAGAATAGAATAGAATTAACACTGTATTTTAACAAAGTACCACTGCACAAACACAGTGCTTCTTGCTGACATATAAGTTTGGACCTTCGTCAAGAAAATTATCCACCCAAATTTTTTTTTTGCAGCAAATCAAATTGTGATCCCCTGAGGCGTTGTGACCTCATTTGAATTTGGCACCAGGCATTGGCTACCTTTGCACTAGTTTTTAAGTTGGCCGTCGCAATTGAGATCACATTTCCTGCTAATGTGCTGTGTCACCTCAACTTTCACTGATCTTTCACAGTATTCTGTCTGGGAAACATATAATGGACAGGAATTCTATACATCCCCAACCGATCACAGTACAGTGAAATGAACGTACTTTAAACTGTGTGAATTCAATCTTAATGAAGATACGTGATTGGAATATTATCCTGCTTCTGTGCGTGTGTGTATGTGTGTGTGTGTGTGTGTGTGTGTGTCACTGGCATCAGATGCAGGTCACTGGCTGCCGTCACAGTCAACAAACATGTTATGTGGGTTATGTCAGTCTGTTGTTCTCTTTCAATCACATCCAACCAGCACAGAAACACAAAGATAAATAAAAATCCGATGCACAAATGCATTACAGATTAACATTTGGTAAACACAGTTAATCCCATAAGGACTAAACAAATTCATGTATCAGAAGGTGGTTAGCATACATTAGTGTAAAGACTGGAGGTACTCTGAACTGTTCAGTGTTAACTGAATCTGTGCATAAGTGTCTGAAGTTTATACAGAAGTTTAAACTCACTAACACACTGAAGAAAAAAATGTTTTTTGAGAAATGTGCTTGAACTATGTGCTTGAACTTGAGAGTTGGGGTGTTTTGTAAAACATAAAAAACTAATAACAAAAATATTCCCACCATGCAAACACTCAACCGCACACAATCATGTACACAGCCATAAACAAATGCTGTACTTTGAAATACAAATAGAACTGAGTTGTTCACTGAATCATTTTTTGGAGGTGATTTTTGATTCTACTTTCAGCTTTTGCTGATTCACCTTTTTTCAGTTTCGCTCAAGTTCTCAATTATTTTCGAATTAATAATTTCCAATGATCACATGATCATTGTATCGAGCTCGGTAAATTAATTGTCAATATGCCTGTTGCCGGTACTCATTTTTTTTGTGTTGCTCTCTAATTTATTACTTCCATTGGCAGAAATAGAGTTCTTGTCGTCGTACGTATTGTACCAGCGCAAACATCTCTTCGTACTCTTTTGATGTTTGTGTTAAATTAACCTTAGAGTATTTACCAGTACAGAAAAGTTACTGTTGTGCAAATCAAGCAGGAGACGTGACAATAAGATGTACAGTGAGAGAGGCTCATCAGAACTTACAGTGGCTTGTGTATTGTGGTGTGTAAACACGGACTGCGCACCCTTTGAACGCGCAAACATGAACTGCTTGAACTGCACACTGGGATTTCTGCCAAAAACATGAAAAATCAACACATTCATTTAAGATTTTATTTAGAAAATTGTAAAGAACCACTGCAATGTTCTCTGTCACTGCAGAGAACATGTGTGTTTGAAGTGGCGTCTGTTTCAACTACTTTGATTTGTATACGTTGACCTGTCCTCGACTCTGCCAGTGTTTGAGAGACTAAATCAAAATTTTAAGTCTATATCAACACTACTGTAATTTGACACTCTGACAAGGAGATATTAAGATATCTAGTCCTCAGCTGGGAAACCAATCTCAGTTTTACAAAAGTCTTAAAACACAAATTCAATGAATGCAGAAGAGAAAGAAGGTAATTTGCATGGAATATAAATGAAATCAACTGTGAAGGCAGAGGACATTTATTAATTTATTCGTCAACATTTATTGTCGACTGAGGCGGCACGGTGGCGCAGTGGTTAGCGCTGCTGCCTCACAACACGGCGGACCCGGGTTCGAGTCCCGCTCTGTGCGGAGTTCGCATGCTCTCCCCGTGTCTGCGTGGGTTCTCTCCGGGTTCTCCGGCTTCCTCCCACCTCCAAAAGCATGCGCTTTAGCTTGATTGTCCGGTCCCAAATTGACCATAGGAGTGAGTGTGTGTGTGAATGATTGTTTGTTTCTATGTGGCTCCGCGGTACACTGGCGTCGTGCCCGGAGTGTCCCCAGCCTCACGCCCTGAGACTGCCAGGATAGGCACTGGCTACCCCGCGACCTGCGTTAGCGGATTAAGCGGGTTGGAAAATGAATGAATGATATTGTCGACTGTTATCTCCCATCCTTCTCTTTCCCCTTGTCAAGGTGTTATTGAGCAAGGCAGCCACAACACTGTGGTTCCATTGTCTTAAAGTAAAGTTCTACTAAGGTTTGCTGGGCAACATTGTGGACATCATCCTTGTTCACACAGATCTGTATGAACTACTAAAGATGCTGTGTTTGAATGA
This sequence comes from Antennarius striatus, assembly GCF_040054535.1. Lineage (NCBI taxonomy): Eukaryota > Metazoa > Chordata > Actinopteri > Lophiiformes > Antennariidae > Antennarius > Antennarius striatus. The sequence goes on along the minus strand of NC_090778.1, from coordinate 8,275,492 downwards.
ATAGAAATTAAAATCAGCACTACAGTATAAAAATTTAAATAAACTGAACAGGGTCAACTGGACTGTTTTCAAAAGATTCAAAATACTTGTGTCATGTAATTGAATGCTGAGAGAAAGTTACTGATTTATGAAGGAGCCTTTGTTAACATCTCTCTACCTCCTCTCACCCCCTTGCACAGCTATCCTTAAGCAAGCCTTACTCCAGACACTGACCCTAGCCTGTTCCTCATTTACTGGGCAGACATGAGCTACTGCATACCTAACGGCAGGTCCCAGGCCAGGATGAACTGGAAGGCATAGTCCCATAAAAGGTCTGTGTCAAATCAAATAACCAGATGACTGAGATGAGAAATCCATGCCAGATTTGGTGATGTTTTTGCCAAAGGGATTCAAATGGATGTTCACCTGTAAAGTCCCGCCACAGGAAACAGAAGAAATATGGGAAAAGAGGAAAAAAGCAGCAGCAGGAGCTGTTAAGTTGTTGTTAAAAGAGGCACAACAGCACAGGTCTATGTCATCCCTATTGCCTTGTCCAGTTACAATTTGGTATAATAAGGAAGCAAAATGCCAGAACAAGCTTTCTGAAAAGTGCTGTCAGAACACTTAATAGCTGAGACTGTTCAAGGCGTAAAAGAATTATAGACACTAATTCAACAAAAGATGTACTTACCGCCGAGAACGACACCCAGCTGTGTTGAAAAGAGCAGAGGGATGTTTGGATATCAGATTCATCTTTTTGGACAGAAATAAGCCAAGTGGAGTTTAGTTCTCCATCACAGAGGAGAAATCTAGTTCAGCTCATGTTACTCTGTTTTGTTTTTTTCTGTGCTCCACTTATTTCATCAATTTGACCTCGTGGAGGAAATGCTCTGGTTACAAATGACACTCCTTGACTCAACAAATAAACAGGATGTTACCGTATGTTACCATCTGTGCAGTGGCTCTGTCTGGTTTGACAACAGTACAGAGTGCAAAGGTCATGCAACCTATAGATACAGTATTACATGGAACCCTGTAATTTTTCCTGACCCAGATCCTTTTTCAGTACCGTAAGTCTATATCCTGATTTTATATTTTCACAATAAACGAAATGCTGCAGCGCCCCCTGGTGGTACCCCAGCGCCATCTTCTGACAGAAAGTGCGTCTCTTCTCTTCATAAATCAAATCTGTGGCTTCTCAATTATTTGTCAAGATAAATATTCTCGTGGGAAGAGAATTGAAACAAAACACTTTCACCTTACAAAAAACAAACAATGAGATGAAGCTACGTGGGAGTAGAACTATATTCTATTAGGCACATATTTTTTTCTTCGATAAAAGAACAATGTCTTAATTTCATAGTGGGTTTGGGGATGTGGATGGACTTTGTCAATTTTATAGCTCTAAAACAGGGATTATTTTCTTTTATTCTAGTAAATGGGACCTTACATCATACCCACCGAGCACCCCTGTCAGCTGTCATTCAGCCCGTGTAGTAGTTTGTGATGGAGCAGGCCTGATCCAGCAGCCTACAACCGACCTGCTTGTGTCGGTGCTCTCCGACACACTGCGACGGCTTGACAATGAGTTGAATGCTGATTATTGCGGAGATCGACAAAGGACGCGCGGAAAAAGGAGGAGATGAACCGTTTTCTGAGAGCTGAGGAGAATGGAGGTCTGCTGACGGACTGCAGGGACCTGTCACCCAACCACACTGCCTCCTCCTCCTCCTCCTCCTCCTCCTCCACCTCTTCCTCCTCCTCCTCCTTCTCCATCTCCAACACCTCTACCTCCTCCTCCAGCGCCGCTGGCATTGCCGACAGACACACGGCCCTGCCCTCGCTCCAGACCCGGTTACCTGTCGGCGGTAGCGGCGGCAGTGGCGGGTCGGAGCCGAGGAGATCCGCGCTGAAACGCAGCCGAGGCGGTCGGCAGGAACGGGAAGAACCGGAGGCGGCAGATCGCACGCCGGCTGCCGTCGCGGTGCGCGGCGGTAGCGACTCGTGCGTCGGGGTCGGTAAACATCAGCAGCAGCGTCGCGAGGCTCAAGGACGCAGCGTCGGTGATCTGGAGATGATTTCAGCGGTCGGTAGAGACGCGGACGGCTGCAGCGGCGGCAACAATTGCGTCTCCGAGGTGACCACGGCCTCTCCTGCGAGTTGCGCCAAAGGCAAAGAGGAGAGGAAGGGTAAGAACGTGATCCGGGGCTGGAAGAGGGACCGAGACAGGGAGAGGGACGCAGCCGCTCTGCCCGCTCCTCCTGTCCGGACGCGGAAAGAGAAGCCCGGCGATGGCTCGTCTCCTCCTCCCTCTGTCTTCCTCCCTTCGTCAACGCTGCCAGAGCATCATCTCTGCCGCGACGGCCCCGGACACTGTCACTGCGCCGCGGCCGACTCCAGGATCATGGGAGATAATAGCAACTCCAACAACGTAAACAATAACAATAACTGCGGGAGTAGCGGCGGCGGCGCTGCCAGCAAATCCACGCTGGATTGTGGAGTTAAAAGCGGCGGCGGAGGTGCTATTGTTGTCAGGCGGCAGCATGACGACACGCCGGCGGCCAAGAAACACCGAGGAGCAGAGAAGGTAAGCAGCTTTTATTGTCTAGAGGCGGATTTGAAAGACATCAACAGACAAACAAACACAGCAGCCATCGTTTCACACCTGCAGCTCCTCCACATCGGCCGGACAGATTTCATTTAGAAGTGGTAGGCATAAAAAAAAGGAGAGAAATTAAATATTTTTGATATTCAGAGCACACACAGTCAACCAGATGCAGGTGTGGAGGCCACAAAGAAGCCTGCAGACACACAGCAGGAATGTTTAAATGGATGGAGCGCTGACCGGCCTCATGATATTTATTTCCTTTTGTTGTTGCCCAGGTGGTGTCATTGTTCCCACTGTCAGTTTGTCTGCTGATATTTACCATGCTGATGCATAGAAAGGATTCTTTCCCCCTTTTTTTCTTTTGGCGGGGAGAGGAAGAGAGAAGGAGGATGATGATGATAAGGGAGCAGCAGTGTATCCACCCTCTATATCCATCCTCTTCCTCCTCTTCCTCCTCCTTCTCTTCCTTTTAGAATCATTTATCCTCCTTGTTTTAAAGGGTTTAAAGGAGAATGCAACTGTTTCCATGTACATCGAGATGTTCTTCAATTCAAAAAGATGAGAGTGAATAGGAAGGAACCTCTTGTCTGAAATCCTCCTTTCAGGCATGTACATAGGCTTTGTTTGCACAATTAACTTGGGGAAATACCCTCAGTGACGGCATGATGTGCTTTGATAATCGTTTGCCAAGTGTGTGGGTCAAAAACGATTAGAAATAAGATAAATACTGCAAAAAGGACTGCTGAGGTTTAACAAGCCTTTCTGGGATGCTTTTTCTAGTCAAGGTTTAACAGGGATGTTGACACTAACATTATTTTCGGGTTTAAGTAATTCCTCCACAGGGGAGACAAAGATGGAGGGATGGGTGGAGAGGTGATATGGTGAAAGAGATGTTTGATAGAGAGGGGAGAATTGGACCTGACAGCAGAGGACACTGAAAGAGTCTGACAGGCGCAGAAAAAAACAAACAGATGGAGGATGTCTACAAGGAGGCTTTTTTTTTCAGTTTTTCTGGTGGATGCAGGATTAGACGATGCAGGAAAAACCAAAGCATCCTCCCTACTGCTGGCAGATGCTGCTGACAGGAGGAACGCTGGCTTGCCCCGGCTGCTTTGTTTATTTGTTGATCTGAAGGATTCCCATTCAGTGGGACACACACACACACACACACACACACACACACACACACACACACACACACACACACACACACACGCACGCTCACCCTCTGTGGTGACTGTAATTCATTCCCTGTCAGAAGAGATCTGGGTGCCGATGAAGAGACCTATGATGGTAGTGGTGAAACTTTCAGTTTAATACATTTAAAACTGAACTATGAGATGAGTTTTGACACTAAAATGTTATTATTTAAAGAAAGCCAACCAAATGTTGGCACAGATGATTGTTAGACGAAATGTGATCAATATTAATCTGTTTTTGCTTTCTTAAAAATCCTTTTGAGGGTAGAACTCTTACTTGTGGCTGTAGTCGGGGGTTTTAACCTCTGCAGTGTGTGAAGGCCTGTGCCTCTTCCCTTCACATCATCAGTATTTGAATTATTGAGTTTGTAGTCCGCTCTTTGGTCTTTAATCTGACATTTTTTTGTTTTTGTTTTGTTGTTTTTTAACCCTTTTGGGGCAGCAGTAGTTCAGTCCACTGGGTCTTGGGCTCGGGACTGGAGGGTAGCTGGCTCTAGGCTCATGTGGACCAAAATGTTCAGTTTGTGAGCTAACAGTGGAGAGGTGCCAGTTCACAAACTGAGCACTGCTGAGATGACTTTGAGCAAGGCACTGTCCACTTACAGTTGATCATTGGGGCGCACCACGAAGGAGCTGCCCGCCGCTCCACCTCTCAGTATTATCTGCAAGTAAGCATGCAGATAATACTGTGTGTGTGTGTGTGTGTGTGTGTGTGTGTGTGTGTGTGTGTGTGTGTGTGTGTGTGTGTGTTTGTTTGTTTGTTTGTTTGTTTCTGGGCCTGTATATACATAGATTTGAAAAATAATTTCCCCAAGGGGATTATTAAAGTACCTTTCTTTTTCTTCTTTTTTAGCTTCATTTGGTTATTTTTAATGTGATATTTAAAGCACAATATGTAGTTTGATATTATACATTTGTTCATTTGTAATCAAAACATAAACAAAAGACATCCTGTTTGTAGTGTAGGATCATGGGAGTTGTTTTCTTCAGTGAAGTAACATTGCAGATTAAATGGCTCAGATGAAGAAATGGTTTTGTTTCTTATATTTAGTCACATTTAAGCTTTTAAAACCTGATCGAGTCTGGAATCATGTTGCATCACATGCATGAGGACTAACTTCACCGATTACCTGTCCATTTTTAAACCAGCACACGCTGCAAAACTGAACAGTAATTGTGCATCCACAGAATAGGTTAAGACCATGGTGTCAGAGGGCGTGATGCAACACCTAATGTGATCTCATGGGGAGGCAGAACAAAATGGTGATTGGAGTGGTGCAACAATGCTTTTACAGTGTGAAATAAGATGAACAGAAGGCAAAAATCTGAATGAGACTATATTTCACTGAAAAAATCTCTGCTTATGACCTAAATGTTTACGGCCGTTTATTGGGGATGACTCACTCATGCTTTGTTGTTGTCTGGCTTTGCAAATAGTGATGTATTCAGGTTTCATATCCATCTAGCAAACAATTTTTGAAAATCGGTGTTCCCCATGTGTTCACAAGCCAAGGTGACAGACAGGATCCTTGGCCTGATTCTCCTGTGGTGTGAGCCAGACTATTCAGAATTTCTATATCGATATCTGATCACATGTCCCAGAAGCTACTGAGAGAGGTGGACAAATGAAATCTGTTATTAGCTTGTTTAAATATATCTACTTGTTTTGGTGTCAATATTGTTGGAAAAACTGGGGTTGATATAAGAACAAATGCAGAATTAGAATTAGAATGTTTGATATGGAAATGATGTATGTTCTATGTCCCAAGAAAAAGAAAATATATCGAAAATCATAGCCCATAAGTAATAAACTATTTTGGTGTGAGGTTGGGTGTGTTTAATTAGTCTTGAATCAAACACTGTAATTGCTTTTTCATTTTAGAATTTTAGAGCTGTAGGAACATTTAAATGACTCAACTCAAATCATAAGCAGAATATGAGATTTTATGATGCATCTCATTTTAATTGAATCCAAATTGGATTAAACAGTCACATCCCCGCTGACAGGAACAACCGTGGCAGTGTTGAATAGATGGAATATCTGTATTAAGCCTGGATAGAGAGCTGAGAAATAACATTGTAGTTAAAGAAGATTACTAGACATTACTACACATATTAAACATATTTCATAGAGACAGCAGAAGTCCCTGTCCTCAGTTAAAGGCTGATACCCTACAGCTTGTCTACACAGGAGGCATTTCATCCTTGTTTTTCAGCATCATCTTGGGCACATCTGCTGGAACAGATACACTTCTTATTTAATCAATACAGCTCTCTGCACAGACTGCAACGGCTTTACACTTTCTCGCATAAACCATTGAAGTCTGTTTTATTTTCCATTTCTCATGTAAAATTATGGGACAGAGTGATGATCTTTGAGTGCTTTCAAGATGGGGGTGACCTTCACTGAACACTGACTGAAGGGATCGGATATCGACAGATGGAGGACTGGAGCTGCTGCTCTGCTTTCACTACACCAGCTATAGACATGGTGGAAGAGTGTACAGTACTGACTGACTGCACCAACACGAAAAATACTGATTGAGTAACTCTATCTCTGAGAAATTATTTTTATAACACCACTCATACACTTAGGTAAATATGTCCATGTCTATTTATAGTTAGAGATAACATTTATTACTAGGAGGAAGGAGGTTATGACTTCACATGAATGCAGTGGTTCATTTAAACATTCACTTTGATTGTGAAGGATTGTTCTCATTGTACATTTTAATTTTCTTTCATAAGATCCATTAATATGCTGAACTATATAAGCTGGTTATTTTTCCTCACTGCTCTGTTTCTTCCTCGCTGAGGCCTCCTCCTTTAACGTCGTAGCTTCTGGTTGACAACTATTTGATGTGTGATTCAGCTCTGCCATTGGTGCTGCTTTGCATAAAGATTTGTCACGATTCTAACTTTAGATATGAAGGAGGGACGCGTGTGCCTGAGCATGGTATGGTAGTTTTAACACTTCATGAACACATACATCACTGAAAGTATCAATTCAATTAACTGACATGAGGCCTGTCAAAACTTGAATTAGACATTTTCAGTGAATTACTCGCTCTGAAATGAAGTTATACAATCAGTTTGGGGTTTTGTTGGTTTGTTTGTTTACTGGCTGGGTAGCAAAAAATAAAATTTAGATTACATCCAGATAAAAAAGCGGATTTAGGAATGTTTGTTACTTGGAGTGTGCCAATGAAGACACAGATGGATTTTGGACTAAATTCAAAGAAAGAGGAGGAGTTGTTTTTTTCCCTTTACGTTCCAAGAAAATGAAGGACAGCCATTTTGATGCCTCGTGTCCTGTTTGGGATTAAATTATGATTCATGAGGAGCACAGTAAGGTTAAGGTTACGTCACATACTCAGTAAAATACTTTATTAATAGGTTATTTAAAGTTATGTTTCTTTAACAAAACATTTGCTGTTGCAAATAAGTTAAGCTTTAGTTTTCCATCCATTCATCCATTTTCTTAACTGCTTTGTCTGCTGACGTGGGTCGCAGGGAGCTGGAGCCTATCCCAGCTGACTTGTGCATGAGGCGGGGGACACTCCGGGCAGGACGCCAGTGTGCCGCACAGCCACACAGAGATGCAGACAAACATGCACGCACACACTCACACCTACAATCAATTTGGGACCATCCAATTAACATGAAGCACATGTTTTTGGAGGTGGAAGGAAGCCGTAGAACCTGGAGAGAACCCATGCAGACACGGAGAAAACATGCAAACTCCACACAAAGCGGGACACAAACCCGGGACCACCTTACTGTGCGCGACAGCGCTACCGACTTTAGATTTATTTATCATATTGTCAACATTTGATAATTAGCATTACACACAAAGTGCAGGTGGTGGGAATGTAATTACCTTATACTGTTTAAACTGAAGTGTTGGACAAATAAACAGTTTGACTTGATGATAGCGCTGTGGAGGTACGGATGTGTCTACGAGAGGTGGCAGTAGAGTTTTTGACTGGGTTGTTCAACAGGATCTTAGATAGTGAAAATATGCCTGAGGAATGGAGAAGTGTGCTGGTGCCCATTTTTAAGAACAAGGGAGATGTGCAGAGTTGTGGCAACTACAGAGGAATAAAGCTGATGAGCCATACAATGAAGTTATGGGAAAGAGTAGTTGAAGCTCGACTAAGGACAGAAGTGAGCATTTATGAGCAGCAGTATGGTTTCATGCCAAAAAAGAGTACTACAGATGCAGTATTTGCTTTGAGGATGTTGACAGAGAAGTAAATACAGAGAAGGCCAGAGGGAGCTGCATTGTGTTTTTGTAGATCTGGAGAAAGCTTATGACAGGGTGCCCATAAAGGAACTGTGATTATGTATGAGGAAGTCTGGAGTGGCAGAGAAGTATGTTAGAGTGATTCAGGACATGTATGAGGACTGTAAGACAGTGGTGAGGTGTGCTGTAGGTGTGACAGAGGAGTTCAAGGTGGAGGTGGGACTGCATCAGGGATCAGCTCTGAGCCCCTTCTTGTTCGCTATGGTGATGGACAGGCTGACAGACGAGGTTAGACAGGAATCTCCATGGACTATGATGTTTGCAGATGACATTGTGATCTGCAGTGAGAGCAGGGAACAGGTGGAGGAGAAGCTAGAGAGGTGGAGGTTTGTCCTGGAAAGGAGAGGAATGAAGGTTAGCCGCAGTAAGACAGGGGTACATGTGTGTGAATGGGAGGGACCCAAGTGGAAGAGTGAGGTTACAGGGAGAAGAGATCAAGAAGGTGGAGGATTTTAAGTACTTAGGGTCAACAGTCCAGAGCAATGGAGAGTGTGGAAAAGAGGGAAAGAAACGAGTACCTGCCTCTACACGCTTCTTCACCTTTTTTCCATGGGTGGAGAAAAGTGTCAGGTGTGATGTGTGATAGAAGAGTTTCAGCTGAAATTAAAGGAAAGGTGTACAAAACTGTGATGAGACCAGCGATGTTGTTTTGTCTAGAGACAGTGTCACTGAGGAAAAGACAGGAGACAGAGCTGGAGGTAGCAGAGATGAAGATGCTGAGGTTCTCTCTGGGAGTGACCAGGAAGGATAGGATCAGGAATGAGTACATCAGAGGGACAGCACATGTTAGAGGTTTTGAAGATAAAGTCAGAGAGGCCGGACTGAGATGGTTTGGACATGTCCAGAGTAGAGATAGTGAATATATTTGTAGAAGGATGCTGAGTTTTAAACTGCCAGGCAGGAGGCCTAGAGGAAGACCAAAGATGAGGTTTATGGATGTAGTGAAAAAGGACATGAAGGTAGTTGGTGTGAGAGAGGAGGATGCAGAAGACAGGGTTAGATGGAGGGTTTTGATTCGCTGTGGCGACCCCTGAAGGGGAAAGCCAAAAGGAAAAGAAGAAGACTGATGATAGGAGCTGGACGAAAAGTAAGAGGATGACAAAGCCATTTGGGTTCTGGGAAGCATGAATTTGTGAAACTACTCGGATGTTAATCTACCCAGGATTTGTTGATATATTTCAGTTTTGACCAGAGTTGTAGACCGGCTGATCAGAGTCCTGCTTTGGCTGAACACACCAAATACTATAAGGGTCACATGTACATGATCTTAAATAACGACTTAAATAATCAAGCTGCTATTTCCAATCGGATCCAGCCTCACTGACAGAAATAAAAGCTGCTCTGCTGCTGCTGTAGCTCAGACTGTCATCTGCATGACAATAAGATGCACTTGAGTTTGTCTGTGAATGGTAGCAGCTGCAGCACGCTCTCTTCTTTCTGTCTGCCTGGATTGCTGCAGGCTGGATGAAGCTGAGAAGACAAATGCACTCTACTCCAGTGGGATTTTATTGGTTTATTAAGCTGGAATTCGATCACTTCACACCAGCCTCATGATATCTGTTAAAGTCTGGTTCTTCCTCAAGCCTCTTAAGTGGTTTTATGTTCTTGTTTGGAAATATCATAAAATGCAGCCGTAGATCTGATATGTTATTAAAACATCATCCAGTTTTGACGGTGCACGTTTGCAAAGGCTGTGCTTCCTGTGGTCAGGTCATTCAGGGACAGTTGTTATCAGGGATTGATGCTACAGGTAACAGCCGATGTTGAGTGAACAAGCATCAGGATGGTCAGGAGGGATGAGTGCAGAAAAACAAAATGATTGTGCAATGAAAACTTTATTCATTTAATGATTTGGCGCATATACAATACGGCTTTATATAAGTAAAAAACATCTATGTACGAGCCATTACAGATTCTGATGGTTTCTGGTATAAAACAAAAATAAACCCCATGCTGTGTAGATGTTTAACCTCCACAAATATACACAAGTAAGAAAGTAATAAAATAAATAATATATTTTACAATGTCAGGCAACAATACATGACTGAAACAAAATTGAACATAATGTGAAACTGCAACATTAATACAAAAATAAATTTGAAAGACAGCAATTGCACCTTCATTACTTTCATCCTCTGATCGTAAGTATGTATTTATGTGAATGTGATTTGTTCCTTCCTGAATTACCTTGAAAGTCTCCTGAATGAAGCTATTATCTTTGCTGCTTCACTTATTTGAAATGGCAGATGTAATTGCTGTGTGTACTATTTGAACCATTCTGTATAAATTGTGTAAATTGTTCATTACAAGGAGACTACTCTCCATGGGTCTTGCTGTGACATCTTGATGTTTGATTAAGTGAGAGATCTCAGAGAAGGGTCACATATTCTCCCTGACAGAAGCAAAGACCTGTGAACTAAAGAGCAATCCTCTTGCAACTGATGCACTTTTTGCAACCTCCTGCAGCCACAAGAGATGAAGTGGTGAGAGGATTTTGATCATTGTGGAAACATCATACATCCTTTTGTCTCTGACACTTCAGACAGAACAGGGTTTGGTAACAGTTTCCTTCCCCAGGTGGGACCACAACAGAGACTTTTGTCTCGATGCGTTCCCCTGAAGAAACATTCATGCGAGTAGGGCTGTTGTGAGGTGAATGTCCTTGACCTGTGGTCACTAAAATCTAGTCACTTAATCTTACAGGCAGAGAGGACATTTGTGCCAAATCTCCTGAGCTATTACTTTCAAGGGTGGGGCAGAATGACAGATGGACACCTTTAACAGAATCAGCAAGGAGCTACAACATCTACATCCTGCAACCAGCATGTCACAAAATGACATAATTAAACCATTAACACCATATAATAGAAGGAAATGAGCAATCACTTTAGTAAAGTCCAGATTTGTAAAAAATATGAGGGAAATATATAAAATTCAGATCTTAAGCACTACAGCATTTGCTTATTAATACATGTTCCTGTATGACACCACATTATAAACCAATTTCATTTTAATTATGAATGAGTTTTATTTGGATTAATCGTATTATTCAAACTGTGAGGTTAGTATTAGTATCCAAACAATAATGACAGATTCAGATTCTTTCTTACAATTCTTATTGAAGATCATTAAGTAGCAGAAAGATGCTTTGATTTAAGTCCAGGATTCCATCATTTATCTATCATTTATTTATCAAACCCATTTTAATGACAGAGAAAGTGGAAAGACATAATTAAATCATACTGTTTGTGTTTATTAACAGTTATTAAGTTCAGACCCCTCCTGAAGTGAAAGTCAGTGGACTGTCCATTTATTTTGCTGTCTTATTGTCAGAAAGAGGGAATCTGTCTTCAGATGCATCAAACCCACATCACATGATGTGTCCAGTCTGCTCCTGAGCCTGATAATCATCAGCACTTTGATGTTGTCATACTTTGATTTTCAAATGAGATCGTCTGGAGTGAACCCAAGTCAGGCAGCACGCTCAGATGGCCAAAAGCAACCAGTCAGTATGATGTCTCTCCAAAAACCCTAACACATTTTCTAAATGCACAAAATGTCTAACTCCCAACTCTTTATGTGGATTTTATAGCACTAAGGATTTGACTCATATTTGCCTGATGTCAGTTCTGATACCAGGAAAGACTTTCAAACATTTAGAGCAGTTAGATGGTGTCATATCCACTATCTTATAAATGCTGAGCTTTGGTTTAAAAAGGCTATCCATCTTTATGTGAAGCAGAATCCAGAGATCAAACCTGCATTAAGAAGGAGACCACTGAAAAAACAATGCAGTGCCTCAATCCTTCGAATAACATGGGGATAAACAGGCATAAATCAATGCGACGCTGATCAATTAGATAGCGCCAACCCTTGTTCCAGTTAAAAAGGCATGAATTTTCTTTGAAAATTTACCTGAAACTGGTTGCAAGCAAGACAAACATAGATTGAATAAAAATATTGTGTATCATATTGTCTTGACACAATGTGGTGCAACTGAATTGTTTCAGTATGTGTATATTTACAAGTAAAACAACAATTTTACTTGTGAAAAAACAGAATAAAAGAATGCCCTGATTATAAGGTTCCACATCGAATGTTGAATTTATTGTCAGTCTGCTTAACTTTTCAGCTTAGTGTATATGCTGTTGGAAAAAAATGCAGCTCCCTTTCCTTTCTACCAGAAGTAAAACTGCTTTTCTATTTGAAAGTCTAACCAACATATTGCATGAAAGATGAGGGTGCATTTTTTTGTATTCTAACTTCCGTGTGAGAAAGCAGGATTTATTCAGGGTCCTGCTCACTTCTTATTTAAAATTGTCATCCCTGAATCAGTTTTTGCATTTAGGCCTTTCCACCAAAATGCATTGAGATGGTCTCTATCTTGGACTCTTGCTGTCCCATGAGTTGGTTGTTTTGTTGTTTCATCATGAAAAATACTCTTTCAACCTTCTAACCCTGCCACCATGGCACGTTTTGTGAATGTACTGCAGGTTTGACTAATAGTAAATATCAAGGCGACATTTTTAACGTGGCTGCACTTCAGCACTTCAAAAAGTCAGGTTACGATTAATTAAAATGAATATTTTTTCACCTAGTATTCATATTATTATGCTACAAACAATAAAACAGAATAATTCTGTTTGCATTTATTATTTGTAATCAAATCCATTTGTGCAGCTGTTGTGTTTGTAGCCCTTTCTATGGTGAAAGGGCTACAAGCATACTGGGTGTTATTACAGCATTCAGCGTAAGCAAGAGGACATTCCACAGACTGCTTCTATGTTCTAAGTTAGATTAAACATGCTACTAATTTTTGTTTATGAACTGGTAAGGCATCAGTGTAAGGAATTAAACTCCACAAAATGACGAGACGAGACTCTGTCCTTGTACTGAGGCAGCTTTCTTTACTGAATCAAAAAAAGGGTTGTACATCTCTCAAAACAACTGAGGCTTCTTAGCTTGCCTCCTAACAACAACAATTCTTCTTCTACTTCTTCGCACCTAGTGCGTTACTGAAATCAGACCGCCATAAAGAAGTAATCAATTTCAATTTTTAGCTCCTAACTTATTCCCCTTTTCCTAATAACAATACTATGAAATAAAATACATATTCTTTTAACTACATATCTAACATATATCAGATGAACTGTCTGACATGAATTATTAACTTATGAATATTTATGTAGCAAATCACATCCTTCAAATAAAGTCACAACATCCTCCCCCCGATGACCTATGTGTCATCTAAATCTCCAGAGAATATAACAACTGAACTGGTCTACGTAAAACAGTCCCTGAAGTAGTGCTAACGGCACATGAGCGGACAATTCCATCATGACCTGGAAGCAGTTCCTCAACTCTTCCTAGTTTCCAGGACTGCCTTGGTGTGTTATCCTCCCCGATGAGAATAACATCCCCCATGTTCAGCTGGGAAGGCTGTGGCGTCTCGCAGCGATGAGCTGATTTTAAGTCCAACAGGTATTCCTTTCGCCAGCTGTTCCAGAAGCTGGTCATGAGTCTTTGTCTGTACCTCCATCTCTGAGTCATCTCCTCCTTGTTCACTGATGGATGGTGTGGATCCGCCGGAGATGATTTTGGAGGAAGGCTAGTGAGTCTCTGGCCCACTAGAAAATGAGCAGGTGTCAGCGGCTGTGGTTCCTTTACCACATTGTGCACATAGGTTATCGGCCTTGAGTTTATCACCGCTTCAGCTTCCGTCAGAATGGTGCACATTTCTTCAAAACTGACATTAGCTCTCCCAAGTACCTTTCTTAGGATAACTTTAACAGACTGCACAAGTCTCTCCCAAAATCCTCCCCACCATGCCGCTCTCTCAGCTATAAAACGCCAGGTGATGCCCTTTTCTGAGAAAAACTCCAACAGCTGTGGATCTTTGACGCTTTCCCATAATTCTTTTAAGTCCTTGTCACCTCTTTTGAATGTTCTTGAGTTGTCGGAGTAGATCACCTTGCATAATCCTCTCCTTGAGGTGAACCTTTTCAAGGCCAACAGGAATTTTTCTGCAGATTGATCAGAAACTAGTTCTAAGTGGATTGCTCTCGTCACTGCACATGTGAATAATGCGATGTATGATTTCTTTATGGAACCCTGTGCCTTCACATGGAGCGGCCCTGCAAAGTCTACTCCTGTGACTTCGAATGGTGGTGACTCTGTTATTCGGTCCTTGGGCAATGGTGCAGTAGTCTGTTGTCCAGCCTTTACCCTGAATCTCTTACAAAGAGTACATCGTGACACAACTTTCTTAACTATCTGCCTTCCCCTCAAAATTCAGTATCTTTCTCTGATTTGAACCAAAGTGTCTCTTACACCCGCATGCATCACTTTCTCATGTTGGTACTGTGCCAACATTTCTGTGTATCTGTGATCGTTAGGCAAAATCCATGGGTGCTTTTCTCTGTTTGTCAAGTCTGAAAACTGGAGCCTCCCTCCAACACTTAGCAGCTCATCCTCATCCAGAAATGGTTTTAGCTCTTTTATTTTGGAGTCATTATTGAGGGCTTTTCCTGCTTTTAAGAGATTGATCTCCGAGCTGAAACTCTGACTCTGAGTCACCTTGATCCAATATTTTTCAGCTTCATGCAGCTCCTCTGCAGTCAGCTCACCATGTGTTTTTGTGGTCGCAAGCAGGTTGGTCAAGAACCTCTTTATCCAGGCTGTCTCTCTGAACACCTTTCTCAAGCTACTGTATCTTTCCAGGCACAACACTGGTGTAAACTGGTGTGAGCTCTTTTTCCTCCTCATTCACTAGCTGTACAGTCACTTGGTATTTGTTTCTGAGTCCAGAGTTCACCTCCTCATCCTGAACAAAGTTCTTGGCCCCTCCCAACTGATCACATGACATTAAAGCACTAGGTCCGTTCCACCACAGTGTGCTCTGTTTTAGATCCTGTACAGACAGACCTCTGGTTGGAAGGTCAGCTGGATTTATTTTTCCTTGACAATGTGACCATGATTTTGGGTCAGACAGTGATTGGATTTCTGTCACTCAGTTTGCAAAGAACTGTTTCCACTTCTGTGCGGAACTACATATCCAATGTAACACTATCCTTGAGTCTGTCCATAGTCTGAGTTGTGTTCTGTCTATTTGCAGTAACTTCATGAGAGTGCCCCCTAGTCTGGCTCCTATTACAGCTCCCATTAACTCCAGACGAGGCAGTGTCTTCCTCTTGAGTGGGGCAACTCTGGACTTGGATGCAACTAGACTAACTCATTTCTCCATCCCTTGTTTCTCCCTGGATATAAGCAACTGCACTGTAAGCCTTTTTGCTCGCATCACAGAACACATGTAGTTTTAACTTGTTTTGTGACTGCATATCTGTTCTGTACCACCTTGGGATTGACAGTTGGTGTAGTTGAGGGAGTTCTGAACACCACTGCTGCCATTTTCTTGCTGGATCAGGTGGCAGTTCCTCATCCCACCTGAGCCCCCTCTCCCACATTTCCTGGAACATGCACTTTATCCTGATTGTAAAAGGGGTCACAAATCCTAAAGGATCAAAGATGCGAGCAGATGATTGCAAGACACTCCTCTTTGTGTTCTGCCTCTCACTTAAGGTCAATTTCCTGAGTTCGAACACAAATTCGTCAGTTGCTGGCTTCCACACTAAGCCCAGAACCTTCAGAATTGACCCGTGCGTCTCTGGCTTTACAGCAAAGTCCATGTGGCTCTCCTGCCATTCTTCCTTCAACTCAGGGGAGTTGGTCATCCATTTACAAAGGTCCATACCTGCAGCAGCCATGATGTCCTTTGCTTTAATTGTCACTGAGTGTGCCTCTAACACCTCCTTTGAACTTGCAATAAAGTCATCCACATAAAGTGAGGTTTTGAGACTCTCCACCACCTGTGGGTATTCGGACTCATATCGCTTCAGGTGTTTCCTTATGGTGGCTGCAAGTAAGAATGGACTTGAAGAAGCTCCAAAAGCCACTCTTGTCATCCTTAACACGCGCTGTTTTTCATCCTTCTCCTCAGATGGTGGACGTTATCCGCAGAAACCTTACTGCATCTCGGTCTTGCTCTGACAGTGATATCTGCAGAAATGCCTTTTTGAGATCTACCATGTATGCAATTTCATGCAGCCTGAATTTAATCAAGACACTTATCAAATCCGGATTCAGGTTGGAACCTGTTAATAGACAGTCATAGACAGTACTTCCATCTTCATGGGACGAAACATCAAACATGACTCGCAGTTTTGTTGTCACCTTATCCTCTCTCAATACAGCATGATGAAGTACGTAGTAAGTCTCACTGCCAGGTACTGGTGTATGATCGCTCGGCACATCCTCAGTTATTCCCTGTCTTATGTAGTCCTCCAGCACATCATTGTATTTGCTGAAAAACGTAACATCTTTCTTAAGTTTCACCTTCAAACTTTCCAGCCTTTTCTTAGCAATGTGGTAGTTGTTCTGGAGCGGAGGATGATCTTGTCGCCATGGCAACTCCACCTGATAACGCCCATCTTTGTAGATGGAACCTCTGCAGAGCTTCCGTTCCCTCTGGGCACTCCGTCTTTTCATTTATGATGCCCAGTGATTCCAGCTCCCATAATGCATGTAGCTGCTTATCAATCTGCGCAGCCTCACTTAGCTGGATCTGCATGCATGTCATCTCTGTCATACTGGACAATGCTACTGGGCCCTGCACTGCCCGTCCAAATGTGGTCTCTAGCGCCATCAAGCTCTCTGTCAGTCTCTCTACATGTCCAGTTACTATCTTCCAATAGTAATCAGAGCCAATTAGCAGAGAAAGTTCGGGTTTTTCATCTCCAGGAAAATCAGCGAGTAATAGACCTCTCCTCTTCATCTCAGTTTGTATGTGCTCACCAGGAACCTTCAAAACAGCCGTACAAACTTGAGGTGTTACTACTGCCTCTATCTCGATACTCTGCTGCTTATCCCAGACATTCTCTAAATTGAGTTTCACGATGTTGCGCTTCACTGTAGTCGGAGCGGAGGAGCCAAAGGTATGTAGGTGGAAGGTCCCCTGCTTGATGATGGGTAGCTTTAATGCTTTCACTACGTTCTCATGCACAAAGCTTTTTTGACTTCCTCCATCCAGCAAGCAACGAAAAATCTTTCGACCAGTGGGCCTTATCACCCATGCCTTGGCAGTTTGTAATAATACAGTGTTCTCACAGCCAGTTTTGGTCTGTTCAACTTGGGGAATGACTGAAGAAATGTGTTTTCTGGAGTTGCAGGTGTGCGCACTTCATTCCCTTCACAGATGGCTACATGATGTCTGCCTCTACATGGAGCACATGACATGCCCTTTAATCTGCAGAACCTTGCGATGTCTTTAGGTCCCAAGCAGATAAAGCATCTGCCTAGCCGTTTCAGTTTGTCTTTGCGAGCAGCAACATCATGGTCTGGACATTTTTCTGATCTGTGCTTAGTGCTTTCACAGAACAGGCAGTTTTGTGTCTTTCGGGTAACTGTATGTAACGCAGCTGCAGATGCCATGCTCGGTTTCCTGAGTTTCATGTCGCTGGAGAAGTGCGATTTATTCCATGGCTTGTATGTGGGCTGGCTCTCTTTTTGATTGTATGATCTCATCATTTGCAAAGTTCTCTCTCGGCTCTGAACCTCCTTCTGCAGGAACGTTAGAGGTACCCTTCATTCATCACTTTCTCCCTTTTGACGGCTACATTCAAGAGCCATGTCCTCCGGCATCATTTGCAGTAGTATTGAGCATAGCATGCTTCCATAAGTATCTGATACTACTCCGAGTGACTCCAAATTCTTGGTTTGTATTTCACATTCATCGTATAGCTGTCTCAATGCACTGACTTCAGAGGATTTTTTTCACAGGAGTGAGATTCAGTAGCTTTGTCATGTGTGCATTTACAATGAGATCCTTCCTTCCAAATCTGTTTTGGAGTATATTAACTGCAGCATCATAGTTATCATCTGAGAGTGTGAGTCCTGCTGCTGCCTTTGCAGCCGGTCCTGTCAGGTACGTTTTCAGGTAGTTAAACTTTTCTCTCTTACAAAGTACATAATTGCTGTGAATAGCATTTTCATATTGGCTCCAAAATTTCTGCCACAAACTTACATCTCCATTAAACTTCTCAATCATCAGTTTTGGCAACTTTACTGAGGTATTGCTGTGATGAGATCCAGCCGAGTTGGCACTTGCATCACTTAGACGAGCAGGTTTGCGTTACTCACAGTTTCATGAGCCCTTAGCATCCTGTGAGCTCGTGATTTCATCCCGATGATATGGTCCTTATATTCCTCTGCGAGTTCTGTGTTCTGCCTCCACGTCGTCCAGAGAAGTGAACTCCTCAATTTCCCGATCAAGCAAGCTCAAGCTGTCCTCCTTTGCTGACAACACAGCCAGCATCTCCCGTACACGATCCATATCTAAATCATCCTTTAGTAATTCAGCATCCATCTGATTCAACAGCCTCGTAGTTGAACTCCGTATTGTCCGACGTTTCCGTTTAAACTTTTCAACACGTTCTCCGAAGTCCGGTCGCGTTTCAGCATCGTCGTCTGCCACGTCTTGTAGCTTATCCCACTCCCGGGTTTCGGCACCAAAAAATGTAATGAATTAAACTCCACAAAATGACGAGACGAGACTCTGTCCTTGTACTGAGGCAGCTTTCTTTACTGAATCAAAAAAAGGGTTGTACATCTCCCAAAACAACTGAGGCTTCTTAGCTTGCCTGCTAACAACAACAATTCTTCTTCTGCTTCTTCTACTTCTTCGCACCTAGTGCATCACTAAAATCAGACCGCCATAAACAAGTAATCAATTTCAATTTTTAGCTCCTAACTTATTCCCCTTTTCCTAATAAAAATACTATGAAATAAAATACATATTCTTTTAACTACATATTTAACAAATATCGGATGAACTGTCTGACATGAATTATTAAGTTATGAATATTTATGTAGCAAATCACATCCTTCAAATAAAGTCACAACAATCAGACCTAATATAATTTTAAGGTTTTTTGTGTGCAAATTGTGAATGCGAATGTTGTAGATAATAGCATTTATTTATTGTTCTGTCTGGCTTGCAGTCCTGTAAACTTTTCAGAACATGTTAGTTACGAGTATTTATGAAACCTGGATGAAATGCCTGCTTTTGTCCGAGCCGCTTGTGTACTTTGTGTTTGATCTTGATTGTGTTGATTCTTTGCTATTTACTTGAAACGCAGTGATATTAAATGTCCTTTTTTAGAGCACATCTGTGCTACATGAACAAATCAGTACAGTGATGCAGACACGCCAAAGGCCTTTTTATCATTTGGGTGACCTGTAAATACTGGGCAAGTGTGGAACATGTCCGAAAAAGATCTTCAATGCTATGTGATGTTTGAATCAAAATGGAGGACTTCAAAGGCTATTTAACATATATTGTCCAGGTGGCCAATTTCCAAAACAGAGAGAGAAAGAGAGAAACAAAAAAATCACAATTTAAATATTGATTCTTACTAAATATGTTACTGTTTTGTGCCAGTTTTCAGATTCTTATTCTTGTTAAAAATAACCATCTTTCCATTTTTTGTTCATTTTCTTAAGAAACAAGTCCTCAAATAAAGCTCCACCTAAAAACCCAGCTTCCCTCTCTGTGCCTCATACCAGCTAATTTCGTGAAGTTTTACTTTGGTCTTTTCTGTCGTCTCCACTCAATTGTGATTGACAGGAGATTATTGCTTGAAAACATGGAAATCAGACAGGCAGAAGGCAAAAAGTAGCCCCCCTGGTGAATCTGTGAAAAATCAGAAGCTTTAGAAGCTTTTTTAAAATGAAAAGGTGACCTTGAAAGTTCTTTTTTCTGAAACACGTACTTCATCAGTATGCCTCACCTCACCATTCTGAGGATAACTGTGATAAAAATCTTTAGGAGTAAATGAAATAGCTTGAATTATTCTATCCAGTCTTGGACAAATCCATATTTCACCCCAACAACATGGGAATTTGATGGAATTCAACAAAGAAGACCTTGTTGGTGAGAAGGTCAGTGAAAATGTTTGTTGACCAGGTGAGCAGGAAAATCTCATTTAAGCACTGAAGCATGAACTCTCACACAACCTTTACTTGCTTACCCAAGTTAATCATCCACAGGGATAAACAGGATGGTTGGATGGATGGATGGATGGATGAATCCATCTGTCTGTCTGTCCGTCCGTTCGTCCGTCCGTCCGTCCGTCCGTCCGTCCGTCCGTCCGTCCGTCCATCCAGATAGATAGATACTTTATTAATCCTGGAGGAAATTGCACAAAATTGCAATTTTGCACATCCATCCATCCATCCATCCATCCATCCATCCATCCATCCATCCATCCATCCATCCATCCATTCATGATGGATGTCTGTTGCCATGATAAAGTGCTACATAAATAAAACTTGATTGAACTTGATTGATCCATCCATCAATCCATCCATCCATCCATCCATCCATCCGTCTGTATGTCCATCCATTTTCTCGAAGACAACATGAACATAATTGTCTCATCTTCAGCTGCTTTTTCACCTTTTGGGTCAGGGTTGACGTTAGAGCCTATCCCAGATGGCTAAGGGTGAGAGGCTCCAATTCCAATTTATCACTAAGATGAAATAATACTCTGTTTCTCTACAGGCTCACTATAATGTTATTTAAAAATCATATTAGTAATCATTCTGTTTATTCTGATTACTGAGGTGCATTCAGGAAACAACACTAAAAAAAAAGAAAAAAAGGTTAATAACGACTATAAAAATGGAAATGAAAATAAATTTATATGTTAGAGGTTTTGGAAATAAAGTCAGAGAGGCCAGACTGAGATGGTTTGGACATGTCCAGAGGACAGAGAGTGAATACAGTGGTACATCTACTCACGAAATTAATTGGTTCTGGAATAAATTTCGTAAGTACAAAATTTTGTAAGTAGAGACGCGTTTTCCATGCAAATACCCTAATCCGTTCCAAGCCCCCAAAATTCAGACATAAATGTTTTATAAAGCACAAAAATGCATCAAAACGTAACAAATACATGTTACAATTAGATTATTACACAATAATTGAGAGTTGTGCATAATGTAAAAAACATAGAACTGTCATCTGACAGTTGTCTGCTACAGATGCTCTCACAGACTATATGTTAAATAGAGGACAGTTATCTCTGTTCTGATTGGATCTCAATGAGAATCCGAGCACAAGCTGTGGTAGTGTCATTTCAGTTACAAAGTAGCCTAAAGGAAACCCTGCTTTATCCTCAATTCACTCTAAATGGGTCATAATGTGTAAAATGACCATCTTGCTGTATTGCAAAGGACTTCGGGGATGAAAAAAAGAGACCATAAATTCATTAAGAAACTGTTTACACACAATTGGGCTTCATTTGAGTTTCTCAAGAGGGTAACAGAATGCTTAAGGCAGTTCCACATTGGCTTCGCTTTTCAAACCACACAGCCTTGACCGTAATATCCATGGGTGTTCCCTGCTTAAGTACAAGGTGACAAAAAAAGCATTTTCTAGAATTTAAGACGAATAAGAAGTTAAAAGCATAACCGAGGGAATTGGTTTTGTGAGTTTTCATTTGACGAGCTTCAAGAAAAACATAATTCTACTGAAAATTAAAATATACATATAGCGTCTCATTATAAATGACTATAGGGATCAGTATGTTATTAACCTTGTGTTCTCTGACATGGGCGTAATACAACATGTGACAGATAGAACAGACAACTGAATAAATTAGGTGTTCATGATATAAACTGCCATTAGAAAGTATGCTGAAAATAAAATGACAGCATAAGTGGCGGATGAAAACCAAATTTTTATCATATACAAAAACTCCTTGGACAGTTCAGTGGATTCGTGATGAGCAGTTGGCTAATTGTCCATCCAACCTGTCTTTTTTATGAAGATGCAACCTTGTTTACAGGGCAAAAAAACATGTTTTGTTCATATCTTTAACATCTGGGTGAGATGCACTGTTCTTTGATGCACCTTCACTGCAAGCTTTTCAATAAGAGATGATCACAACAGCTGCAGGGTGGATGATGAGAAAGACCTAATAGTGGAGGGGGTTGGCTTTAAGTAGCATGTGACCCAAATTTAGATTGCCTCTATATCCTGACAGATTTTTTGCCTTAACATGAACAAAGTGCCATTTCACAAGACAAAGCTGATAATTGTTCTTCACTTTTGGCTGAACGTCCGTCATGAATATTAAAGCTTACCAGCATACCAGCCCCTGCTCATCAGAGAAAAACCCGAGGTGAAGAAGGTGAGAGTGTGGCCTGAGGGAGCTGTGTCAGCACTACAGGACTGCTTCGAGTGTACTGACTGGGGCATGTTCAGGGAGGCTGCGACGGACAATCAGCACACGGATGTGGGGGAGTACGCTGTATCAGTATCTGACTACATCCAGTGGTGCATGGAGGAGGTCACAGCAACCAAGAAAATAATCACACGGGCCAACCAGAAACCCTGGATGAACAAGGAGGTGCGTACGAGGCTGAGGGAGCGTAATGCAGCCTTCAAATCTGGTGACGCAGTGACACTCAGATCAGCGAGGGCCAATCTGAACCGTGCCATCATGGCGGCAAAGCGTGCCCACAGCCAGAAAGTACATGGTTTCTTCCAGGACCCCAGCAACACCAGACAGCTGTGGCAGGGAATCCAGTCCATCACAGACTACAAAGCTACACCCTCCCGCTGCCCAGAAGACATTGGCTTCCTGAACGAGCTCAACAACTTCTTCAGAAGATTTGAAGCTCTAAACAATACCCTGGCAAGGAAAGCCACCCCCCATCCTAATGATCAGGTCCTCAGGCTCGAAAGCACTGCTGTGAGGAAAGCTCTGAGAAAGGTCAACGCATAGAAAGCTGCTGGTCCGGATAACATCCCAGGACGACTGATCAAGGAGTGTGCAGACCAGCTGGCCCATGTGTTCACTAACATCTTCAACACATCACTCATCCAGGCCATTGTCCCCCCATGCTTCAAGTCAGCCACCATCATTCCAGTGCCAAAGAAACCAACCATCTCCTGCCTCAATGACATCCACCATCATGAAGTGCGTCGAGTGGGTGGTTAAGGACCACATCACATCCAAACTGCCCGCATCATTCGACCCGTTCCAGTTTGCGTACCAACCAAACCGCTCCACTGACGACGCCATCTCCACTGCTCTTCACCTGAGACTGAAGCACCTGGAGGAGAAGAACACCCACGTGAGGATGCTGTTTTGTGGACTTCAGTTCAGCATTCAACACGATCATCCTCCAGGATCTGGTATGCAAATTGGGCCCTCCGGGGCTCAACACCCCCCTGTGCAACTGGCTGCTGGACTTCCTCACCAATAGAACCCAGTCTGTCCGAGTGGGCAACAACACCTCCAGTGTCATCTCCCTGAGCACCGGCTCCCCCCAGGGCTGTGTCCTGAGCCCCCTGCTGTTCAACCTGATGACCTATGACTGTCGTCCCAGGTACAAAACCAACCACATCCTGAAATATGCGGATGACACGACAGTTGTGGGCCTCATTCAAGATGACAACGAGCTGGCCTACAGGGACGAGGTCCAACATCTGGGGGAATGGTGTAGGAGAAACAACCTGCTCCAGAACATCAACAAGACAAAAGAGATCATCGTCGACTTCAGGAGATCCCGACCCAGCCACACACCTCTACTTATCAATGACACAGCAGTGGAGGTCGTCAGCAGCACCAAGTTTCTGGGGGTGCACATCACAGACAACCTCAGCTGGTCACTTCACACCACCTCCCTGGCAAAGAAAGCACAGCAGCGTCTGCACTTCCTGCGACGGATGAGAAGAGCATCCCTCCCCCCTCCCATCCTCTCCATCTTCTACAGAGGGACCATCGAGAGCCTGCTGACCAGCTGATTTTGCGTCTGGTCCGGGAACTGCAGGGCCTCAGACTGGAAGTCTCTGCGAAGAGTGGTGAGGACAACGGAGAAGATCATGGGGACCTCACCCCCCCCCCAACCAGGACATTGCCTAGCCAGAGCACACCAGATTCAGTCTGACCGTACCCACCCTCACCATGGACTGTTCTCCTTGTTGGCGTCAGGCAGAAGGTTCCGCAGCATCCGCTGCAAAACAACAAGATTAAAAAACAGTTTCTTTCCCCTGGCCATTAGATTGCTAAATGCCAGATAAATCTCCCCCGGTCCGTTCATGATCTCAAACTGCACTTCTGTGCCTTTTACAACATTCCCATGGGCAATATTCTTCTCTAATGTTAGCTGCTAAGTACCGACACTGTACATAATTATATAATATAATCGATTATTCTTATTATTCTTATTGTATATGTAAAAAAAAAAAAAAATGTCCCTCTCACCCTTTCAGGGTGGTATCTGTGTGTCATCCTCAAGCTCGGGTCCTCTACCAGAGGTCTGGGAGTCTGAGGGTTCTGCGCAGTATTTTAGATGTTCCTAGGACTGCGCTCTTCTGGACTGAGGCTTCAGATGTTGTTCCAGGAATCTGCTGGAGCTACTCTTCCAGTTTGGGGGTCACTGCCCCAAGTGCTCCTACTACCACGGGGACCACATTAACCTTAACCTTCCACATCGGTTCCAGCTGTTCTTTCAACCCTTGATATTTCTCAATCTTTTCGTGTTCCTTCTTCCTAATGTTGGCGTTAGCTGGAATCGCCACATCTATCACCACTGCTCTCTTCTGCTCTTTGTCCATCACCACTATGTCCGGTTTGTTAGCCAGTAGCTGTTTGTCGGTCTGGAAGCTGAAGTCCCACAGGATCTTAGCCTTGCCGTTCTCAACCACCTTCGGTGGTATGTCCCATTGGGATTTGGGTACTTCTAGTCCATACCGGGTACAGATGTTCCTGTACACTATCACAGCTACTTGGTTGTGCCTTTCCATGTATGCTGAGCTGGCGAGCATCTTACACCCTGCTACCACATACTGGACTGACTCTGGGGCTTCTTTACATAGCCTGCACCTTGGGTCAGATCTACTGTGGTAGATATTGGCCTCTATTGCCCTTGTACTTAGGGCCTGTTCTTGTGCTGCCATGATCAGTGCCTCTGTGCTGTCTGTCAGTCCATCTTTATTCAGCCATTGGTAGGTCTTCTTGATATATATATATATATATATATATATATATATATATATATATATATATATATATATATATATATATATATATATATATATATATATATATATATATAGACACACACACACACACACACACACACACACACACAAACACACACACACACACACACACACACACACACACACACACACACACACACACATATATATATACACATACACACAGTGTATATATATACATTATATATATACACAGTATATATATATACATTATATATATATATATATATATATACTATAATTATAATTATGTAATATGATCTATCTATAATATATCTATAATCTGTACATAATTGTACATAAAAATGTACAACATTTCAAGTTTACATGCCAGGCCTTAGGCTCCGTGCAATATAATGTACTATTTATTAAATTTTATTGATGAGACTCATACTGTTAATAACACTTAAAACATGTCTATGTCTATCCTCACACTGTTTATATGTTTCCTAACACTATAGAAATAGCGATGCGAACAAATGCTGTGTACTCCGGTTGCCAAGCAACGACATTTCATCGCCAGATTCACTGTTCTGAGTCTCTGTGCAATGATAATAAAAGGAAGTCTAAGTGTAAGCTTATAACACTTAGTTTCTGGTGTTAAAGTATAGCAGCTGAACTTTGCTCAGTCATGCCTTGCTTTAATTTTAAATTTTTAAAAATCTTTACAAGATGGCCATTTTGTTTTCTTTTAAGTGAAGTAAGCTGATAAAAGCAAAACTATTTCTTGTGTCCAGATTAATTCTCTATGTAGAAGATTGTTTAGTCAGACGAAGAAAATCCAATTAGACCTGTTATAATGAATACATGGACATAAAGATAAAACTAGAAAGGGGAAGTGAGTTACTTAACGATATGTCTGTACTAATATATTGTGTTAACATTGCTAAATTGAATTGCCTGTAGTAAATCTGTGCTCAATTATCTGCATGATCAATGCAAGACAATAGCGACTAGAAAAAAATTGCTGGTCACTTATAACTTGTTAGATGGATCGCTGGCAGTTTTTATTTAGTATTTCCTACCCAAACAGAAACAACATACTGTTGGTAAATAACAATAGGCTATTTCGTTTATGTAGTCTTTTGCATAGGAAAGACAACCTTAAGTGACTTCTTTTGCGATTTGGCATTACTGTAAATCGAAAGAAAAATTCAATTAACTTGACCTTAAAGAGGGGGTGGGAGCACCCCTAATTTAATTGTAGGAGAGCCACTGAAGTATCAATGCTTACCAGTTTGAAAGGGCTTCATGATATAATGGTACACCCACCCACTCTGGCAGGTTTTCCTCTGCCTTCATTCACCACAGCCTCCAATACTGAAGGAAACACTGAAACAGAGGAAATATCACCTCCTTCTTTACGTCTGAAGAATCACATATCCTTCTCCTCTCTTTCCTTTTACATTTAATCTAGGAACATTTTTTAAAACTTCTTACACAGCTAGGTTTGCAGTTCTGCTCAGACTGAGTGACTCATCTTAAACCAGACTGAAGATCTTATCATCTGATTTGGTCAGTGTGATGGAATTTAGTGGGGTAGAATTGAATGTGGACGTGTCCAAAATCTTAAGCAATTTAGAGTTATACTCTGTTTGCAATATTTTATATCATTCTAAAAGCTCTTCGCTGCATAAATAAATGAAAGAATTTCTACAATTCTATCAAAAATGTTTAAGATGATGCTTTGTTTATGGGTATACTCAAGAGCAGCGGTCCCCAACCTTTTTTGTGCCACGGACCAGTTTCATCTAAGACAATATTTTCACAGACCGGTCTTCATTTGCTCGATAATCATTAAAGGGACAGTAAAGTTAATTTTAATTTCTTATGGCTGCCAAGCTATGTTGGGCGCCAGTGACTATGACGCCCACGTAACAACTGAATGCAGAAGCTGCTGCGGCAAAGATTTTAAACTTTTCTGACCAAAGGGATGATGCTACACATATAAAAGTTATTTTTTCTTCTATTTTTTGTAATGATGAATAACATACTGTATATCCCACTTAAAATTAACTTTACTGTCCCTTTAATAATGCCAGGACAGCTGTAGTCTAATGATAAATCATTCACGGTGGTTTTTTGTAAAATACAGACATCAACAGACAATAAACAACCTTTTTTCATAAATTGATAATCAACATCTCTGTAAACAAAATAATTGTAAGAAATACATAATTATATAAAAACTAGATTTAAGTGACTGCACTGATGAGGTTTATTTTGAAATATAACGACTTGCAATCATACATTCAACGTAAGAGAAATACCATCATTTCCAATGCAAGGGTGAACAAGTCAATCAAATAATAATTACAATCATGAGAATTAGTGCTTGGGGACCGCTGATCTAGGGGTAACGGGAGACAATGACACCTGAAGTGTCCCGTACGTCCGGTCTACTCCACAGTTTGGTTTTCTTTATGGTCACCGCAGAAAATCATGTTTCAGAAAGATAGGACGCCGGAAATGGAAGCAGGATTTCTGATACTTTTTGGGCGATCTCAGGATAATCTGCCTTGATTTTAATCCAGAACACTGGCGCATTTTTGGACGCTTAATTGTGTGGGTTGATAACCTGTCACATGACCGAGACCTGTCAAGCAGGACAGACATATGCATTCGGCAGATGTCACTTTTCAAAATAAAACATCTTTCAGACACCGAAATAAAATAAAACTTAAGTAATGTAAATTATTTTTTCTCTCTGTGCGGCCTGGTACCACATGACCCACGGACCGGTAGCGGTCCGTGGCCCGGGGGGTTGGGGACTCTAGAGGCTTTTCAAACCAAAACAAACATGTGGAGTCTTAAAAAAAAAAAAAAATTTAAAAAAAAAAAATATATATATATACTGTATAGCGTCAGTTGCTAGGGGACCAGGGCAATCTGATGAGAAATGGGTTACTGGAACAAGACACACATGGACAAGGAAGGAGAATACGGAGTTGTTGGAATGCTCTGGGATTACATGAGTAATCCCAGAGAGAGGGGATATTTGGGGCGGATGTGGGACCAATGGATGCTTCAAAACCCACAATCAAGGTTTAACAAAGAAACAGGTGTTAGCCCAGTGTTCCAACATTCGTAACCGAAAACTGCTACCACAACTAGAGATCGATGAAATACTACAACAATGCTACGGCAAGGGGGAGCCAGGACGCCAGGTCAGCGGGAGGATTTCACACCCCCCCCCCCACAATCCGAGATTGCGTACCAAGCCCCAAGAGACATAGCCTCAATCCAAGAGCTGCTGACCTGAGAAGGAAGATCATGACCCACATAGAAACCTGGAGCCTCCGACAAGTACCGAAGCTAAGTAGCTTCAGAAGATCTGCTACAAGATGTGAATGCTGCAATAAGAACCATCCCCACAGGGAACATAGCTGAGACCAACAAGCTGATTCACAGTACAGCAACAGTAATCCTCGAGATGCTGGGATATAAGATCAACGCAAGGCATAACAAGCAATACCCTCTATGGAAGAGACATTTAGAGGCCAAGATAAAGGCGACATGGATAGAAGTCAGCCAGATAGCCGAGCTGCATAAGGGGAACATGGTGAATAAAGGGGTACCCGGGAAATACAACAAGCTCTCCATACCTGAAGCAGTCAAAACTGCCAAACAGAGACTAACGGCTCTGGCTACCTGACTGAAGAGATACACCAAGGAGATAGAGGCCAGGAGAATAAACAAGACCTTCTCCACTCAACCAGCAAAGGTGTACTCTCAGTGGCAGGGAAATAACAGCAGCCGGTCAGACCCAAGAGCTGACGTGGAGACATACTGGAAGGGCATATGGGAAAGGGAAGCATCACATAACACCGGTGCCCAGTGGCTAGTGGACCTGAGGACTGACTACAGTAGCCTCCCAGAACAAGAACCAGTAACCATCTCAATGGCAGACATCCAAGAAAGAGTGTCAAGATGAAGAGTTGGTCAGCACCGGGCCCCGATATGATCCATACATACTGGCTAAAGAAGCTGACAGCACTCCATGAGCGTCTAGCAGCACAGATGAACCAGCTGCTAAGGGATGGGATGCACCCAGAATGGTTGACTGAAGGCAAGACAGTCCTGATCATGAAAGACCCACAGAAGGGATCTACCCCATCCAACGACCGGCCAATAAACTGTCTCTGTACAACATAGAAGCTCCTATCAGGCATCATGGCAGCTAAGATGAGTAGGCACATGGATCAATATATGAGCGGGGCACAGAAAGGAGTTGGTAGTAACACCAGGGAAGCCAAGCACCAGCTACTGGTGGACAGAGCAGTACACAGAGACTGTAAGAATAGGCAGACCAACTTGTGCACCGCCTGGATAGACTACCAGAAAGCCTACGATTCAATGCCACACACGTGGATACTGGAATGTCTGGAACTGTATAAGATCAACAGGACACTAAGAGCCTTCATTAAGAACTCAATGGGAATGTGGAAGACAACCCTGGAGACGAACTCAAAGCCAATTACCCAAGTTAACATCAAGTGCGGCATATACCAAGGGGATGCACTATCACCACTGCTGTTCTGTATAGGCCTGAACCCCCTCAGTCACATCATCACAAAGATACCAATTCCGAAGCGGGACAACAATCAGCCATCTTCTCTACATAGATGACATCAAGCTGTATGCCAGGAATGAG
The DNA here is from genome assembly GCF_040054535.1 of Antennarius striatus. Taxonomy (NCBI): domain Eukaryota; kingdom Metazoa; phylum Chordata; class Actinopteri; order Lophiiformes; family Antennariidae; genus Antennarius; species Antennarius striatus. The sequence continues at coordinate 8,245,615 of NC_090778.1, read as the reverse complement.
CGAGAAATTGACTCACTGATCCACACCACCAGGGTCTACAGCGACGACATAGGGATGTCATTTGGATGAGACAAATGTGGCCGGATGGTATCAAGACGAGTCAAGATGATCAGAACTGAAGGGGTGGACAAAGAGCAGAAAAGACCAATGGTGATAGATGTGGCGATTCCAGCTAACGCCAACATCAGGAAGAAGGAACACGAAAAGATTGAGAAGTATCAAGGGTTGAAAGAACAGCTGGAACATATGTGGAAGATCAAGGTTATTGTGGTCCCCGTGGTAGTAGGAGCACTCGGGGCAGTGACCCCCAAACTGGAAAAGTGGCTCCAGCAGATTCCTTGAGCAACATCTAAAGCCTCGGTCCAGAAGAGCGCAGTCCTAGGAACAGCTAAAATACTGCGCAGAACCCTCAGACTCCCAGGCCTCTGGTAGAGGACCCGAGCTTGAGGATGACACACAGATACCACTCCACAAGGGTGAGAGTGACATCCCATATATATATATATATACACACACACACACACACACACACACACACACACACACACACACACACACACACACACACACACACACACACACTAGTGGGAACTCGTGTAAATTCCATGATAAAACAATGACCGACTTCATACCATCCATCCATCCATCTTCCACCGCTTATCCAGAATCGGGCCACGGGGATACCAAACATATGAAAACAAATGTATTGGTATTATAAACCAAGCGCACCCATCACAGAGTTCTCCCACCAGCAGGTATGAATGAGTGAATGAATATATAAACTTTATTACTCATAAAGAAAGAGGACTACTAACAGGAGCAGATAGGTAGACTACATCTTGTGTAGATAGGAACACACAGGTAGACTACATCTTGTGTAGAGGAAGATGAAGAGGGCAAAGGCAAAGCAGAGGATGAAATGGTGGAAGCTGAAAAAGGAAGAAGTGTTGTATGACTTTTAGGAAGGAGTTAAGACAGGCTCTGGGTGGTCAGGCGGTGCTTCCAGATGACTGGACAACTACAGCTAATGTGATCAGGGAGACAGTTAGGAGAGTACTTGGTGTGTCATCTGGAAGAAAAGTAGATGAGGTGGTGAAATGAGGAGGTCCAGGAGTGTATACAGAAAAAGGGTTAGCTAAGAAGAAGTGGGACTTGTATGCTAGTTTGGACAGCAAGGAGGGAGAGACTGATCGATACAAGGTTGGGAAGACAGAGAGACAGAGATGGGAAGGACGTGCAGCAGGTTAGGGTGATTAAGGATAGGGATGGAAGTACTGTATATTGACAGGTGCAAATAGTGCGATGGGAATATGGAAAGAGTACTTTGAAGAGTTGATGAACGTGGAAAATGAGAGAGAACAAAGACTAGAAGAGGTGGCTGTTGTGGACAAGAAAGTAGGAAAGATTAGTCAAGATGAAATGAGGAAGGCATTGAAGAGGATGAAAAATGGAAAGGCACTCGGTCCTGATGATATACCTGTGGATGTATGGACGTGTCTAGGAGAGGTGGCAGTAGAGTTTCTGACTGGATTGTTCAGCGGGATCTTAGATAGTGAAAAGATGCCTGAGGAATGAAAGAAGAGTGTGCTGGTGCCCATTTTTAAGAACAAAGGAGAAGGGAAAGAGTAGGTGAAGCTAAACTAAGTGCAGAAGTGAGCATTTATGAGCAGCAGTATGATTTCATGCCAAAAAGAGTACTACAGATGTAGTATTTGCTTTGAGGATGTTGATAGAGAAATACAGAGATGGTCGGAGGGAGCTGCATTGTGTTTTTGTAGATCTGGAGAAAGCTTATGACAGGGTTCCCAGAGAGGAACTGTGATAATGTATGAGGAAGTCTGGAGGGGCAGAGAAATATGTTAGAGCGGTGCAGGACATGTATGAGGACCGTAAGACAGTGGTGACGTGTGCTGTAGGCGTGACAGAGCAGTTCAAGGTGGAGATGGGACTGCATCAGGGATCACCTCTGAGCCCCTTCTTGTTCGCTGTGGTAATGGACAGGCTGACAGATGAGGTTAGACAGGAATCTCCATGGACTATGATGTTAGCAGATGACATTGTGATCTGTAGTGAGAGCAGGGAACAGGTGGAGGAAAAGCTAGAGAGGTGGAGGTTTGTCCTGGAATGGAGAGGAATGAACGTTAGCAGCAATAAGACAGAGTACATGTGTGTGAATGAGAGGGACCCAAGTGGAAGAGTGAGGTTACATGGAGAAGAGATCAAGAAGGTGGAGGATTTTAAGTACAGTGGTACCTCTAATTGGTTACGGAAGAAATTACGTAGGTACAAAATTTCGTAAGTAGAGACGCGTTTTTCATGCAAATACCTTAATCCGTTCCAAGCCCCCCAAAATTCAGACATAAATGTTTTATAAAGCACGAAAATGCATCAAAACATGTAACAAATACATGTTACAATTAAATTATTACACATTAATGATAATTGTGCATAACATAAAAAACAAAGAATAGAGCAAAGAATAAAAATGATCGTCATTTACCTTTTAGATAGATAGATAGATAGATAGATATATACTTTAATGATCCCAAGGGAAATTCAGGTGACATCTGCTCGCAAGAGATACAATAAATACAATAAATACACACATGACAGAAAGTATAAGTAACATTATATACATGCTGTTACATAATTATAACAACAGGAAAAAGAATAGCCTAAAATAAAAGGAAGGAAGCATAGGCACATGGGAGAAGAGGAGAAGAAAGAGCTTTGGGAGTCGATGAAGTGTGATGAGTAACACGTGAATGAGCCGAGCTGTTAACTGGTTAAGGACCCCCACAAAGTGTCCCACAGCGCATCCACAGTGCGTCCCAGACCCCCCACGTCTATCCCTTCTCACCCGACCTTGATGACCCTGCGGCTTCAGACCCCCTCCTCCTGAGAGAGTGGTTGTGCCCCCTGATGGCACGAGGCACAAAGGAGGTCCTGAGTCTCTCAGTGGAGGAGCTTGGTGACAGCAGTCTGCCGCTGAAGGAGCTCCTCTGCTGGGTGATGGTGGTGTGCAGGGGGTGGGTGGTGTTACCCAGGATCGACCTAAACCTGGACATAGTCCTCCTCTCTAGGACAGTCTGTATCGAGTCCAGATCCTGACCGATCACAGAGCTAGCCCTCCGGATGAGCCTGTGGATTCTCTCTGTGTCCCGTTTCCTGGCACCACCACCCCAACACACAATGGCGTGAAACAGCACACTGGACACAATGGACTGGTAAAACAGTCTGAGCAGATTAGAGCTGACGTTGAAGGAGGCCAGCCTCCTCAAGAAGTACAACCTACTCTGACCCTTCTTGTATACACAGTCCAGGTTGTGCGACCAGTCCAGTCTACTGTCCAGCTGCAGCCCCAGGTACTTATATTTTAACTGCTGTCGTCATTGTTTTTTGCCCTCTTTGGTTCATGCGCTCTTGCCTCACCATGCCGAACAACAGAGTGAATTCCAGTCCTCCTTTTGAACTTCTCCAACCACCCATGCAATGCCTTAAACTCCTTATACCTCCTTTTGTTTTAACAACGTGGCGATTGTAGATGCATTACGGCCATATTCTTTGGTGAGAGCAACCAAATGCATCCCTTTTTCATGCTTTTCTATGATCTCTTGCTTTGTTTGTATGGACAAAAAACTTTTCTTCATCTTTTCTTTTCCTCTTTTCTCCGTCACTTTCTTTGGGTCCAAAGCGAATACTCAAAAAGTTAAAACAGTATATTTGCGCAAAACTATCAGAACACCTCATGGGTTGAGAGCCGAATGACGAGGATCCTGCATAAACACCGATCTAGCTCCACACAGAGGTCCCTTTTAGCCAATGGGATACCAGGAAGATACTAGTTAATAGTCAATGGCAGAGTAGCTATAAGAATGTTGTGTTCAGGAACCTGTGGGAGCTGCGAGTATCAGCCGATAATATGTTGTTACCTTATGTAAGTCGAAATTTCTTTCGTAACTAGAGGTAATATATTCCTGCTGAGAAATTTCATAAGTAGAAATTTCATAAGTAGAGACATTTGTAAGTAGAGGTACCACTGTACTTAGGGTCAACAGTCCAGAGCAATGGATATTGTGGAAAAGAGGTGAAGAAGCGTGTACAGGCAGGATGGAACGGGTGGAGAAAAGTGTCAGGTGTGATGTGTGATAGAAGAGTTTCAGCTAAAAAAAGAGGAAAGGTGTACAAAACTGTGGTGAGACCAGCGATGTTGTTTGGTCTAGAGACAGTGTCACTAAGGAAAACATAGGAGACAGAGCTCGAAGTAGCAGAAATGAAGATGCTGAGGTTCTCTTTGCGAGTGACCATAATGGATAGGATCAGGAATGATTACATGAGAGGGACAGCACATGTTAGAGGTTTTGGAGATAAAGTCAGAGAGGCCAGACTGAAATAGTTTGGACATGTCCAGAGAGAAATAGTGAATATATATGTAGAAGGATGCTGTGTTTTAAACTGCCAGGAAGGAGGCCTAGAGGAAGACCAAAAAGGAGGTTTATGGATGTAGTGAAAGAGGACATTAAGGTAGTTGGCGTGAGAGAAGAGGATGCCGAAGACAGGGTTTGATGGAGGCAACTGATTTGCTGCGGCAACCCCTGAAGGGAAAAACTGAAAGGAAAATTACAGTCAAACCTCGGTTTTCAAACGCTTCTGTTCCCGACCAAATCGGTTTTCGACCAGAAAATCCGAGAATTTTACGTCTCTGAATTCGACCAAAATTCGGCTCTCGACCAAACCGAAAGAAGCCGAGCGTACTTGAACACCACTCACTCGGGAGCCGAGCGAACTCGAATGCCCAGGATGCTTCCTCCGTAGCGCATTCGTGTTCAAAGTTCGATAGGATATCTTTTATTGAAATAAAATACAGTGTCTATTTCTACCCCTTTTTATCTATGGTAAACACTATACAGTGCAGTTTATGGTGTAAAATAGTAAAATAAAAATTAGAAAAAGTTGTTTTTTAGACTTGGAACGGATTAAAATTATTTACATTATTAAATAATGTGGGGGCGGCAGTGGCTCAGCAGTAGAGCAGACGTCTTGTAGACAGATCGCCCCAACCATCGGTGGATCGAATCTCGCTACCGCCAGGATGCCACCAGGAGTGTGAGCTGACGGTGGGAGGCGTCAGCTCACCTCCCAGCCACTGCCGAGGTGCCCTTGAGCAAGGCACCGTCCCCCCCACAAGCTGCTCAATTGGGGCGCGTTCTAGAAGCCGCTGCCCGTCACTCTGCCTCCCTGACGTGTGTTGCTTGATGTGTACTAACTGCATGCTTGCAGGCCCCTTTGTGTGCTGTGTTCAGGGGGCCGGTGTATACATTGATTGTTAAAAAGAACTAACACAACAGCATGTATTGAGTGACTGTGTAATTTCCCTGCGGGGATAAATAAAGTATACTTCTTCTTCTTCTTCTTCTTCTTCTTCTTCTTCTATAATGGGAAAAATAGTTTCGGATTTCGAACAACTCGCTTTTCGAACAGCATTCTGGGGCGGATTATGTTCGAAAACCGAGGGTTGACTGTAGATGGATGGATGGATGGATGGGTGGGTGGGTGGGTGGGTAGGTAGGTAGGTAGGTAGGTAGGTAGGTAGGTAGGTAGATAGATAGATAGATAGATAGATAGATAGATAGATAGATAGATAGATAGATAGATAGATAGATAGATAGATAGATAGATAGATAGATAGATAGATAGAGTTACTACTTCTTCCCTCCTTTGTGGCTTTTCCCTTCAGGGGTCGCAAATCACTTGCCTCCATCTAACCCTGTCTTCTGCATCCTCTTCTCTCATAGAGTTACTACTTGATAGTTAGTTACTATTAGTGTACAAAATCACATGAAATTCACTGTCATTGAGCATCATACTGATTTGTTTAGTATCAACATACATATTTGCTGTTGAAAATTAGAAGTCAACATTAGTGTTCCACGTGCTGGGTTATTGTGCAATTAAAATGTAATTTGAATGAAAAGATAATTGTTCCGAGGCATTTCGTATTTACTTGAAATGTGTTGTATGTGTATGTGCTGTACACGTACAATTTCTGTGTCAGGCAAGTCAGCTCTGCTTTTCTAAAGATTTAATATTTCCTAGCAGTAGCTTAGTGTCTCTGGTGTTACATCAGCTGCCAGATTGAAAGCATGTGTCTCACTTAGTTCAGATGCTTTATAATTCTATCATTATGAAAATACTGCTTGCAGACACTGCAACTCTCAGAGATTAATTTATGCAGAATGGGGCTAAGATAATTACTGTTAATGGTTGTGCAGCAGTGGTGTTGTTTAAGGAAGGAGAGCAGTTGTTGGGTTTGAAATGATATGCAGCAGCAGGAGTTATTGTGGCAGTGAGTAATGTCATGCCATTACAGCTTGTCATTCAGTACGAAGGTAAGCGGTGTGTGTGTGTGTGTGTGTGTGTGTGTGTGTGTGTGTGTGTGTGTGTGTGTGTGTGTGTGTGTGTGTGTGTGTGTGTGTGTTTGTGTGTTCTTAGGGTGATACTGTAGGGAATGGAGAAGAGAACAGAGAGATGAAAGACTGGAGAGAGAATACTGTGTAAAAAAAAGATGGCTACCTTTCACAAAACACAAAAAAACAGCACACATGCATCACACACTCCACCACACACCACAGAACGGCTACACATACACACACACACACACACACACACACACACACACACACACACACACACACACACACACACACACACACACACACACACACACACACACACACACGCACATCCGCCTCTTTCAGCAGCCTGACAATAAAATCAGGGATGATTTCTGTCTGGGAAAAAATGTCAGTGTGGCTGCTCACTGGGGGATTTAATAGGAGGGGAGGCGGAGCGAGAGGGGAGGAGGGGAGAGATGGGAGGACATGAGGACAAGACCGGGGAAAGGCAAAGTACAATAAAAAAAACACAGAGGGAAGGTAAAATGATAAAGAGGGGAGTAAGGATGAAATGGAATGTAAAGAATGAGCAAGACAAAAGGACAAGAAGTAAGACAAGGAGAAGTGAGGGGAAGAAAAGAGGTGCAAAATAATTAAGACATTGATGCACAACAGGAGGCAACAAGAAGAGTGGAAAGGAGAGATGATGAGAGGTAAGAGAGGGAAAAATGGAGGACGTGAATTGCTGCAGAGGAACAATCAAGGACAAGAAGAAAAGATGAGGGCTAGGACAAGTAAAACAGAGAGGTGAGAGAGACTAAGAACAGATTGGATCAGAGCTGATGAAACAGCAGAGAGAAAGAGAGAGTGATAAATGCAGTTAATGCGGCATTTCCTCTAACGAGGCTGCACAATTCAGTTTTATCTACCCACATTCATAAAAAAACAGAGCTTGATGAGAGGGTAAAGAGTTGGGTGGATAATTGAAAAGACAGACAGATAACTGGGTATTTGGATTGATTAAAATTATTTTTAGCACTTGAGTCCTTGTTGTCTGAGGTGCACAAAAATGGGACTGAATATTTTTTAAAAAATGAGCATGAAATGAATTGTCTCTGTTTAATTATTGATTTTTTGAAGCAGAATTAATAGCAAACTCAGCCAGCTCTCCTGATACTCTCCACACATCCCACTCCCTCTCCTGATAAATTTGGATAAATCCAGTTCTGTATGCGTGTTTGTAAAGCTGATTTGGATTCAGCATCAACACAAAGCTCCAGCGTGTCGGAGGGAACATAAGTCCCTTTTAGGTTGAACTGCACCGGATATGCTTTCCTCCCACTCACTGCACCCTGTGCATTTTAACACTGGGGAGGCATTAAGAGGTTGATTGTTTACAGACAAAGCTTTTCTGTATGTTTCTGTTTTCTTGATAAGATACATCAACAGTAGCAGATTTGAAGTACAGTTTCTGAATCACAATGATTTGAATAAAAGCATTGGCTCAGGAACATCTCCTAATAGCCTGATCCAACTTTTTTTTCATGTTGTAAGAATGTGAATTCTTTTCTTTTTTTGCCTTCCTCAACAGTGGATGTTGACCAATAGGACTGTAAAGTCTACAGAGGTTAAAACATGGCAGAGCAGAAGATGAATAATAAATCTCCAGGACATGTTTGGTGACGAAGGCTACCCATTTGCACCCTGACTGAAACACCAGCTGTCTGCTTCAGCCAGTCACGTCTGTCCTTCAGTGCATTGATACGACATTGTTAGTTGTCATTCGCTGCTATCTCTTTATACATAATCATCTTGCATATCTTTTTTCTTCTCTTGCTATTATGCATGGTCTCAACCTCCTCGTCACCTGCATCTATTTGGAGATTTATCAATGTGATCATGTCATTAGTCTCATCCTCATCAGTTTTAGTCGATGAATCAGTCGCCAGCACTACCTGTGTTAGGACCTTATCAGAATTCATCTTACCGTTGTTCAGAGCAGATGCCCTTCAATCGCAATTACCCTGGACACTTTTCGCAGATTAATTATTATATATGATTTACTGCAATGGACAATTTTCTTTCTTCATTTATTTTCTCCCCTGGGTGAAATTCCTGTGGCGCAGCAAGACTAAACTGGGAAAAGGAAGAAAAGTCACGGTTATATTCACAGCCTTCTTTCAGATTTCCAAATAGTACAATAGAACAATACAGTCAATGCCACACCTGCAGTACATGGACGACATTTTTGGTCACATTCTTTTTCCCTGAACTCACTACATTCTGATGACGTCAATAAGGCTGCGAAAGATAGCCAAAGTAATTGATCAGAGTATGGTCCCATATATATAGGCCAATGCATGGCAGGAATGTTTTGAATTCTGTCATTGCTTTATAAGTAAAAGTTGATTGAGTTGATTGATTGCCTTCATCGGTGACCATCAGTGACCATCATGACAGATAGAGATGACTGAATGATTTCCCCAGGCAGCAGAAATTACAGCCAACAAAAATATGTCAAGAAGAGTGAAACAGAATCCACTGGACTTGCTTTAGGTTGGTTGAAGATGTTTCACCTCTCATCCAAGTGGCTTCTTAAGTCCTCACAGAACAGAAAGAACCCTGGATTGATGAAACCAACCAACCTAAAGCAAGTCCAGTTGATTCTTTTTTGCTGTTTTTTATTTACCTAGACCTGGATGAGTGAGAATCTACACAGACAACAGAAATATAGTTTATGGATTTTATGAACGTGAAGAAAACAATGTCTTGGAGTTTTTAGGATTAGGATGATCTTGGGTAACACATAACATGAATGAAGGCATTGTCTCTAATGCTGAACAATACTTCCTCCAGTCTTGCACATTTGTAATATTATCTGTAACCTATAGACAATTGTAATTATCTGCTAATGTGCAAATATAGGCCTTGAATATAGTGCAGGTCACTAATTAGTTAGAATCAATGTTAATAAAGGTGTCATTATCTCAAGAATTGTGGAAACGAGATATCTTTTTAAGATACCAAGAACTGCTAGAAGTACCTTTTGTTGAGATCCAGAGTGTTATCACAATGTCATCTTTTCTTCCAAAATACATGATGGCATGTGTATTGAATATTTTTTGAGATAACATTGAAAAAATAATGTATTCCTCCGATATAAATATTACAACCACAACAATATCATCTTCTTTGCTTGTGTGAGTGCAATTGGTCGTTTTTTTATTTTGATATGGGGCTAAATGTCTGTGATTTTTGCAAACAAGAAATAAATCCAACAAAACATCTTTTTTTGGAGCACAAAGGTTTAGAAATTTGTTTGGTGACTGTGTTACTGTGTGCAGAAGGATGGGGGTGGATTTTATCTGAAATAAACTGAGGAGGACAGACTCAGTCTGTGTACAGCTCCAGGGGCCATGCATATTTTAGTGTTATTTGGGTCTTTGTGTATATCTTTTTCCTGTGTGGTTTAGTGAAAACAGCACTACTTTAGTTCTATCTTTTTTAGAAAAGCTTCACCAAGAAAAATGCTTGAGTCTCAGGGAAAAAAATCCAAAATAATTGATTCAGAGATTTGATCAGCATGAGGAGGAAATAAGAAAAGAACTGATACTGTGAATATGACCATTAGCTTATGGACTACTAGATGAAATCCCATACCCAAACAACAGTGTGTTTCAGTTGATAAAAGTCATATGAGTGTTAACTGTCAAATAGTGTGGCTATGTTGAGGAAAGTGCTAGTTATTGACTAGGAAAAATCTTCATGTTTAAAGGAAATATCCATTTAAGACTCTAAATATTTGAACATAAAGTAAAATGTGTTTATGTATTTTCTGAATTGTCTAATACAAATCTGTAGTCAGCAACATGATGGGGTTTTTATTTTGGTGGTTTGTTCTCTATTAGGCTGCAGATAGAAATATCACAGTGACATGACATATGACAGGAACTTAACTTTTAAATGAGGTTTTATTTATTTTTAAAATGAAAGAAAACAATAGACCAGACAAATCTGAACAAACAGAGGCAAAAACTGATTAAACTAAAGCACATCTGTGACCGGACAGCTTTGACCCTGAGATCCCCATTCTTTGATGGAGCATGCCTCACTGATGTTTTATTAGTGTAACCTTAAGCAACATATTTGCACATGGCAAGTCAAGTTTTGTACAAACATTCCTGTGCCCCTTGACATGTAGCCACAATATAATTAATATAAAGAGTCAGTTTTGGCGATGGAGTGTACCCATGCTTGCCTTCTTCCTGGTTCAATGGCATTTTAATGTGGCCCTCTGCAGGACAAGAGTCTGGGTTTAAATGACCATAGCTATAATCAAAACCTCGTTCCATTGTCTGCATAAACTCAGGATAACCCCAGAGAGTGTCACATTATTGTGTTATTCTTCAGAATGTCACCACTATCAGAAGAGAGCAACACCCTGCCCTACAATTAACCCTGAAGACCATCCTAACAACCCTGAAGATGTTCTGAGATGAGCAGTGGGACAACATCATTTGCTGTAATTGCTTTATGAATTAAATAAGACCACCCCACAGCACAGCAGTAGTGAAATAAAATCCAGTCAATCACATCTCATTTTGTCTTTTTATTTCCAACAAATAAAAATGCAAATGTTACATTAGTCCGGCAATTAACATAATTCACCTGTGACTGCAGCGACCTCTAACTGGTGTTCAAGTAATCCATTGTTGAGATCTATTTTTCTTATTTTCTGCTTCAGGATAATTCTTGTACAGTTTTTGCCACCTTTATTAATATCGCTCTGTATAAGCCCTTTACTGGCAACTGGGAAACAGGACAACATTAAGTTTTAGAGCTCTACATGCAAAATTAACCTTTTATTTACTGAACACCTCACTGTGTTCATTTGCCCGGTTTAAAGCAGAATCAAAATAACATCAATATTTAATGGCCAGAATCTTAAAGTACTTATCATCAATAATGCGATGTACTTTAAGGCTCCGTAAGCCTCTGTAGGCAATGTCTCATCATCAGTGTTCCTGCTCAAGGCTAGTTCCTCTGCCTCTGTCAGAGGTGGTGGTGGTTCTCTGCCTTTTTTGTGTTGACTGAATGAAACTTGCCTTACTTTACCAAGCAGGATATAAAAGACGAGGACATTTGTATGCATTGAAACACTGAATTTGGCTTCAAGGCTACTGGTAGAGGCACTGAATGACGTGTGATTGGTTTAATATGTCAAATGTAATTCAAATTGACTATTAGAGCTCAAGGTTTATTAAGTCCGCTTTCCGGAATAATCCACAGGCTGTGCTGCCTCTATGTTTCCAATCTTAAGATTTATATTTATTTTATATATATTTATATTTATATATTTACTTTATATTTACTTTTACCCTACAGACAGATAGTTGAGCTCCATATTAACCATAATTTCCAACCATCAACTAAAACTAATCATTATAAAGCCAGGACTTTATTGTGAATGTAATCATATTTGCATGTAGACATTAGCACGTACCTCAAATCATCATGAGTACTACCTTCATAAACAACAACTTTCAAGCTAGTTGACTCTTGTGCAACAAGCAGTGACACTTAATACCACATCAGTGTTTATCTGTACCAGACAGTCAACCCATCATACAGACACAAATATGATGAAATGATCTCAGAACCGGTATGAGCAAAAAACAGAATTCAGAAACACAACTCTTGATACAGGGGGATAAAAATCATAGCCTTTTCTGAATTATGTCTGTTTGCTCAGGTAATCCAAAACAAAGACAAACCATACAATAGACAAAAGGCCAGGACAGAGTAAAGGGCCAGGCAGGGTTAAAACTGAAGCAAACTTACACATGACGATAAAGACTGGCTGCAAGGACATTAGGTGAGGATGTCACCAAGTGGCTCAGAAGGAAAGGAGGTCAATCAGGACAATGACAAAGGGCAATGCAGGAGTACAAAGAAACAAGAGGAGACAAAATATGAAATGGATGAATATAAAACTGATTTAATGAGAACCTCACATACTCTGGCCACAGAGGTGTGTCAACTTCTGTGTGAAATGGAATACCCACCCAGTTTAATGTAGGCTCACTGTTCAGCTCTACAGTTACTTAAAAGAAATATGTCCAATGATTTTTTTTTTTTTAACTATCCTGCTCAGGCTGGCACAGTGCACAGGCCTTCCATGTGTCTTGTCTTCAGTGCTAAGTCTGCACTTCTGTTATGTTGTTAGTGTATTGTTGAAGTTTTTAATTAAGAAAGAGTGTAAGAAAAGATGATTTGTCTGAAGCATTTGACACACGCGGGAGCCAGCTTGTGCTTTTATTGTTATTTTGCCGCGTGACTCTGTGCCTGCCTTGACTGCTCTGTGAATAGCAATGGAGAGATGTTATTCTGGGGATCTGAGGGGGGGTGGTGGTGGGGCGTTAACGGTGGAACAGGAAACACTGGGGATTGTGATTCCACTCTTATAGTTAATTTGCTTTGTGCTTTCACAGAAGAAGTCCTGGGTGGTCTTTGTCAGCATCTGTGTGGGAGTTAGCAGGTTTCAGGAAACACAGAGGATCATCTGTCTTTTGTTTTATTACTATTTGGCATGATAAATTTGCATTGTTTATCTGGGTTTAACATAACACAACAAAGCCTCATAGCAAAGCCTCTTATAGTATTGGACTGTAGATGCAGTGCAAATGAAACATGGTAATATAAATCTAAACCTAATCCCTAAAGTATTGAAATGTGCCCTCGACATATAGCACAACAGGAGCAGAGGAGGGAAAAGCAGTTGTGTTGCTATTCACAGCCATAATGATAAGGTAAGTTAACAGCAGTTAGCATGACTGGAAATATTCTCACATAAATAGTTCTGGCCCCACAAATGAACTCTCTTGTGGTTCAGTCACTAACATATTGAGAAGCAGTTGTGCAATATAGCAATAAATAATTGTAGAGAAAATGATACTGAAGCATTATAGAAAACATCCTAGTTGATCAGGGACATCCTGATCAGTTTTACTGGTCACAGTCTCTGCTGGAACTTCATTTGTAACCTTGGCAGGAGCTGCTGCAGCTTGAGGTGCTATAGAGAAAAAACAGCAGAGAGGCTTAGAAGAAAAGCAAACATACATCTTTTTTTTAAAATCCAAACAGGTGAGAAAAAAATAGTAATTTCTCATTCATTGTGCAGAGTAAAGTGTGTGAACAACTGATTGATCTTCATACTAACAAAACAGAAGCTCAAGCTCATCATCTGGGACACCAAACGCCATCAAGAGCTCTGTGTTGGACTTGGCAAAGAGGCAATGTTTTCTCAAGTATTTACAGACTATGCTTTGTGAAAAGGCTTTATTTATTTATTTCATTGTCAAAACAGCAAGAATATTGTGCAATGAGTTATCTCTCAAGTCTGCAATCTTTATTGAGTCATAACGTTGAGAAAAATCCTTCAATGCTGATTGCTGTTGCCCTTTCAGCAGAACCATTTCCCTGAGCTACTATAATTGGAACCATATTAAGCGGTGAAGATAAGAGTGTGGCTCTTACAGGCATCACTGACTTAGTATTTCATTACATGCAACTGTGGTGATGGCAGTGGTTTACATCACTCACACACTTAAAATTCGAACACTGTTTTTGGTCCTTTTGGTATCAAGTACTTTCCCAGAGGTCATTTTCCACTCAAGCATGGTAGCCATGGTTATCATAGGGATACCATGCAAAACTAATCTTCAACGCGACACACATCTCTAGTTCGTCTCTTGAGAGATTTTTCTAAAAGATTCCTCTCCTACAATGACAGTTAAGTTGATTGGTTGTTTAGAAATTACATCCATCAGTTTCTGCTAAGTAGAATAATCCATATTGAAGATGCTGTGATAATAATCTCTGACCAAACAGTGTACCTAACCAGTTTCTTTATAACCTCAGTAGAAATTATGTCACAAATGTACAAAGTTTAGCTGTTCATCACATACGTCAGTAATACAACACACAAGATGAAACAGAGTCTACAGCAGAATGTCCTCAACAAAATGGTGAAAAAGACAACAGCACATGCAGCATGCCTCCAGCACATCAGCCATAACAACAACGAGACAGTAGTCAGTGCTGTGTTTTTTCTCTGCTTGTTCAATGGTCCTCTGCTCTACGTGAATATAGTATTTTATTTAAATAATTCAGTTAATGGAGACTAGTTGATGTTGAAGACTTTTGCAAAAGCAAGAAGGTTCTCGGTTTGAAGCTCAACCAGGTGATTTTCTGTGCCTGTTCTTTTGGGCTAGTTCTCCGACTTCCTCACCTTCCAAAAACATCCACTGCATAGTGACTGGGGAATCTAAATTGTCTGCTGGTATAAATAAGAGCATGCATTTTTGTTTACTTTGTCTGTAATGAACTTGTGACTAGTTCAGAATGAACCCCGCCCCTGACTTCATGTCAGCTGGGACAGTCTTCAGCCCCCTGAGGCTCTGCAGAGAATAAGCGTTTAAAGGAAATGGATGGTTGAGATGTATGGATGTTCTCAGGTAGCACAGCTTCTGTTTGGGACCTAGTTTCTTCTGTGGGACCTAGTTTCAGCAGTATTAATTCATGTTCAGTCAAGTTTCTGGCTTGTGTTATTAATTTATTCATTCAAAGTGGGACAAATGTTTTCCTTTACATTCTAATCAGAGAATGTAACTTTAGGAGTAGGCTGTAGCTTAAAGCACTTTTTTTTTTCATGAAAATTTAACATTTATCCACTATTTTTCTCCCAATTGTAGGTAGATTTCTTTCAAGGTTACATAGACAAATAGAATCAAAAATGTACTATAGTAGACTTATTTTTATATGTTTACCTCATAACCTTTTGACTGTTTTTGTATGTAACTAATACAGTTTTGGGAAATGCAATCTATTAAGAGAAATGTTGATCACAGCTAAATGTAATGTAGTATTTTATAAAAACCCTCACGGTCAAATCAATAGCTCATAGCTACAATTTGCAAAATGCTGCATTGCGTTTCTTGGAAAATCTGTAAGTTTCAATCGGTTAATTTCCTTTGAAATTTTGGAAGTGTGGTAATGAGTAAGTTATTCAAAAAACTGATCCAGATATAAAGCAGATGCTAGCAACTGGGTTGTTGATCCCTGTTAATGTGTTGTTAAACTGTTGGACCACAGAAATCCTCATTTTAGAGAAGTGGATCCCTAAAGAAGACTTAAACCGCATACAAATCTATCTCCCCATGTCAACAGGGGAGTCATTATTTCTGTTATCGCCACGCTGAAGAGCTCCAGCCATGTTGTTTTATTACCGCTTTGCAAGCTTCTTTACGTAATGTACTGCATGTGCTAGTAGGAAAAACAGTTTCTCCTCCCAGACACTAGTGATGGAGGGTGATTTTTATGGACTCTTGATGAATAAATGGTAGATTAAAAAAAAAAAAAGTCCGGATATAGATGAAAGATGATTTGTTGGTGCTTAATTTTAGGACGGTGGTAAGTCAGGCTGAGGTTAGAAAAAGGAATGGTATGACATTTTTAAAAATGTCTCCTCGTTCCACATTCAAATAGGCAGCTTTCAGGCAGATTCATACCAGTAATATCGTAACAGTAATTATCTTTCTGCTTGTCATTTTGATCTTATCTCTCTGTCCTTTTCTTCCAGTACTTTTTGAATTGTATTGAAGAAGCACAGATATGCACATAAATTTCATTAAATCTCTAAGTGGAAAATTAATACCAAAAATAAAATGTAAATGAAGTGAAACTTCACATTGCCATGCACAGCTATTTATCTCTGTTTTAATGAATCCTCTCTTTGCTCATCTTTCCTCTGCAGGTGGACCCCATGTTCACAGTGCCAGCTCCTCCAGCTACAGGTCATCCCGGATCCTCTCTGCCCTCCACCCCCTCCTTCTCCTCACCAGCCCTCCCCACTTCTAGCCCTAAGCAGCTAGTTGTGAGGACAAGGTCTATAGGCACTAACACCCAGGATGGAAGCGTCTCAGGTGCAATAGAGGGTGATTGTCTGGGCCCGTGCCAGCCGGGGACCAGTGTCAACCTGGAAGGCATCGTTTGGCATGAGACTGAGGAAGGTAAGGAGTATGTCAGTATCACAGTTCAATGGAGGTGAATGGAATATACCGTGTTCTTTGAAGTGCTAATAGACGAATGCGGAATTCATATAAAGGTCATTATTAGTTGAAGGATCAAGTTGCTTCTAGATCTTTCAGTATGCTGCCACATAGAAACGGTTAGCAACTCATGAAGTAGAGTTGGTCGTCTAATAACAAAATGGATCAGGGGTTTGAATCCCAGTCATTCTCTGCCTCGTGCAAGACACTTCACCAATATTGCCTCAAGAATCACTCCTATCGTCTCAATGTTAAAAGTTTATAAATGGTGTCTGGATGTATTTGGTGGTGATGGTGAGGCTATTGGTGCAGATAGGAAGCCACATTTCCGTCAGTCTGCCCCAGGGCAGCTGTGCAGTAGATATAGTTTACCGCCACCAGTGTGACTGTGGACTGAATGAATAATGGATTTGGTGTAAGTCTTAGTGTGAGTCCTTAGAAAAAAGGACTATATAAATTCAACCCATTATTATTCTCACAGGAACTAAAACTACTCATTAATTGTGCTATAATAGTAATTTCCTTAATAATGTGTGAAAGATATTTTTGAGAAGAAATTATATCTAAAATACCAACACTATAATTGTCCATATTATTTATATTTTTCCACCGTCACTATAGGCAAATGCTTCCATTCCTTATAAATGAAAGGAATGGAAGCTTGGTTAGAGATAAAAAGAACATTTGTTTATTCTCAACGTCTTCAGTCCTTCCTGCTTTCTGTATGTACAGTATATGTGTGTTTTTTATTTTATTATAATGTTTCTATAGTTTCTGTGTAATGTTATTATTTTCCTTCTCAACTAAAAAAATAATAAGTCACTGCCTTCATAGTTAAGGACAGACAGCATTACATCGAACAGTAAATGACATTAGTATGTAATTCTAGATAATGGGCTAAAACATGCAAAAAACAAAGATAATATATTTTTATACAACAGACTGACATGGCTGAATGTGAATGTTTCCAGACAGGGACAAAGTGATGTGAAGATGTGGAAAGTCTTAAGTGTCAAACATGACTTAATAAAATGCTTTTGTCACGCTTCAGTGGTGTCAGGCAGGTGGAAATCCATTAGCGGCTTTTCTGATCCTCAAACTAGACTTGACTTTGAAACTTGTCTTTACCTTGATGCGTTGTAAAGCCCAGAGTTACCCTTCACTGCACTCTGTCAGGTTTATTTTCCCTGCAAGTGTCACATTTTGCACATTAGTGATAATACCTGCCCATTTAATTTCAATCTCTAAACAGACTTTACAGACAGAAGCTGACAATCACAAGTGAAGCTAAACACAGCCTGACTGAAAGCAGAACACTGGCTGTTTGCCAGTTGAAAACCAGGTTTACAGTGCGCCCTCGCACATTTGCGCATCAACACTCGCGACTTCACCTCATCGCGGATTTTTGGTAGGCAGTCACGTGATACCATACTCCTATTCTATTGGCTGACGGCATCTGGAAGTGCGCTCCGTTCCGTGAGTCTTTGACTTACATGAAACACAAAAATCCTTTACACAGTCGATAAGAGTGTGGGAAAAGGTAATACAGATAGAAGGTGGTTTAATATCAGTATGGGGAGGGTTTATAAACCTTTAAATTATCGTGAATAATAACATAAATAGTTTGTCTTTCTGTCGCAGAATTCGTTAATCACATGCGGTTCCTCGAACACATTAACTGAGAGGAACAAGGGCACACTATAAATACTGAGGTTTGAATTTTCAGCAAATGGTTTGTTTTGGTTCTACTCATTAAAATTGAAGATGGTGTCATTTTGTAGGACAGACTGCAGACTGCAGTTCAGCACCCAAATTTCACAAACCTCTAAGGGAGCCTAGTAGTAAACATTCACACCTCCTTAGAGGTGGCCTTTAAGGTTTAATTGGCTTACTTTTTGTGGTTCTAAAATAAAACTGATCGTGCCTCCTGGAAAAACCAACAACTTTAACTGTTTATATAAATGTGTGTGTGTGTTGTAACATTAATGAAGCCTTGGTTATACTAAATGTCCTCCTCTGAGTGGACATTAACATAACTACTGTTTGACTTCTATGACCTGTCAAAATATTGTGGGACACAAGGCTGTCCAGTTCTGACACAGGAAAACAGCTGTCAATTGGTTCCATCCAACAATAAATGGTAATTCATTTTAAACTAGATCAGCTGCAGTATTTTTTCTGATCCAGAAACAAGCAGGCCAAATCTGTGTGGCAGATCAGAAACGAGTCCTATGAATCAATTTTTATAGTTCTGAAAGACAGTGATGCACATGGTTTGGGCATCAGGTCACTAGCTGCTCCTGGGGTATTATTTGTCACTGAGGGAAAGCAGCAATGTTTTATCTCCGTTTAAGCACCTTTTCCGGTTGGCACAGCCTGTACTTCACATTGCAATATTACCTCTTAGTAAGTAGTGAAATTGTTGATATAAAAAGAAGCTTATATTTCAACACAGTTTGGTCCGGAAAAATATTTTGTCTCTTTGGCCAAATGGCTTCATTAAAATTAGTGTGAGTTATATAAACATAAGCCGCAAGGGAAAAGGAGATTCTTATCTTTGTAATTATGGATAGTTTGCACTTTCAAAACAAAAATAAGGACAAAGTAATGTTATTTTTAAACATGACATCATAAGAGCAGCTTTGGCACTGAGCAGCACAGGATCATGAGCCCAATGCAAAAAGAAAACTAGAACCAGCCTCCTGTCCAACACTACAAAATGATACCATGGGAGTACTGGGCAGTGGATCAGAAAGCCTGATGATTCACCCGCCGATTTTGACGCTGCTGTACTTTGATAGGCTGTTAACGAGGACAGCACTCAGCGCTGCGGCCTCTCAGTGGATGTGTAATACCTTACTGCAGGCTGCTAATGAATAAATCCCATTTCTCTGTGTCCATCTCGCTTGACAGAGAGAATTTTGTTTTCCAGCCCAGTGTTAATTAACTGCAGATACTCAAGTTGCAAGTGTAAAAATAAAACAGGAGAATAAGAAGAAAAACAAACATAGCACAGGGGAATATATCCTAAACCAAAGAGCGCTCCTAACCAGGCCAGAAAGATGGTGAATCCAGGGGAGGAAATACAGAATGTGAATTATACATCTTCTGCTTCCATCTCTAAAGAGAGTTTAAAAAAGGGCTACAGCAAAAACACTTACAAGGAGATTTAATTGCCTGCTTCCATACCTTGACATGAGTGGAAAAATAAGAAATTCGAGGAAGAAAATAAAAATGACAAACACTGAAATTACTCCTACAAAGATTCAAAATTCAAACAAAAGCAAGAAATGAAGAACCAGAGTTCACAATGACCTTCAATGGAGCTCTGTACACAATTCTGAGAATATTCAATGTGTCAAGTCACTTAACATAATACAGTAGTTTCAAGGTCTCCATTGTAACGATTTTCCAATGGCTCAGAAAAACAATACAATGTCACCTTGGACTTTTTTTTTTCCACGTAAACATGCATTTATGTATGTTATAAACTACAGTTGAGCTAAATTAAGTTTCCCTTAAAAATACTAGCAGATTTTTATCTGATGTGTTCAGATATTTAGTTCTGTAAGGGATTTCAATCAAATCCAGATTTGAATGAACCATGAAAAAATTGTTGCAGATAGAGAACGTCACAGGACTGTTAGCACTTCCTTCTTTGATGTTTTGGAAGCGTCAGGGGGCTAAGTTCCAAACCGGTTTTCACAGGTGTAGACATACGGAGAAAAAATACATTTTGTGTTTCAATATCTTTTATAATTATATGATAATGAAGAATTTTCCAATCAACAGTCATTATTTAGGTGAATCTCGTTTATTACAGCAGATAATGTATGATAATTCTGTCTGGAAGGCTTTGGTGCTTTAGCACCTCAGTGATTGAAAGTTGGAGGGATCTGAAAAGTAAATCTTGGTGCATGGTTGTGGTGGTGTATGAGTCTTCTCAGATTGAAGGCTGATGAAATGATGAAGTTGGTGAATTTGTAATATTTGAGGGTTGATAAGGCAGTGGAGGGTGCACATTACAGCAACAGGAATGGAGAAGATGGATAGAGATAATCATATAATCATATTAATGCAGGAATCTATACACACACACACACACACACACACACACACACACACACACACACACACACACACACACACACACACACACACACACACACACACACACACACACACACACACAAACAAAAAGAACAAAACATGGCCCAGGGAGGAAGATTCATGCATGTATGCGGGTGCGTCACTGTGTAATTGATGAGATTTAACCAGCTGATGAGAACAACTGATATCTCAATTGACAGCCCCAGACAATGACAGCAGAAAATTAAGACAGAGCAAGCATGAGACGTGTGAATGACAGGATGGTATGATAATATTAATAATAATTCTATTAAAATTGTAGCCAATATCCCCTTCCACTGCTGAATCTTTTCTTTGAATTATATAGATGTACTGTAGGTTTGGTTTGATGGAGTGGAAGGATACCGGTATTGTTAATGCTTACAAACCTTTATCATGTGTGGTTTATTGTAATTAAAATCCTTATTATTCAAATAGTGGCAAAGAAGAATTTGGAGAGCGGAGAGGTTTGCAAAGAAATTGCATGAGTATTTGACAATCTTTATTGTATCTTAAAATAAAAAAAGACTCACTTCATCATACCTGCACACCAAAAAGTCTGTTTATGTTTGTGAGGTTTCCTTCCAAGAAGCAAAGAAAAAACAAGCAGTATTGAATGCATCAGGTACTCAGTTGAAGAAGTAAGTGCAAACAGAAAACATCAAAACATTTTTTTCAGGTTTATGTGAATGAGCTGCACAAGAAAAACATGATAACTGGATACATAAATAACTGCAAATGAACCTGGACTGTTATTTACTGCGTGTACTGTTAGGTATTTACAACAAACATAAATATAGTGAGGCATATTATCATATCATTACAATGAAATGTGCAGTATTCATTTTGTTGAATATACAAGTGTGAAGAACACTGAAAGATGGAAGAAGGAAGGATAAGTCCAGGCTGACAGAATGTACAGATAAGATGGAGAGAGAAGTGTGAAAGATGGACAGAACGGCAACAGAGGGTTTGTCTATATTTCTAAACCAACAGTGAGCTGGAGAGATGGAGAGGAATGTAAATATGGAGTTGGAAACAGATGATCACTTCAACAGTCAATGTCAAGTGAGTCAAAGAGATGAAAAGTATGACAAAGATACAAAGAGACACAAGATAGTATTTTTCCTTTTTCATCCTGATAAGTCCTCCCTGCTGCTGTGGGGAGGAGTGATACGAGGGTAAGATGTTGGTTGGATGTTAATTTAGCAGGATACTAATTAGAAAGACAGAAAGGAGAAGAAGACGATGAGACCACCATTTCTAAGCCCACTCCGCCTCCTCTCCTCCTCCCTGCAGGAGACCAGGGTCTGATGAGCGCTAATCAGGTGGTGATTGGCTCAACTCCACAGACTGTTTTTCTGACTGACTGACTGTCTCACTGTTTGTCTGAATGGATGCCAGAAAATCACAGCGATTACAAACAATGTATAAACTGTGTTAATGATTAGACTGTTTAACTGTAGCTGCCCGCTGTTAATTGCCCTTAAAGGAATAACACACTTGATTTAGGAATCACTTCTATTCTCTTATTATGAAGTTTAAAGGAACAGTTTAGATCAGATCAGTTTTTAATTCCTCATTTATGTATCTCTATAAACAGTCTACAGGGTGTGCCTAACATGAGGGACATTGGTGGCACCACGCATCCTTCTCAAATATCATTTGCCACATCGTGCATCACTCCCTAAAATGTTATTGGCTAGCTTTTCCAGTGAGAACAATTTTTCAAGATGAACTGTTGTGTTTTGGTTCGTTTTCTTCTTTTTTTTCATGTTGTTGACTTGTAGTTTCAATTTCTGTTTGAGGATGAATGTTCCAACCTAGAGTTGTGACTGGTTGGCTTACTAATCCTTAGTATCTATTCATTTTTCATTCATTCATTTTCCAACCCGCTTAATCTGCTAACGCAGGTCGCGGGGTAGCCAGTGCCTATCCTGGCAGTCTCAGGGCGTGAGGCGGGGGACACTCCGGGTACGACGCCAGTGTACCGCGGAGCCACACGGAAACAAACGATCATTCACACACACACTCACTCCTATAGTCAATTTGGGACCGGCCAATTAACCTGAAGCGCATGCTTTTGGAGGTGGGAGGAAGCCGGAGAACCCGGAGAGAACCCACGCAGACACGGGGAGAGCATGCGAACTCTGCACAGAGCGGGACTCGAACCCGGGTCCGTCGTGTTGTGAGGCAGCAGCGCTAACCACTGCGCCACCGTGCCGCCCTTAGTATCTAATAAATGCATTTATTATACTGTAAGCCACCATGAATGAAAGCTCCACCTGAATGAATGTAATAAAAAAAACTACGAGGTCCCCTTGGAAATTCCACAATAAAATAATAATATCAGACTTTATACCAAACATATGAAAACAAATGTATTGGTACTATACACCAAGGACACCCAACATAGTCAAAAATGAACGTGGTGATGTAACGACTTTGTGTTGGCAAATCATGGATTGTGCTGGGCGGGTATTGCGAATCCATAGATGAATGTTAGCAGGCTAGCTGGAGAAAGAAAGCTAATTGTGAGATTGGGAAAGGAGCTAACGTTAAAGAAAAAGGCACCTGTCAAAAGAGCAAGTGGAAAATAATGTTAGAGAAGTGATAGTTCTGTTAGCTGACTACATGAACGGAACTGTATGTAGTTACTGAAAGACCATTTTTGTCAGATGCCGTGGGAGCATTTTGGATACTACATCGATTGTCCCATTCCAAACAGAAACCATGGCTGGACAGACTGTTCGTGCTAGCCAGTTAGTTTCACTCAGAATTTGTTGCCGTTTTCTGTGTAATTCCTACTGTTTGGACTCTCTGCTCAAAAACATGAAAATTGTTGGAACAGTTATGACACTCTAAAATTATGTTAACTGGGAAGTCCAGTATGTATTGTATATGTATTGTTATTTTTTCTCCTAACATAACATATGTCTTATCAATCAATCAATCAACTTTTATTTATATAGCGCTTAATCACATCTTAAGACATTTCAAAGCGCTTTACAGATAGAAAGCCAACCAAGCCCTCCAGAGCAAGCATATAATACAATGACGGTGGTAGGGAAAAACTCCCTCATTGAGAAAGGAACACCGGGCAGGATCCAGGCTCTGGAGGGCGGTCATCTGCCTTGACTTGTTGGTTGGGAAAGAGAAATACATTGGGGACAGAGATAGGTCAAGTAAGAGACAGATGGAGAGAGAGAGAGAGAGAGAGAGAGAGAGAGAGAGAGAGAGAGAGAGAGAGAGAGAGAGAGAGAGAGAGAGAGAGAGTGAGAGAGTGGCAGATAGGCCAGTTTGAGTTTAATGTCCATAGTGTGCTGTCGCTGAATTGGGGGCGGGGTTTCCAGGCCTTTGGATATCCTGTCTTCCATCAGCGTTGTCCACCTGTGGAACTGAGGCACAAAGACAGCATCAGTATCGTGCAGACAAAGAGTGTGATTTGACAGTAATAATAAATTCTAGGAGCATAGAAAGATAAAGAAAGCGAAAGAGAAGTGACAGGAGCTCCAGAGTATCTCCCTTTAATGGGAGAGGAGAAAAATACCCTCAGCAGCCTAAGCCTATAGCAGCATATCTAGTGGGGTATGTGTTTTTCAATTGTAGGCTCTGTCAAAGAGGAGGATTTTTAATCTACTCTAAATAAGCTAAGGGTGTCTGCCCCCCGGACCGAGGCTGGGAGATCGTTCCAGAGTAAAGGGGCCTTATAGCTGAAGCTTCTGCCTCCTGTTCTACTCTTAAAAACCCGACGGGTCACCAGAAATCCTGCATCCTCGGATCGACGGGCACTGGGTTGGTGATACACTTCAATAAGATCTTCAATGTAAGACGGAGCCTTACAGTGGAGAGCTTTACTGTATATGTGATCATGAGGACTTTGAATTGTATTATATAATTAATCGGGAGCCAATGAAGTGACGCTAGGACAGGAGAGATGTGCTCTCTCCTCCCAGTTTGAGTCAGTAACTACATTCTGAACTAACTGTAGAGTCCTATTAGAGGAGCTAGAACAACCCGATAATAAGGAATTGCAGTAATCCAATCTAGAAGTAACAAACGCATGAATGATTTTCTCTGTGTCTTTAAAGGATAAGAAATTTCTAACTTAAGCAATATTTCGCAAGTGTAAGAAGGCTGTCCGGGATACAAACTTGATATGAGAATCAAAAGACAGATCTTGATCAAAAATCACTCCCAAGTTCCTGACTTTGTTTGTTGAGGGTAGAGCAATGCTATCTAAGTGAATTGCAATGTTAGAGAAATCCTCTCTAAGATGCTTCGGCCCGATGATAATAACTTCAGTTTTGTTACTGTTCAACATTAAGAAATTGTGAACCATCCAGGATTTAATGTCCCTCAGGCAGGTTTCCAATGTAATTAGCTGATCAGATTCATTTTTTAAATTGATAAATATAATTGAGTATCGTCAGCATAACAATGAAAATTATTGTTATGTTTCCTTATAATATTTCCCAATGGTAACATATGTAACGGGTCAGAGGTAGGACCCACGTACAGCACAGACTGAGACCAGATCAGTAATAGTCTAACAGTTTATTCTGGGGTTCGCACAGAATGGCAGCAATATTCCAGACAGTCTCCGTAAACAGGAATCCCAGGTGACAGGTATCAGACGAGGAACGAGCAGGCAGAGTAGTCAAGGACAGAAGGCTGGTCAGTTTACCGGGGCAGAGACGAGGAAGACGGGTCGTAGACAGGCAGGGTCGAAACCGAGGAAGCAGTCCGGAGATCAACACGAGAGAGCTATGCATGACACAAAGACAATCTGGCAGAGACTCAGAGGAATGGGAGGGTATATGTACTGAGCAGGCAGGTGCTAATCAGGTGAGGAAACACAGGTGAAGGCAGTTGCACTGATGAGTTTGGAGTGGAAGGCAGGTAGAGCTGGGCGGATGAGGGGAAAACCAGGAGCGGATTGTGACAACATATACAGATTAAACAGAATAGGCCCCAGAACAGATCTTTGAGGTACTCCACAGGTGAGAGTCCCTCAATCTGAAGATTTATTATTGACATAGACAAACTGAAATTGGTCGAATAGATATGACCTAAACCAGTCTAGTGCTGAGTTTTTAATCCCAACTTCGTCTTCCAATCTCCTTAAAAGAATACCGTCTTACGCCATATTGTTCACGTGATTCCTTCTGGAAGATGCAGCCGTGATTGGTTGGGCGCTGTGATTGGTTAGCTGCTTGATTGACAGGTAGTGGGTGGAGTTGGTGACAGAGTGACACCACGAGATTTTTCAAGTGAGCTTATTCAAATATACAGGTGGGGAGACAATGTAATGTTGCCAATTTAAGAACACCATCAACTGACAAATTTTAGTCAGTAGTTAAAATATTACATGAGGTGAAAAATAGATATTCCTGGGTCTGATTCCTTGATTATTAGTTTGTTGGTCTGTGTTAACCTCAGCCCAATCCAAGCCATTTGTAGAACTACAATATTTTACTTAAAGCCATGTTAGGTAACATTGATAAACATGAAGATTTATATGATTTTATCCACCTGGAGTAATTTGGGAAGTCACATACATTAAGATGAACGCTTGATGCTGGCAGGAATACTTTTTCTATTAACTTAGAAAAATATGCTTGTTTTGTGTTAAAACAAGTATCCGTGTAACTCTTCATCTGCTCAAAGAGACTTTTCTCTGTGCAAAATCTCTGTTGTATTTGACGGCACAATGTAATATATCAAACAATTCAGTGCCACAGAAACGCATTTCCCTGGACTCACGATGGTGTAGGACTACAGAGATTGTGCTATGAACGTAAAGCAATTCAGGAGTAGAAAATGAATGTGGAAATACAGTACTGAAAGTACAAATACTGAAACTCCAAAGAGGTGTAGAGAACAATGAACTGATGCAACATATAGGTGTTGCAGAGAATTGGATAAGATTGCTTTAAATGGCTCATAGAATTTTCTCCGTAACATGTTTTTTCTTTGAGTTCAGGAAAATCAGATGAAAAGCATCATATGAGACAATAAAGATGCTGTAAAAGCAGTTAACAGAAGGAATGAATGTGAGATTTTCACTCAATGTCTTTTGAAACTATGTGCAGTAGGCAAGGAGCAGGAGACTGTACAGAAAGTAGAAAGTCACTGAAATAACTGATGCTTGAAACCTTTGTGATCTCTGCTCTCCATCATATAAATACACATACATGAGCTGTTTGTTGTTGTACAGGTGTAACCTAACTCAGCTACAGTATTTCTATACAAATTCAGTCTTATCAGGCTCAAACAAGTTCAATCACTCTATTGATAGAAACACCAGCAATGACACAAAAAATGAAGAGCACTCTAGTGTTTGGACATTTTCTGAAGATGAAACACAGTTAGGATGACTAAAAATAAAAATACCATCACAATTCAGGCCCACCAAAGTAGGAGTGAACAGTAAAACCTCTGCTGTTAGTGCTGACCCTGAACCGGACCCAAATGACACCTAGATGCTTAAAAAATGAAAAAGTAATCCTCACATCTTCCTTGATTGATGAATGTGGGACCTGAATGAACTAGAGCAAGAAATGTCCTCGGTAATTTTACAAGATTAGTTTCATTTTTATTGGAATGAAACATTTCTATTTTTGTGAAACTAACTTCATCATCATAGATTGCAGTTTATTCAAGAGACATGGCTAACATCATCTTCTAAATGTCCCACATCCTCTTTGGAAATAATGGCTGTAAATCATAAATCAACCTTGATTTATTGGACTGAAGCATCCTCCACCACTGAAGAGGAAACTGTACTGTCAAGGACGTACAAGGTCTGAGTTTCCTGGACATATGGGAAAGCCAATACTTTAATTATCTACAGTTTTTCTAAGATTCACCGATCGTCTCAGGGCAGCACAGCCCCCTCCCCATTCTGAGAACAAAGTCATTTTGTGGATACCGAATATGAACATTTTATGATATTTATATTGTATGAAATACACAAGAATTAAACATACAATTTTATTTCAAAACTTGCTAAACTTGTTCTGACCATAATCGGCATATTAAGTGTAAAAGAATAAAAAAAATTTTTTTCATTTAACTATTTCATTCTAAGATGATAGTTGTCAATGAACTTGAGTAAATATATGTGTTCCATAAAATATAGTGTTTTGTTTTTGGTGCTTAAGAGGATATTAAAAAGGACACTGCATTCTCGTTGTTTCTCCTATCAAGCTCATTAATTTTGATGAACAGCAAAAGTCTGCTTGATCACCCCCCAACCTCTTGTTGAAGGCAATGACACTCTTGGCAGTGTTTCCAGTTCTCATTTATCTGTGAGAGGGCCTTGTGACAGTGGCAACTGTCAAGCTTAATTGAAGATCAAGAAGTCGTGTGTTGCAGTCAAACCTCATTTTAAGGCTATAATGCAGCTAAAATTTGATTTGCTTGACATTGCCGCAAGCACATCACAAAATGGAGGTTAATGGTTTTCAAATGTCAGTGAGTGAGAAAGAAAAAGAGGAGAGAGACATGTATTTCAGCTGGCTTAAGGGTCATCATTTGTTTTTATTAAAGCTTAAATCTTGAAGACTTTGAAGCTCTACTTCCATCCAAAAACCTGACAAGAGATGTAGGACTGTATTTTCTTCGTCAGGCATTGCTGACTAATAAGCAATTTTATAGATTGTGACTAACAATTTGGACCATTTTGAAAACAATTTGAGCTTCTTAAGACCGTGAACTCCATCCGTCAGGCTGCCAGCTTTTTATTTCCGACCCATTAACTGCTGCTCTTCTCAGAATCGTCACATTGATTTTTTTTTTATTCCAAGGTACAGTATTTATTTTTCTTCAGATTGCTTCATATTTTTCTGTCATCAGTGTTTTATTACTTTCCCAGATAGAAGTACAGAAAATGACAATGCATGAAAAGCTTAGATTGATTGTAGTATACATATATAAATACAGGTAGTCCTCAAGATATCAACATCCAATTTATAAACAATCGTAGATATGAACAACCGCGCGGTGCCATATCTGACTACTATAGTTCCCCTTTCCAATGCAACACCCACTGAGCAGCACAGCTGTGTGAGCATTTCCAACACTCATCTCCCCCTCTTGTTCTGGTACATGTCTCTGTGAGCATCTTAAGGTGTCAGACTTTGTAAGCCTTGGATACTTTACTGTTTATCAAGGCTGATAAAGTAAAGGCTAGTGCTAGTTGTATTGGTAAAAACTAATAGGCAAGTGATGATAGCGGTAGTGGTGATGATAACTTCTCCCTCCTCCTCCCCTTCCTTCGCTGTAAAGGCACGCTACAGTAGTACAGTACAAATATACCTCACCTTATGTGGTTACTTGGTTCCAACTAAAAGAAAAAGTAATTAATTTTAAATTTACCAATATATACAGCCCTCAACATACAAACACAATTGGTTCCGAAAGGTTGTTCATAAGTTGAATTGTTTGTAAGTCGTTATTTATTAGATTTCAACCTATATTCTCCATTTGAGAATTTAAGTGCCATTACTAGTCTAAATATGAAAGTACTATTCATTAAGACCATAAACAGTAACAGGACATAAAAACTACATATCATAGAATAAAATACAGTTACAGGTTTTTCGAGTTTGATCTTATTTCGGTAAAATAATCACGCTTATGTCATTCCACTCAACTTCACATATCTCTGCCACAATTATTGGATTCTTAAAATCACATGAAAACTTTAAAAGCACATAATATCGTGTTGCTGTACAATAAATAGAAATAAAAACATATAAAGAACCAATGCAGTCAGAGACTGCAACATCCTGCGACACCCCTGAATTCCAAATTTTACCCTACTTGCATAGGTCAAAGACCAAAGCTAATGCTCTGACCTACTATCATAGATCAAATCAGTAGCTTTGATCTACGGTCTTACTCACACTGGCCTTCTCCCACTTCTTTCTGTCCTATCCAGTTCCTGAGTGTACAAAAGTTAAAATTTGTCATTGACCTAGTTTTCTCAAGGTCAAGGTCATCATTTCATTTTCATTCCCTTTGCCACCCAAGTAATGTGCTTTTTGTTTCATCTTTCTGTCTGCAACTGTTGGGAAGATATTTGGTGGACTAACAGACGGACTAACGGATGAACGCACAAACGCTGACAATTACAATACATCACTACTTGTTTTTCCATTCAATTTCTCAGTTAAGTCAACCAATAGTTGAAATCAAATAGCAAAACTTCCAGAGTTCAGCGTTCAGCTGTCAAAAAACTGTCAATACTTCAGAAACCTAACATGTAAACCTAAGATGCTTCCTAAATGATTTAGCTCCCACAGAGGACAACCTGACAATATAAAAACAACACATAACAAAAACCAATGCAGTCACAGACGGCAACATCCCGCAACACTCCTGAATTCAAAATTTTGCCCTGACCTACCGTATTTTCCGCACTATAAGGCGCACCTAAAAGCCTTAAATTTTCTCATAAACCCGTAGTACGCCTTATAATCCGGTGCGTATTATATATGGATTAATATTCATATTAATTTTGGTTAAAAACATGATCGCCGAAAAAAAGCCGGCAGTCTGGCCACCAGTCATGCCGCATCCGCCACCAGAGGAGCCCCCTCACAAAGCATTCGGGCCCACGCCCCCTAACAACGGTAGTCAAGGGGCATCACTGAAGTCCCGGCTCTGACTGAGCTGCTCTCAGACAGTAGAACAGACTGTAGGAGCACCGGTGATTATGTAGCAAAACATAAGGAACTTTCAACAATTCTATTAATAAAGTTTGACTGACTGACTGATCTCAGTAATTCCTAACTATTTGGCGTCGGAAATAACCCACTTTAAACTAATTGGTCTGAAAAATGCCAGTGTGCTGTCATCTGGAATCTAGTGACGGTCCATTCTATTAGTCTGTGGAAACACACGGAGAAACTGGCATAAAGGTGAATGAAAGACCCTCAAAGCTGAACTTCCAGCCTTTTCTGAAATTTCAAGAGCAGTCACTGCTAAACAAACGTGCCAACAGGTGTGCTGCAATTGATTTACAAATGTAGTTGATAGCTCTGGGCGGGCGGCACAGGGGTGCATTTAGACTTGTGTATTCTGTCTGCAGCAACGTGCTGTGAGATTCACGGCGGTGAGACACCGACGTTAAAACAATATTTAATTAATAAACGAGGCCGAACGTCTGAGCTTAAATATCTGCTTCGAACTTCAGATTAGGAAATAATCCTCTCTGTTCGCACTGACTGCACTCGTAATGAATTTAACCAGTTTTTATTGACAGGTTTTTTAATATGCGTCTTGACTTCTTTCTAAGATAGCAAAGTGATCAAGTGATCAGCTTTCCTTGATGAGGCTCAGAATGGCTTATTGACATAACAATAGGGGCCATTCAAAGGTTGTCAGGAAGTCATGAATACAATCATGACTGCCTGAGCAGCGCGGCTCTATCTAGTGGATGGATTGCGCAACTACAGCCACTGCAGTTTATCAAATAAGTGTTATTTATTTTTTATTGTGTGCGCCTTATAATCCGGTGCGCCTTATATATGAAATAAGTTATAAAACGAACAATTCATTGAGGGTGCGCCTTATAATTCAGTGCGCCTTATAGTGCGGGGGGGGTGGAGTGTCTTTCCCTCCTGAAGTCCACCACCATCCTTGGTCTTCCCCTCGTTGATGCAGAGGTTGTTGCGTCTGCACCAGTGCACCAGGTGCTCCACCTCATCTCTGTATTTGGACTCATCATCGTTCTGGATTCGTCCCATCACTACTGTGTTGTCTGCGACATAGTAGTGTCAAACTACAGTAGTGCTCTGACCTACTATCATTGATCAAAGTAGTAACTTTGATCTGTGGTCTTACTCACACTGGCCTTCTCCCTCGTCTTTCTATCTTAGCCGGTTCTTTAGTGTACAAAAGTTGAAATTTGACCTTGACTTAGTTTTCTTAAGGCCAAGGTTATCATCTCATTTTCATACCCTTTGCCACCCGAATAATGTGCTTTTTGTTTTATCTCTCTATCAGCAACGGTTGCAAAGATATTTAGTAGACATACTAATGAAGGGACGAACGGATGGACAAAAACATGAACAGTGACAATTACAATTCATCACCGCTTTGAAGCGGGACGTAATAAAAAAATGACATTGTGTTAAAATACGTATGTATAGCTCCAATATTTATCATTAAGCTTCACTCGTGAGTCATGTGATTGCTTTGAATTCAGATTAGTTTACAGTAAGATTTTGCTCTTTATAAATTAATCCATGAGTAGAAGAAGAAAATACTTCATGAAACTCTCAACCAGTTTTTTAAACACATCAAACAACAACAGTCAGAGTCAGCTGTTGATGTTGACAATTCACAGCCGTCTATGTCCTTGATATAGACCATAATTGAATGTATGTACAGATAGTCATCAACATATGAGCATTAGACTTACAAACATTTTGGTTTATGAACAAACATTATTTACCTATTGTACTACAGTTCCCCTTTGTATCACAACACCCACCAAGCAGCACCGCTGCATTAGCACAACACTTGTCTCCCCCTCTTGTTGTTCTATCTCAGCGCGGCAGGCTTGCATACTTTACTGTTTATTATAGATGATAAAGCAAAGGCTAGTGAAGATAGTGGTAGTGGTGACCATCTCTCCGATGACAACTCTGCTGCTCACTGATAACTACTCCTCCCACTTCCTACGCTCTAAAGGTAAGTTACATGCTACATACTACAGTACCGTATAGTGGATTGTCAACATGTTTACTGTAAACTACTTGTAAATCAAAGCAATCACATGAATCATGAGTGACGCTTAACAGTAGATATATGTATAATACATACATATTTTGAGCGGCACGGTGGCGCAGTGGTTAGCGCTGTCGCCTCACAACACGGCAGACCGGGGTTCAAGTCCCGCTCTGTGCGGAGTTTGCATGCTCTCCCCGTGTCTGCGTGGGTTCTCTCCGGGTTCTCCAGCCTCCTCCCACCTCCAAAAGCATTCACTTCAGGTTGATTGGCCGGTCCCAAATTGCCTGTAGGAGTGAGTGTGTGTGTGAGTGGTTGTATGTCTTTGTGTGTGGCGGTGCACTGGCATCGTGCCTGGAGTGTCCCCTGCCTCACGCCCTATGCCACTGGGATAGGCTCCAGCTCCCCGTGACCCGCTGCGGCAGATGTAGCGGTAGTAATATGAAAATGACTGACTGACTGACTTTTTTATTCTCATTCATTGTACAGTTATATTTTGTTATGTGCTTTTAACAGTTTTAATAGTTGAATATTAGTCCTGTATAGACGTTAAGAGAAGTGAAATGACGTAAATCATTTTTCCGTAAATGTTTTTTAAACCGACATATACAGCAATCAAAAAAGATTTAACTCGAAATGACCTGTACCTGTACTGCATTTCATTTTTTACATCCCCTTTCAAAGCGGTGATGTATTGTAATTATCAGTGTTCGTTTGTTCGTCCGTTCGTTGTTTGTCTGTTCGTTTGTTCGTTCGTCTGTTAGTATGTCCACCAAATAGATAGATAGATAGATAGATAGATAGATAGATAGATAGATAGATAGATAGATAGATAGATAGATAGATAGATAGATAGATAGATAGATAGATAGATAGATAGATAGATAGATAGATAGATAGATAGATAGATAGATAGATAGATAGATAGATAGATAGATAGATACTTTAATAATTCCGGAGGAAATTGCACATATCCACTGCTCAGCTAAACACCAGGAAAAAACAAAAACAAAACAGAACATACCACAAGACATACACTACACTAACAGACACATGTAGCATTAACAGTACATATAATAAAAAAGATTACAATTAAAATATAAACAGAATAAAATTAAAATATAAACAATATAAAATTATATTAAATCCATTTAACCGCGTGCTGACCTCGCCACCTCCCCCCCGCTCCTCCTGAGAGAGTCATTGTACCTCCTGATGGCACGGGGCACGAAGGAGGACCTCAGCTTGTCTGTGGAGGTGCTGTGTGACAGCAGTCTGCCGCTGAAGGTGCTTCTCTGCTGGGAGAAGGTGGTGTGCAGGAGGTGGCTGGTGTTGTTCATGATGGCCCTGAATTTAGACATGGTCCTGCTCTCCAGAACTGTCTCCACAGAGTCCAGGCTCAGCCCGACCACTGAGCCCGCTCTGCGGATTAGTCTGTTCAGACGGTCCATATCTCTTTTCTTGGCCCCACCACCCCAACACACAATGGCATATGACAGCACACTGGAGACTACGGACTGATAGAACATGAGAAGGAGCTTAGGACAGATGTTGAAGGAGGCCAGCCTCCTCAGGAAGTACATCCTGCTCTGCCCCTTCTTGTACACACAGTCCGAGTTGAGTGACCAGTGCTGTCTAGCTGCAGTCCCAGGTACTTATAGTTTCCTACCACCTCCACCTCATGCCCCCCGATGATCACTGGTTGTGGAGAGGGAGGTGCCCGCCGGAAATCCAGCACCATCTCCTTCGTCTTGGAGACGCTGAGCTGGAGCTGGTTCTGTTGGCACCACTCCACGAATTCAGCCACCAATGCCCTGTACTCCCCCTCATCACATGCCACAATCGCAGTGTCATCGGAGTACTTCTGTATGTGGCATGTATCCAAGTTGTGCTTGAAGTCCAATGTGTAGAAGGTGAAGAGAATGGGGGAGAGCACGGTCCCCTGTGGCGCCCCCGTGCTGCTGGTCACCATAGAAGAAAAACAGTCCCCCATACGTACGTACTGGGGTCTGTCCGTTAGGTAGTCTGTGATCCAGCACACGAGGTAGGGGTCCACAGCCATGGAGGTCAGTTTGTCCTGTAGGAGCCGGGGCTGGATGGTGTTGAAGGCACTCAAAAAGTCAAAGAAGAGCACACTGACGGCACAGCCCCCGGTGTCCAGGTAGGAGAGCACACGGTGGAGGAGGTACAAGAAAGCATCGTCAACCTCAACCTTGGCCTGATAGGTGAACTGGAGAGGATCGATTGCAACCTGCACCTGTGGACGCATGAGCTCCAGGACCAGTCGCTCTAGGGTCTTCATTACGTGGGAGATAAGAGCGTCCGGTCGGTGGTTGTTGAGCTCAGTAGGGTGTCTTTTCTTGGGTACCGGGACGATGCAGGAGGTCTTCCACAGTGACGGGACCCTCCCCAGCCACAGACTGAGGTTGAACAATCGCTGCAAGGGGTCCCCTAGTTCCGAAGCACAGGCTCGGAGGAGTCTTGGGGAGATCTTGTCCGGTCCAGCCGCCTTATAGGGACGGAGCCTCTGCAGCGTTGTCGTCACCAGGCCTGCAGTGATGACGGTCTCGGTCGTGGTGGGAGCAGGAAGTCCTGGCGAGGTTGGAAGTCCAGTGGTTGAGGTGGGGCCGTTGAGCTTCGCAGCTCTTGGAGTGGGCTCGGGAGAAGTGGCAGGGGCAGGGGTGGAAGGAGAAGTGGCAGGGGTGGAAGGAGAGGAAGCACAGGAGGAGGGAGCATCAGTGGAGCAGTCTGCAGGGCCGGGAGAGGCCTGGGATGAGGAGCGGGGAGTGGTGGGGGAGCTGAACTGATTGAAAAAGCTGTTCATTCGCTCGTTCACTGTTCCCCTCCGCAGTGCTGTGCCCTTTCCTGTGTCCAATGATGGTTCTCATCCCATTCCAGACCTCCCGCACCTGGTTGCGCCCCAGCTGCTTCTCCAGCTTCCTCCCGTACGCCTCCTTGGCCTTCCTCAGTGTTGGGTCTAAATCTCGACCACTCACTCAAAAACTGTTCTAAGCTAGACCAGGGTCATCAGACAAAGGCACCCAGAGAGGTTTTAAAGTTTTACCAGCTGCAGCAGGGAGAGACACAGAAGAGATGCACTTGACTTGGTGCAATTCGAAGTAGACTCTGACTCTGTCCCACCCGGCTGCTTTCTTTTATTAAAAAATGGATAGAGCAGGGTTAGATAAAGACACGCGCAGGGGTCATAACAGTTTAGATCACACACAAGGTCAAGAACAATAAGATGTTTTTCTACATGTCGGGAGTTAACTTGTGGTTATCTATGTTGGAACATTCTAATCATCATCAAGGTTGTAGCTGTCTGCAGTAGGTGATTAACTGGAACAGGATGTTTTTGTTAGTACATTCGGGTGCAGCACTTCTAAGATAGATTATGACACTTTAGAAACACACATATACTTCATTTAAATTTTAGCTTATCTTACATTTCCCTCCTGTTGTGGGTTTCTAAACATCAAACACAACTTGTCTCGAAAGCTTTTTATCGTGTCATCATGGGAGAAACTTCACATACAGGTGGTCAACCCAGGGAGGGGCGAAAAACCCTAAGCAATTTGGAATGGGAACATGGAGAAATGCAAAGTTAGGGAAAATTCCCCTCCTACCCTCCGCATGGAGCGGCAGTCTCATGACCTGGATGACCTGTGGGAAAAGGGTGAGCCTGACCGAAGGCGCCACAATCGCTTAAGTTGCGACGGGTGCTTGGTGGTGGCTATACCACGCAGCAGGGGACCAGGCGGGTGCCTGCCCCCCTGACGAAGGAGAAAGTCCTTTAGACAGAGGATAGTTCCTCGTCAATGTCAGAGTCAATATCCTCAATTTTGACAAGGTTATAAGCATGGAGGTGGGCAACGAACATCTGGCTCATCATGCGTTTAGACATGGGGATCACACAACACGAGCAAAAGGCACATGTCAGGAGGAAGAGGATGACGACGGCGACAAAGGGAAAGATGAGTTTTATCAACACTTTTGGACCATGTGCCAGAAAGAGCCAATCGAGCCAGCCTGCTTGGGGGTGAGGGTCCGCGGACATGGCGCGGCGAAGATTCGTCATAGTACGCATAGCATCGATGATGGTGGAGTTCTCGTCTGGGATGTAGGTACAACAGGATTCACCAATCATTGCACAGACACCGCCTTGGGGGGCGAGACTAAGATCGAGGGCCATCCTGTTTTGGAGAGCCATGACACGTAAGGCAGTAAGTTCTTTGTTCTGGGCATCATTGACGGTGATAGAGGCGTTGATAAAACTTTGGAGGCGATAGTCGATGGTCTCAAGGCGCAACATGTTTTTTCCTACCCCAATGTTTGGAAAAAGGGCTAGGAGGACTTTTTGTCCTGTCGTCCAATGTTTGTCTTCCGAGGGGACATCGGATCCCCAGATGGGATCATGAGGTTTGAAATCCACATATCGGCTTCTTCTGGTGGGCAGGTCCTCAAGAGTCAGAAGGTAGGTGTGGTCGGATACGCGAACTGGCGCACAGATAGCAGATGAATTTCAGGGCAGGGCCATATACACTCTCCAACCGCAGAGCCACCAAATCTCGTCCAGGGCAATGGTGTGAGTAGTAGAGGGAATGGAACGGATTGTTTTGCAGTGACTTGGAATGATGGAGCCTTTCAGATTGGCTCCAGTGATGTTGACGCACAATTGAAAGCAGGTGCCATTGATACCAGTGCAGTGGTCTAGGTCATTGTGGTTGAGAGTTGCTCTAAGACCTAGGGGATTAGCGTTGGTCAAACGTGGCAGTAGGGTATACCGAGTTGCGTTTGGGTCTGTGGGGGTGAGTCCCAGGGTCTGGTTCAGGATGCTGAGAGAGTGGGTTTCGCTGAGTGGGGATGCGTAGAGGTGTGGTTGGGACACAGCGTGGGGGAGGATGGAGCAAACATAGCAACCAGACTTGTTGGCTTTATGGGCTGTAAGGTTGGCGTACTTCCACCAAAGGTTGGCGTGGAACGGAGAAGCATGATCGGGGTCGTTCTCATTGTCGTGTATAGTCCATGTAGACCCAAAGTGGCTGGGGTCGTCATGTGGTACTGGCGGGATAATGGCTGGGGCGATGAGTCTTTTAGCTGCTGGGAGAGCAGGGTTGCCTCCGACTACGGAGGGAATGGTTTTAGGTGATAAGACACAGACGCGAATTTTGAATTCTGGGTCCGGGCCATCTGTTGCTGGGGACAGGCTGAATCTGACGCATCCTGGGGTGGTGGGCACAACTGTTATTACTATGTGGGTGTCGTTTGTTGACATCTTGGGGAATAGCTGACGGTAGGCTTTGGCAGTTTTCGATACTGCCCATTGGTACTGATCGCCGGAGTGTGTTGGCCAATATGTGTAGAGGAAGACTTCACTCCGTGGTTCCTCGTAGGGCTCTCCTTGGTTGGAGCCATAGTGGACCACTTGAGGATTCCTTGGTGCTCCAGCATACCAGTAGAAGTCGTGGTATTTGACTCTGTTGTGTCGTTGTTTATTGGCTTGTTTCCTCCAGGAGTTGCAATGGTAGCAGTAGGTGGTGAGTCCTTCCAAGGGGATGGTGATCGATGCCTTGGTTCCATTGAGGGGTAGGCAGTATGTGTAAGGTCGAACACCTCTATCATAGCTGGTGGTGGTTGGGCATTCTGTTGCTTTGTACTCGTCCCCCCAGATTTTTGCTTGGATGTTCTGCTGGTTAGTTGGAGTGGCCATCAGGAGTCCAATGGTTGTTACCAGGAGTTGCTGAACCTTCATTGTAATTCTTGGACCTTCTTGCAATGGGACTGGTGTATCCACGTGTCTCGTTCAGCAATTTTGACGGCCGTGGGGGTGGTGATCAATACTCTGTAGGGCCCGTCCCACTTGGGACTTGACCAGTTTTTTCTCTTGATCACCTTAAGCAAGATCAGGTCCCCAGGTCTCAGCAGCTCCTGTGTGGGCGACAGAGATAAAGAGGAAGGGGGCAGATCATTTGCTCTTTGGATTTCTCTTTTTTCAAAGAGTTTGCACAGCCATTCTGTAAGGGGATCGAGCTGGCCTATTTGTTCTTGTACCGTTTGACCTTCCCACAGTGGGAGGTTGAATGGTCGGCCGTGTACCGCTGCAAATGGTGTCAGACCTGTGTTTGCGGGTGTGATGCGCATGTATGTTTTGACTAAGTCTAAACACTCTGGCCATGGTTTTTTGGTTTCTTCCATGGTTTTGCGGAGTCGCAATTTGACCGTACCGTTTGTTCTTTCGACTAGGCCTGCACTTTGCGGGTGATACGCACAGTGATGTTTTAGTTCGATGCCAAGGTGTTTACTTATGTTTTGGACAATTTCGTTGACGAAGTGTGTACCATTGTCGCTACGAATGACGCGTGGTATACCGTGTTCTGGGATGATGTGTTTGCATAAGGCTTTGGCAACTGTTGAGTGCGTCTGCATGTCTGGATGGAACTAGTTCAACCCATTTGGTTAGTGTGTCAATCAACACTAGGTAGTACTTGTAGTTTTGGACTGTGTTAAGCTCGATGAAGTCCATTTGGATGATTTCAAATGGGTAGGAGCCGACTGGATGTTGTCCTCGTTTTGGTCTAACGTTGCCTTGGCTGTTGTGGCGGCAGCATGTGATGCAGTTCCTACAAACGTTTTTGAAGAAAGTTTGGAGGCCTTGTGACATATGAAAGGCTTGTTCCACTATTGATATCATCCCTCCTGTTGAGACATGGCTCTTGCCATGACTCAGCACAGCAATCGTGTGGAACAAGCTGCGGGGAATGCATGGTTTTTTTTCAACGTGGTAAAGGTCGTCGGTGAAGGTAGCACCAGACAGCATCCATGAGGTCTTTTCTTTGTCCGGGGCAGCCGATTGCATGTCTTTGAGGACTTCTAGGGGGATCGATTCAGGAACACGCGATTTGGAGGCTTGATGAAGGTGCATGGAGACGGCGTGTTTGGCTGCAATCTTGGCGGCTGCATCAGCCTTGGCGTTGCCTAGGGAGACTGGGTCGGTGCCTGACGTATGGGCAGCACATTTGCAAACTGCTATGGTTCTGGGTAGGAGGACGGCCTCCAAAAGGTCTTGGAGGAGCGTGGCATGCATGACGGGTCGGCCCGAGGAGGTCTTCATACCGCGTCTGGCCCATTGGGCGGCAAAAATGTGGAGTGTGGAGAAGGCATATTGGCTGTCCGTATAGATTGTGACGTCATCTCCACGAAAAAGTTTGCATGCTTCTGTGAGGGCCGTTAATTCTGCAGCTTGGGCAGACCAATTGCCAGGCAGTTTTCCAGACTTTAGGGTAGAGGTTTGTGTGACTACGGCATAGCCAGTGTGGTTCGATCCATCAGGGGCTTTGGAAGAGGAACCATCAACAAACACAATATGACCAGTCGAAAGTGGTGTGTCCTGAAGATGTTTTCGGGGCTTACAACAGACGGACGTGCGTTCTTGGCAGTCGTGTGGGTCACCATCTTTGGCAGTAGGCAATAGTGTAGCTGGGTTCAGGGTGCCGCACCGTTTGATGGTTAAATGGGGCTGTGAGAGCAACGTAGCAGTGACGTTGAGATGTCGAGCTGGCGAGAGGAAGGACATTTTGGTTTGGGTGAGCAAAATATCGATTGCATGGTTAACAAGTAGGGTCAGAGGGTGGAACAGGACCAATTCGGCTGACATGGTGATAGCCATGGCGGCGGCACAGATGGCCTGAACACATGGGGGTAGCGCAGCGGCGACAGGGTCCATTTTCTTGGAGTAGTAGGCTATTGGCTTGAGCTTTTGGCCATGGGGTTGGAGGAGGACAGATGTCATGAAGCCGCTTTTGCAATCAACCGTTTGGGTGAAGGGTTTTTTTGTACTTGGGTAGGGCCAGGACCCCGGAGTCAGTGATGACTTGTTTGAGTGCTGTGAAGGCCTCGGCAGCTTCGGGGGTCCAATCCAGGCGGGCAGACAGGGGCAAATCCTCTGAGTATATGAGGTTTAGTAGTGGCTGTGTTTTCTCAGCATAGGACGCAATCCATGCACGGCAGTAGTTTGTCAGACCCAGGAAGGCCATCATCTGTCTCTTCGTGGCAGGGCGAGGTGCTTGTAGAACAGCGTCTCTTCTTTCTGCGGTCAGTTGTCGACCTTCTCCGGAGATCCTGTGGCCCAAGAAGGTGACTTCCTGCTGGCACCATTGTATCTTGGCAAGTGAGGCTTTGTTTCCTGTGCTGGCCAGGTGTGTACACAAGGATGCAGCTTCGAGTTTATTTTCGTCTGGTGTAGGGCTGGCTATGAGGATGTCATCGACGTAGAGCAGGATTTGGGTGCTTTGGGCATGGCCATGGAGTGCGATGCAGTTGTTGATTTCTTGAGAAAAGATGGTGGGACTCTCGGAGAAACCTTGAGGGAGTCTCGTATAGGTGTATTTCTTTCCATCAAAAGTGAACCCAAACCAACCCATGGCAGAGGGGTGGAGAGGAATGGGGAAAAAGGCATTGGTGAGGTCGATGACTGTGAACCATCGTTGCTCCGGGCGGAGCTCATTCAGTAGAGTATGTGGATCTGGAACGCACGGGGCTCGTTGGACAATGGCTTGGTTGACTGCTCGGAGATCATGGACCAGGCGCCACGTAGTGGAGTCTGCCTTTCGAACTGGGAAGATGGGTGTGTTACACTCAGCTGTGGGGCACTCCACGAGGATTTTGGCAGCAATCATGGTAGCAATGACGGGACGGATGCCTTCCTTGGCATCGGGCTTTAAGGGGTATTGCTTCACTCTGGGTCTGTACATTGTCTTTGGTTCGATTGTCACTTGGGAGGCTGTGGTCAACAGACCCACGTCGGCTTTGGAGGTGGACCAGAATTTCAGTGGAATCTGTGGGAAGTCGGAGGCTACATGAAGGGCTTGGACTGGTTGTCAGGCAGACAAGTGAGTCGTTGGAGAGGCTGTAGTAGTCCATCCGAGGGGGCGTTTCCACATAGTGCCGTAGTAGCTATGGTCCAAACGAAAAGTGGTTGGGTCAACTTGTTCCCAGTGACGTGTCTTTTCAGTTGCTGATGTGTGTTGGTTCAGCTGTTGCCATGACATCTCAGCAGAACGAGCTAAGGATACATGCGGCGTTGCATCACAGGGCATCATGGCTGATAGTTCCTCCTGGACGGTTGTGACTGCACAGGCCCAGTCCGGACCCCACAAAAGGTATTTGATGTGTAGTTGTGAGGGCCGTAAGCGGTGGAACCTCAATAGCCATTGGCGGAGGATGGTCACATGGAGGGGGAATTGCGTTTGGATGACTGTAGAAAGGCATGGGACTGAAGATTTGGTCTGTGCGAGGAGGTCTAGGGTCACCGAAGAGGGCCCTGCTGTGGTTAGGTCCAAGGCATAGAAAGTGGTAGGCGTGGACGGACTTTCGAGGACCAATAGTGATGTGTTGTCCACTTTAGAGACTTTGAGCGTCGTCCCGTCAGCAATTATACTGAGGTTGAGTGCTACAAGGAGGTCTCGGCCTAAAAGGTTGACTGGACAGTGTGGGCTTAGAACGAAGGTGGTCATGACTTCTGTTCCATCTTCGTCAATGACTTTACATTTTTTGGACCAGGGGTTGGGCGTTGGTTTTCCAGAGGCCCCTACCACCAGGATGCTCCGACCGGAGGGTTTCAGACCTGGAACTTCATCAGGGATGAGAGACACTTCAGCTCCAGTGTCACAGATGAAGATGACGGCTGTCTGCAGTGGGCCTACCAGAAGGGTTCTGGTGGCTTCAGTTGGAATTACTAGGGACGAGAAAATGGCCTGCAGGTCTAGGATCTGGAGGGGAGCGTCTGGATCTTGTGTGTCACTTCCTCCATTGTCCGCACTGCGGTCCCGTGCTAGTCATTGTGAATGACTGGGGTTGAACGGGGGATCTCGTCTTGAAGGGCCTCTGTATCCAGTTTTGGGAAGGGGGCAGTCCTGGGCAAAGTGACCTGCCTTGTTGCAGTTGTAGCAGATGTCGTCTTGAGTAGCCGTGCGGCGTGCGTAGCGTCTGTGGTCCTGGTTGGGATGGCCTCGTCCTCTGCTGCGACGGGCGTTTTGGTAGTAAATGCCAGTCGGCGCTGGGGGGTCGACCGTGGTGAGGGCGTCGACTCCTTCCAGGATAGTCATGAGTTTGGCTGTTGCGTCCGAAGCTTTGCGTTTTTGTTGCACCTCAGTGGCATGCGTTGCCCACTGGACGATTTCCTGGACTGTGGCAGTCCTCCAGGTAATGAGGTGTTTCTGGATGAATCCTCGGATGGACTCTTGCATGCCATCCATGAGGTGACTCTTAAGTTGGCTTTGGTAAGCACCATTTGGGTTTTGGTCATCTTGGAGGCCGCTATTGGCTCTGAAGACCTCTTCCAGGCGGGCTCTGTATTCCTCGACAGACTCAGAGGGTTGCTGGCGGCACTGGCAGATCTTGGAGTAGTCTGGGACTTTTCTGAAGGTTTGTTCCACTCTGTGGACGACTGCTGCTGTCCTTTCGGCTAGGTCGTCTGAGTCGTGTGGGAGGGGGGCGCCATCGGTTCCGTTCGGGTTGAAGGAGCCTCGCACTCTGCTCCAGCGATGTCCTAGAGCCATTCTAAGGGCGCTTTCCATTTCTCTGCCGTTGAGGTGGTAGCTTAGAGCCAAGCTGCGGAAGTTCATTGTCCATTCTGTGGGGTTATTTTCGACGTCCCCAAGGCCCTTGCAAGCTTCGGCGCATTCCTGCTGAGTCCATGGGCGGTGTACCAGGATGGTTGGTGGCTGGCCATCCGGCTGGCCTGTGTAGGCCGGATTTGCAACGGCGAACATGGGGTATTGAGTGACGGCTCCAGTTGTTTGGGCTGGGCTTTCGGGCCATGAGAGGGGGCCATCAGCTTTGGGGAGTGGTTGAAACTGTGGGCTGCCTGTGTATGCTGGAGGGCTGCTGGTGGCGAATGGGTTGTTCATTTGTTGGGGTGAGGTTTGCACGCCCTCTTGTGGCAGCTCAGGATACAAGCGTTCTTGCTGTCTGCGAGCATAATGGGTGAGGGAGGGTGAGCTATCATCTGGTAGGCGTGGGTTGGCATTTCTTCTGAGGCGGTTGTTTTGGGTCCGCCCCTCGAGGGTGCTCTGAGGATCTTCCTGTTTCTCGTCAGACTTGCTTTGGCTTTCGTGGCGATCACTTGCTTCAGTCGAGTGTTCGGATGGCTGTTTGGGCGTTGTCTCATAGTCTGGGGAGATGCCCAGCGCAGCCATCGTGGCTGACTGTTTTGC
Organism: Antennarius striatus; assembly: GCF_040054535.1. Taxonomy (NCBI): domain Eukaryota; kingdom Metazoa; phylum Chordata; class Actinopteri; order Lophiiformes; family Antennariidae; genus Antennarius; species Antennarius striatus. The sequence continues at coordinate 8,202,028 of NC_090778.1, read as the reverse complement.
CTTCTTTTTCTCGTCTTTCTCTCGGATGGCGAGGACTCTTTTTGTGCTTTGTTTGAGCCAAAGTTTGGCCATTTTCAGCTCCTCATCTTTCACATTCGTTTTCTTTCCTTTCCTCAATTTTTCCTTTTGCTCTTCTCGCAATCTTCCAACCAATTCTGTCATTTCCTCAGAGTTCTTCAAACATGGGTTGAATCTGTGTTTCTTGATCCATTTCTCCAGAAATTTACATGAGTCCGCATGACATTGTTGCATAAAGCGGACGTCGGGTTTGGTTGCAATATCTTTTGCTTGGGTCTGTCCCATGGTGCAAATGTTTGTGTGTGCGTGTGTGTGTGCGTGTGTGTGTGTGTGTGTGTGTGTGTGTGTGTGTGTGTGTGTGTGTGTGCGTGCGTGCGTGCATGCGTGCGTGCGTGAGGAATGAGGGCTTGTAGTGTCCCAAACTTCAACCAGGAATTAAAACAAACAAAAAGAAAAAGAAAAATTAATTCCAGTTTTAAATAAAATCAGAATATTTCAGAAATTTCATGTGGGGGAAATGTTCTTTACATTAAATGTGAGTAATAATGTCTTACAATTAAAAGGATGATTGTGTGTGTGTGTGTGTGTATGTGTGTGTGTGTGTGTGTGTGTGTGTGTGTGTGTGTCACTCTTAACTTTCGCATTTACAGCCAAGCAGTGGACACATCGAAGACAGACATGACTTGAAACAATGAAACACTTTTTGGGCTCGAACCGTTTTATAGTGCACTTTTCCTTCTCTGGGCTTTTAACGTATTTTCTGTGAAGGTTGGACCAACGTTTGGTTCTTAAAATTTAGGGTTTCTTTATAGTCGACTCTGGTACGCGGAAACGTTGCACCGAAGACACACTATGTCGGTCTTGACGGACTCTTAACGTTTTTTTCGCCGCGGAATCAGTTTGAGACACCGTGGGTCGGTTCCCGGAACTCGACGTGCACTGCCGTGAATGCAGGAAGATTCAGGTCCTAACTCAACTCAATAGGCACCCCTTTTCCAGCTCTCACAAGTTACTTTAGGTGGGAGGGGGCCCGGTCAGTCGTCCCGGACGGACTGAACCTATTAGGAGATCTCTTGCTTGTTTAAATTGGTATTATATGGTCCAGCCTTGCAACACAACAAAATTTCATTTGAATTATTTTTATTCATCAGATTTTACCTTGTCCTATGTTGCCCTGGTTCACGGGGAACCCGTCACTGGAGCTTCTCTTCGGCACAGGAAGTCGAGTTTGGCCTTTTTCGGAGCGACGAACGTAGTGTGATGGAATGTGGTTTGGTTCAATGGCCTTTGCGTTCCCGCGTCGATTTGAAGTCCAGGTCTTGGGTCCCGGGTTTCGGCACCAGAGAAATGTTGGGTCTAAATCTCGAACACTCACTCAAAAACTGTTCTAAGCTAGACCAGGGTCATCAGACAAAGGCACCCAGAGAGGTTTTAAAGTTTTACCAGCTGCAGCAGGGAGAGGCACAGAAGAGATGCACTTGACTTGGTGCAATTCGAAGTAGACTCTGACTCTGTCCCACCCGGCTGCTTTCTTTTATTAAAAAATGGATAGAGCAGGGTTAGATAAAGACGCGCTCAGGCGTCGGAACAGTTTAGATCACACACAAGGTCAAGAACAACAAGATGTTTTTCTACATGTTGGGAGTTAACTTGTGGTTATCTATGTTGGAACATTTTAATCGTCATCAAGGTTTACTCTGCTTCCGTCGTCATGTTGTTGCTGGCAGCTGTTTCACCAGCGGGATGTAGGTGGGCTGTAGGTACACTAGGTTGTGGTCTGATTTACCTAGTGGAGGGAGGGTGGTGGTGGTGGTGTATGCCTCCTTAGCATTAGTGTAGAACAGATCCGTGGTTCTGTTCTTCTCAATCGTTGCAGATATAAAGAGGAAACAAAAAGCACATTACTCAGTTGGCAAAGGGGATGAAAATGAGATGATGACCTTGAGAAAAATATGTCAAGGTGAAATTTCAACTTTTGTACTCTCAGGAACCTGATAAGATAGAAAGATGAGTGAAAAGGCCAGTGTAAAACCATATATCAAAGCTAGTGCTTTGATCTACCTATGCACTAGCTTGGATCTATGGTCAAAGCTTTGACTGACCCTGAAAGGTCAAAGCTATGCACTTGTCAGGTACTACTTTCAGGGTACCCTGACCTACCCTTTGCGGGATGTTGCAGTCTCTGACTGCCTTATTCTTATTGTATTTTATTCTTATTCATACTTATTTTATTCTTATTTTTTCTTCCTTTTTATTTTACAGTAACATGTTATTATGTGCTTTTAAGTGCAATTACAATACAGGCAAACCTCGGTTTCTGACCACATTTCATTCCGGAAAGCTGTTCAAATACTGATTTGTTTTCCAAATACATTTTTCCCATTACAGATAATGTAAATGATCTTAATCCGTTCCAAGACACTTATTTCATAATGTCATTTATATATCAAATTGATAGGATGCTGGTGTGTGGGTTGACTCTGGTTGTGAGGAAGTTGAAGGGGACAAAGACAGAGCATAGAACGAAATGGTAGAAGCTAAAAAAGGAAGTGTTGCATGACTTTTAGGAAGGAGTTAACACAGGCTCTGGGTGGCCAAGAGGTGCTTCCAGATGACTGGACAACAACAGCTAATGTGATCATGGAGACAGGTAGGAGAGTACTTGGTGTGTCATCTGGAAGGAGAGTAGATAAGGAGACTTGGTGGTGGAATGAGGAGGTACAGGAGTGTATACAGAGAACGAGGTTAGCTAAGAAGAAGTGGGACACTGAGAGGACTGAGGAGAGTAGACAGGAGTACAGGGCGATGCTGTGTACAGTGAAAGTAGAGGTGGCAAAGGCCAAACAAGGGGCTTATGATGACTTGGATGATAGGATGGACAGTAAGGAGGGAGAGACTGATCTATACAGGTTGACAAGACAGAGAGACAGAGATGGGAAGGACGTGCAGCAGGTTAGGGTGATTAAGGATAGGGATGGAAGTGTATTAACAGGTGCCAGTAATGTGATGGGAAGATGGAGAGAGTACTTTGAAGAGTTGATGAATGAGGAAAATGAGAGAGAAGAAAGACTAGAAGAGGTTACTGTTGTGGACCAGGAAGTAGCAAAGATTAGTCAGGATGAAGTGAGGAAGGCATTGAAGAGGATGAAGAGTGGAAAGGCAGTTGGTCCTGATGATATACCTGTAGAGGTTTGGAAGTGTCTAGGAGAGGTGGCAGTAGAGTTTCTGACTGGGTTGTTCAACAGGATCTTAGATAGTGAGAAGATGCCTGAGGAGTGGAGGAGAAGTGTGCTGGTGCCCATTTTTAAGAACAAGGGAGATGTGCAGAGTTGTGGCAACTACAGAGGAATAAAGCTGATGAGCCATACAATGAAGTTAAGGGAAAGAGTAGTGGAAGCTAGACTAAGGGTAGAAAGTGAACATTTGTGAGCAGCAGCATGGTTTCATGCCAAAAAAGAGTACTACAGATGCAGTATTTGCTTTGAGGATATTGATAGAGAAGTACAGAGAAGGCCAGACGGAGCTGCATTGTGTTTTTGTAGATCTGGAGAAAGCTTATGACATGGTGCCAAGAGAAGAACTGTGGTATTGTATGAGGAAGTTGGGAGTGGCAATGAAGTATGTTAGAGCCATGCATGAGGACTTTAAGACAGTGGTGAGGTGTGCTGTGGGTGTGACAGAGGAGTTCAAGGTGGAGATGGGACTGCATCAGGGATCAGCTCTGATCCCCTTCTTGTTCACTAGGGTGATGGACAGGCTGACAGACGAGGTTAGACAGAAATCCCCATGGACTATGATGTTTGGAGATGACATTGTGATCTGCAGTGAGAGCAGGGAACAGGTGGAGGAGAATCTAGAGAGGTGGAGATTTGTCTTGGAAAGGAGAGAAATGAAGGTTGGCCGCAGTAAGACAGAGTACATGTGTGCGAATGAGAAGAATGAGACCCAAGTGGAAGAGTGAGGTTACAGGGAGAAGAGATCAAGAAGGTGGAGGATTTTAAGTAATTAGGGTCAACAGTCCAGAGCAATGGAGAGTGTGGAAAAGAAGTGAAGAAGCGTGTACAGGCAGGATGGAACGGGTAAAATGAAAGGAAAGGTGTACAAAACTGCCGTGAAACCAGCAATGTTGTTTTGTCTAGAGACAGTGTCACTGAGGAAAAGACAGGAGACAGAGCTGGAGGTAGCAGAGATGAAGATGCTGAGGTTCTCTCTGGGAGGGACCAGGAAGGATAGGATCAGGAATGAGTACATCAGAGGGACAGCACATGTTAGAGGATGTGGAGATAAAGTCAGAGAGGCCAGACTGAGATGGTTGGACGTGTCCAGAGGAAAGATAGTGAATATATTGGTAGAAGGATGCTGAGTTTTCAACTGCCAGGCAGGAGGCCTAGAGGAGGACCAAAGAGGAGGTTTATGGATGTAGTGAAAGAGGACATGAAGGTAGTTGGTGTGAGATAAGAGGATGCAGAAGACAGAGTTAGATGGAGGCAACTGATTCGCTGTGGCGACCCCTGAAGGGAAAAGCGAAAGGAAAAGAAGAAGTATAGTAATGAAACATATCAAAGAAATGTAAAAGAAAGAAGCAAACACAAGGAAGAAAGAAAGAAAAAAGAAAACATCAACGTGATCAGGTCAGCCTAAGGTACGAGTTACCGTCGTCTTTGGGCAGAAGTTTACGGTACCATAACTCATACCATAGGCAATAGAATGCAAATTAAGTGAAAAATTATTGAATTCAGTAAACTGAAATAAAAAGCACATTACCGTCACGTTTTCTCTTGACTTTTCTCGCCTTTTTTCGTGCTTGGCGGTGAGAAATAGTAATAATAATAATAATAATAATAATAATAATAATAACAATGGATTAGATTTATTTGCGCTTTTTCTGGACACTCAAAGACGCTTACATTGGACCCATTATTCATTCACTCCTCATTCATACTTGGTGATGGTAGACTATGTATGTAGCCACAGCTGCTCTGGGGCAGACTGACAGAGGTGTGGCTGCCAATCTGCGCCTACGGCCCCTCCGACCACCAGCGGAACAATCACACACATTCACACACCACTGGAGACAAGGAGGGTAAAGTGTCTTGCCCAAGGTCACAACGACAAATGACTCAGCAGGTGCGGGAATTGAACTGCCGATCTTAAATCATTGGATGACCCACGATACCACTGAGCCACAGTCGCCCCAAAAATGCGTTCATTTCCTGTTCGACTTCCAAATTTTGTTTGACTTCTAAGACAAAAAATTCTGAATGTTTTGGTCGAATTCTGATTTGTTCGATGTCTAGAGCGTTCGAAAACCAAGGTTTGCATGTATTTGTAGGGGACTTGCTTTTCATTCATTCATTTATTCACTCATTCATTCATTTATTCATTCATCCATCTTGTTCCTCGCTTCTTCCACTTTATTGTGTGTCACAGGGGTTGCTGGTGCCTATTCCAGAGGCCATACGGGTGAGAGGTTGGGGACACTCTGGGTGCGACACCGGGGCACCACTGAGTTGATTTTAATTTTTTTTTGGAAAACTACGTATAATTGAGAATGTCTTAACTTAAAACAGCGCAAGCTGATGTATACCTGTATTTTATTTCATTTACGTGTTGTTTTTATGTCCTTTAATTGTTTCTGGTAAGTCTTAGGAAATAGTACTTTTGTTTCAGAGTAGTAATGGGATTCAAATGACCTCAAATAGCAATTGAGGGTGAAAATATAGCAAATAACGACTTACAAACAATTCAGCTTATGAACAGCTTCTGTAGTTTGAGGACTAGCTGTACAGCATATACAAATAACCTAGTGAAGCTCAGAAGGTATGAAAAAAGTGGAGACAGAATATAATGTATTTGAAATTAACTTGATTTTTTGCAAGCCAGTAATAAATGAGCTTTTGAAAATTAATTTTAAGGTCTTTTTTTCTCTTTTTTTTAATGCATTGTAAGTGTCACCAAGAAAAGACCAGAAATATTGTTTCTTTATGTTTTCAGATATCATCTAAATGTCTAGCATAAACCCACTTTCTACTGTGTTTGTCAGGTGTGCTGGTGGTGAATGTGACGTGGAGGAAGAGAACCTACGTGGGAACTCTGTTAGACTGCACTAAACACGACTGGGCTCCTCCAAGGTGAAACTTCATTCTGCAATGTTTTATTTGCCTTTTTCTGCCTCTGTGCTTCTCAACAGGGAATTTGAAAGCCACAAAGAACAACACATACAATAAGATATTCTATAGCGTACCCAAACATCTACAAATTCCCTCTCAGCTCCCTGCTGAGACTTGAGATCTGAGCAGTTTAGGAAAGTTCTGAAAAACAGTGAGCTGAGGGTTAGTATATATCTGTATTTCTCTGTCTCTCTGTCTGTCTCTGTCTCTGTCTCTGTCTCTCTCTCTCTCTCTCTCTCTCTCTCTCTCTCTCTCTCTCTCTCTCTGTCTCTCTCTCTCTCTGTGTATATTAGGGATAGGCAAAAATACAATCTGCATCTGTATCTGTTCAATCATCTAAATTATCTGTATCCGTATCTGTATCCTACGAAAATATGTCAGAGCAGAAGTTTTCATCTTTGATCTATGCAATTAGGTCAGTTAAAATTTTGAATTCAGGGGCGTCACAGGATGTGACTGCCTTGGTTCTAGTTTGAACTGAGGTGAGAACTAGAAAGTTAGCAGGTAAAAAAAGTTAAAAAACAACTGGAGTAGAGGTAATGACCAATGCAGCACGAGCAGTTTTCAGCTCTGTCTGATCAAATGCACCGCGTACGTGCAACAAAATAACACAAGAAACTAGAACCAAGGCAGTCAGAAACTGCAACATCCCGCGACCTACCTGAATTACTTTCAGGGTAGGTCACTGGCTTTGATCTACCTATGCACTAGTTGTGATCAGTGGTCTTAATCACACTTGCCTCCTGCCTCATCTTTCTATCTTATCCTGAGTGTACAATAGTTGAAATTTGACCTTGACCTAGTTTTCTAAAGCTCAAGGTCATCATCACATTTTCATCCCTTTTGCCGCCTGAGTAATGTGCTTTTTGTTTCATCGTTCTATCTGCATCGGTTGCGAAGATATTTGGTGGACATACGCACGGACGGACAGACGAACGAACAGACGAACAAACGGACACTGACAATTACAATACATCACCGCTTTGAAGCAGGATCAATCAATCAAGTTTTATTTATATAGCGCTTAATCATGGCAACAGACATTTCAAAGCGCTTTAACAGACAGAAAAACCCAACTGAACCATCCAGAGCAATCATAAGCGACAGTGGCGGGGAAAAACTCCCTCGTTGAGGAAGAAACTCTGGGCAGGACCCAGACTCTTATGGGTAGCCATCTGCCTTGACCGGTTGGGTGGGGAAAAAAACAAAAGGAAGATAAGGACAGGGTAAGAGAAAGAGAGACAGAGAGAGAGTGTCAGATAGACCAGATGGTCAGTGTCTTTATGGTTATAGTTAGATGATGTGATGCAGGCACTGAATTGGGGATGAAAAAAAGTCAGGATGCGTTCACTGACTCCTAGGTTGTTGACTTCAATACACGTTCCCCATCATGTAATTGGTAAATTCAAGGCACAATTACAGCTGCATGGATGACTGTATGGTGGCACGGAGAAAGAAAGGAAGCAGGACCCCAGCTGATGGATAGGTGAGGGGTGATACTGGTGGGATTGGAGGAGCAGGTCCACAGCAGATGGTCCACAGCGGATGGGCGGATGACGGGTGGACCAGTATGGTGGCACGGAGGAAGAAAGGCAGCCAGACCCCAACCGATGGTTAGGTGAGGGGTGGTACTGGTGGGATGGGAGAAGCAGGTTCACAGCAGATGGTCCACAGCGGATGAGCAGATGAGGGGTAGAACAGTATGGTTGCACGGAGGAAGAAAGGCAGCCGGACCCCAGCTGGTGGTTAGGTGAGGGGTGATACTGGTGGGATGGATTGAGCAGGTCCACAGCATGTGGGTGGATGAGGGGTGAACCTAAGAAAACCTATGAGGACATAGAGTACAGAGACTCCAGGGAAGAAGTTGAGTTAGTAGGGTGTGATTGGAGATTTGGAATGTGAGGTCGTAGAGGAAGAGGAGTAACAGAGATGGTTAGTGAGAAGGAGGAGGAAAGAGGAGCTCAGTAAGTCTGGATGTTGAGTCTCCAGCAGTGTAGATCTATAAGAAAAAACTTAGCAGCCTAAGTTGCCTTAATTGTAAAATTTTCAAAAAGAAAAGTTTTAAGTCTCGTCTTAAATAATGAGAGGGTGTTTGCCTCCCGAACTGAGGGAGGGAGGTGGTTCCACAATAGAAGGGCTTGATAGCTAAAGGCTCTAGCCTGTGTCCTACTCTTGTATATTCTATGAACCAGTATAGGCCAGTATGTTGAGAGCATAATGCTCTAGATGGATTATATGGAACTAAAAGTTCCTTCAGATAGGTCGGTGCCTGGCCATGAAGGACTTTGTAAGTAAGGAGGAGTATTTTAAAATCCATCCTAGAAGGTTAGCCGCAATAAGACAGAGTACTTGTGTGTGAATGAGAGGGAGCCAAGTGGAAGAGTGAGGTTAAAGGGAGAAGAGATCAAGAAGGTCGAGGTTTTTAAGTACTTAGGGTCAACAGTCCAGAGCAATGGAGAGTCTGGAAAAGAGGTGAAGAAGCGTGTACAGGCAGGATGGAACGGGTGGAGAAAAGTGTCAGGTGTGATGTGTGATAGAAGAGTTTCAGCTAAAATGAAAGGAAAGGTGTACAAAACTGTGGTGAGACCAGCGATGTTGTTTGGTCTAGAGACAGTGTCACTGAGGAAAAGACGGGAGGCAGAGCTGGAGGTAGCAGAGATGAAGATGCTGAGGTTCTCTTTGGGAGTGACCAATGGATAGGATCAGGAATGAGCACATCAGAGGGACAGCACATCTTAGAGGATGTGGAGATAAAGTCAGAGAGGCCAGACTGAGATGGTTTGGACATGTCCAGAGGAGAGATAGTGAACATATTGGTAGAAGGATGCTGAGTTTTGAACTGCCAGGCAGGAGGCCTAGAGGAAGACCAAAGAGGAGGTTTATGGATGTTATGAGGGAAGACATGAAGATAGTTGGTGTGAGAGAAGAGGATTCAAAGGACAGGGTTAGATGGAGGAAATTGATTCGCTGTGGCGACCCCTGAAGGGAAAAGCCGAAAGGAAAAGAAGAAGATCCTAGCTTCACAGGAAGCCAGTGCAGAGAAGCCAGCACAGGAGAAATATGGTCTCGGGTACTGGTCCTAGTCAGAACACGGGCAGCAGTGTTCGAAATTAGTTCAAGTTTCTTCAGTGACTTTTTGGGGCAGCCTCAAAAAAGTGAGTTACAGTAATCTAGTCTGGAGGTGATGAAAGCATGGATTAATTTCTCTGCATCATTACCTTTAAAAATATACCTGATTTTAGAAATGTTTCAGAGATGGAAAAAATCCGTTCTAGAAACCTGCTTTATGTGTGTGTTAAACAAGAGATCCTGATCAAAGATGACACCTAGGTTCCTCGCAGTGGTTTTGGCCTCAAATGTGATGTCATCCAAGGCTATTACATCAGTGGGCACTACCTTCGTAACGGTTTTTGGGCTGAGCACAATGGCCTCAGTTTAACCAGAATTTAGATGCAAAAAGTTATTGGTCATCCAATCATTAATCTCTTTGATACACACCTGTAATTTGCACAACTGATTGACTTCATCAGGTTTAATCGAGAGATACAATTGCGTTTCATTGGCTCAACAATGGACGATGATGGAGTGTTTCCTTATCAAATTACCTAGAGGAAGCATGTATAACATAATACACACATACACCAAAAACAATGCAAACACTATAGACACTTCACTCTACCCATGCCTAACCACGTCTGTTTATTTATGCCTTTTTATTCCTATGCCTATTTTTACCTTTCTGTTTGTATATTCTCGATGGGTTATTTATTACTCTTTCTATTTGGTGTTGGTACTGCTTTCTATGTGCTGGTGCTCTCTGTGTGCTTTTTCTGTGTTTTTAGTCACTGCTGTGTGTACTGCGATGGAGAAGTTAATTTCCCTGACGGAACCCCCTTAAGGGATCCATAAAGTTCTACTCTACTCTGTAAGATAAATAATATTGGACAAAGTCTTGAGGAACTCCATAGCTAACTGTAGTGGACTGGGAGGAGTCTTTATTAACGTTAACCAACTGGGAATGGTCAGTTAAATAGGACTTAAATCACATTAAGACTGATCCCTTAATACCAATTGTTTTGTCCAGTCGTGCCAAAAGAATATTATGGTCAGTTGTGTCAAAAGCTGCACTAAGGTCCAAGAGAACCACTGTAGAAACAAGTCCTCTGTCTGAAGCGGTTGGAAGGTCGTTGCTAACCTTGACAAGTGCAGTTTCCGTACTATGATGTTCCCTAAAACCTGACTGGAAATTCTCAAATAAACTGTTGGATTTTAGGAAATCACAAAACTGATTAGCCACTTTAGGATGTAACTAGAACCAAGGCAGTCACAGACTGCAACATCCCGCGACACCCCTGAATTCAAAATTGTACCCTGACCTACTTGCACAGGTCAAAAATCAGAGCTAGTGCTCTGCCATACTTTCATAGATCAAAGCACTGGCTTTGATCCATGGCAGGCACTATCAAATCGCGGACCGCCGTCCAGATCCGGACCGAGTCATGGTTCTGTCCGGACCCGTGACAACTCCAGATAGATAGATAGATACTTTATTAATCCTGGAGGAAATTGTACATATCCACTGCTCTGGCATTACATCACGAATAAATAGTGGATTAAACACCAGGAGAAAAAGAAACACTGACATCACAGGACATACCACAAGACATACACTACACTAACAGACACATGCAGCACTATATATACTAAACTATAACTAAAAATATAAAGAGTATAAAATTAAAATATAAACAGTATGAAATTAAAATATAAAGAGTATAAAATTAAAATGTAAACAGTATAAAATTAAATTGAAATATAAACAGTATAAAATTAAAATATAAACAGTATAATATTAAATGAAATCCATTCAACCGCGTGCTGACCTCACCACCTCCCCCCCACTCCTCCTGAGAGAGTCATTGTAGACCCTGATGGCACGGGGCACGAAGGAGGACCTCAGCCTCTCTGTGGAGGCTTTGTGTGACAGCAGTCTGCCGCTGAAGGTGCTTCTCTGCTGAGAGAAGGTGGTGTGCAGGGGGTGGCTGGTGTTGTTCATGATGGCCCTGAATTTAGACATGGTCCTGCTCTCAAGAACTGTCTCCACAGAGTCCAGGCTCAGCCCGACCACTGAGCCCGCTCTGCGGATTAGTCTGTTCAGACAGTCCATATCTCTTTTCCTGGCCCCCCCACCCCAACACACAATGGCATATGACAGCACAGTGGAGACTATGGACTGATAGAACATGAGAAGGAGCTTAGGACAGATGATGAAGAGCCAGCCTCCTCAGGAAGTATCCTGCTCTGCCCCTTCTTGCACACACAGTCCGAGTTGAGTGACCAGTCTAGTCTGCTGTCTAGCTGCAGTCCCAGGTATTTATAGTTTTCTACCACCTCCACCTCACTGCCCTCAATGATCACTGGCTGTGGAGAGGGGGGTGACCGCCGAAAATCCGGCAGCATCTCCTTCGTCTTGGAGATGTTGAGCTGGAGCTGGTTCTGTTGGCACCACTCCACGAAGTCAGCCACCAATGCCCTGTACGCCCCTCATCACCCTCCCAGACACATGCCACTATCGCAGTGTCATCGGATAATGATATCATGATAAATACCACGATAAATTAATGAGCGTAGATTTTTGTGAAGCATTTTTTTCTGACGGTCGCGCGGCTACTCAGGTTAATACGGTAATAGCGCCACTCAGTCCAGTCAATCAGATCGTTTGTTTACCCTGCGCTGTCAGTGCACCTGGAAGTGAGACAACTTGCTGCAGCTACCACTTATTGTTACAGCAGACCCTGATAGCCTTTTCAGTCCACCTCGGAACCGCCCTGGTTTCGCCACCAGTTTTCGCTACGGAGCTGTGAACCGGGCCGGGAATGGAGTCCAATTGCACAAAATGACAAACCCGGAGCAGACAAGGACCATGGATCCAAACCACATCAGGTGCGGAGCCAATCCGTATCCATTAATAAAGCAGCTCAGCCGTCCGAACCCGGTCTGGAAGTGTTCATAAAGCGGCTCATCTGGCCCAGATCCATTATTCAAGATGGCTTATTTGGCCATAACCAGCAACAGAAATATCCCAAATCTAGCTGACCAACATCAACGTTGTTTTGAAAAGGCTTGAATACTTCCCTTAACCATCTGCCTTTATTAATAGGAATAAATCATTTAATACAGTCAAGACTTGAAAATATATTAAAACCATATTCTTCAACCCAGACTATGAGTCTCTGGTTAAATTGTCCTGTGTAGCAGCATAATAGCTTTGCTACAGCTGAGAGCTATCAATTATCAGTGAGACTTACCAGAAAAGAGGTTTAAAACATACTGTAAATGGAAAAATGAAACGCAACCATGAATTGTATTATGTATCATTTGTATCATTTTACTGCCGCGTGTCTCTGGGCAATCAATTACAAAAGAATATCATGAATGATAATAATCATGATGGAAGAAATGAAAACCAAACATGACAACATTGCTTTAACTTGGAACTGGTGGGTCCTCATTTCAAGTACCATGCCACCTCTGGAGTTCCCCCTGTCAGCTGTGAGGTTGAACTACCAAATTGCACGTCTGACTATGCCTTCTTCAGTAATCACACAAACACATTTTCACACAAAATTCCATGAACTCCCACAGACACCAGTTGTAATGTTTTTTAAAAAATGTGTATAACCATTGGCTTTTAAAGTGACATTTTGCTGCCTGACATTAGGTTCCCCTATTTGCATTGTTGACAAAACTCAGCAAATCTCATATTTGAAGAGTACATTTAAGTCTATAGCCAGGTACTTGTTAACTTGTTAGTTTAACTCAGTGTAAATGCTGAAAACATGTATAACAGGGATCTTTATAACTAATATTACGTTGTTCAAACTTACTCTTGTTACGGCTGAGGAATGATCAAATGATGAAACAGCTACCACAGCGCAGGCTAAACATTGGAGATAACTGATGACGTGCACGCTGCACACCGATTGACACTTAGTCATATTTGAGTGCCCATAAAACAGAGATAATGATACAGATAACCATAATGTCAAATGCATTCACAATACCATACGTCCAAAGGCATTCAAAGCATTCAAAAGTCCTACCCACGCCATAACTACTAGTAACTGGGCAACACAGTTGAGTGGCATTAGTTATTAATTTCTGAAGACACCCACAGTGCCACTCCTCCTACCACAAGCCAATACCAACACATGCACAATCAGGCATGTGCATATTGGTCCAAACTCTCCTGGATCGCTACTACAACTCTATTTTACTCATTCTGACTTAACAGCTCCCCACACACCTGAACTGTATTTATTCCAATGTTGTCCTTCAGGACTGGATTTAAAGTCGCTATTGATGTCTGGGGCTTTGAACCTCCAAGTGCAGTATGAGAGATCTATTCATCACGCATACATTTACAGCCCAGTAAACGATACCTTTATTGAACAAATGTTACTTAAGGTATCGTGAATTTTGGGGCAACATAAAAAATAGTGATGGGACAGTTGTGAAGAAGTGCTTAAACACAGTTGTTGAGACATTATTTGAGGAAAAACAGAAAGATGGGATTTGTGGAAAAACTCAAACAAATCCCGATGTCAGCTTCAACAGCAACCAGAAAACCAGAAATATTGCTTGATGCAGCTATTCAGCATTCACCATGTATATCTTTGGCCATTGATGAGTCTACAGATGTTACAAGTGATGTCCAGCTTCTGGTGTATGTCCGGTTCCTTCACGAATATTTTCCAAGGAGGTGACATAGACATTCGAGTGGACACATGCAAGATCTTTGTAGATTCAGTTCATTGATCTGTAAGGAAATGCTGCATTAAGAGAGTATTTTGGCTACAGACTGCGTGAGTGTCTTCCCTGATCCAACCACAGTAGCACTGCACATTTTGACAGTGTTTGGATCGACTTAAAGCTGAAAGTCAGCTTTTTTTTTGTTTTTGAACGTTGTTATAAACAATTACCATTCTAGGCTCACCAATGAACACATCCTTGTCTGCTTGAGAATGGCACTGAGTCCATTCCAACCAATATTTTTTTTATTTATGGCTTTCAGACAATGTTAATACTGTATTTTTATACTGACTTGAAGTGTGGGCCTTCAGTTCTTTAGGTTGGGACGACTTTAATTTATGAGAAAAAAGGGTTAATCGACTCAGTTCACTCTTCGTAATTTCTTTTTTTAGTTCTGAGGTTTGTGTGTTCTTCAATCTCACATAAAGGCTTTAATTATTTTTGCCTGAATCTAGTTTTATTTTGGTAAAGGGGCCAGCTGTGCTCTCAGTTAAACATATCCTGCATTGAAAATTGACAATAAATGTTGTTTAAACCATGAATATGTGGACATAAGACACAAACTGGACTTGGGTTCGTACCTTTTACTAAGAGGAAATCTTAATAGCTGGACCTCTGTGAGTTTTAATTGACTACCTCTGATCTATGGTCTTACTCATACTGGCCTTCTCCCGTGTCTGTCTATCTTATCTGGTTCCTGGTACAAAAGTTGAAATTTGACCCTCATGTACTTTTCTCAAGGTCAAGGTTATAATATTATTTTCATCCCCTTTGCTGCCCGAGTAATGTGCTTTTTGTTTCATCTTGCTGTCTGTAACGGTTGCGAAGATATTTGGTGGACTAACGGACGGACGGACGAACACATGAACACTAACAATTACAATACATCATTGCTTTGAAGCGGGATGTAATAAGTTGACCAAGTAACCTTAAATAGACCAAAATAGAGGCAAGCCACATGTAGCCACAAGAGGGCGAATTTAACCACAAAAGGACACAAGCCAGTGTCTTATTGTGCCAGTCCCAAGCACGGATAAATACAGCGGAGTGTATCAGCAAGGGCATCTGACGTAAAACTTTTGCCAAATCAATATGCAAATCAAATCTATGACTTCAATACCATATCGGTCAAGGCCCGGGTTAACAACGACTGCCATCGGCGCTGTTGACCTACAGGGTGCCGGTGGAAATTGGACTACCATTGGTAGAAGGAGAGGAGGAAAGTGTGTTCGTGGGGAGAGAGAAGAGGACCGCCAAGAGTATAGGACTGAGAGTAGCGACGTTGAATGTTGGAACTATGACAGGAAAAGGTAGAGAGTTGGTTGACATGATGCAGAGGAGGAAGGTAGACATACTGTGTGTCCAGGAGACCAGGTGGAAAGGTAGCAAGGTTAGCAGTTTAGGAGCAGGCTTCAAGTTGTTCTATCATGGTGTAGATAGGAAGAGAAATGGAGTAGGAGTTATCTTGAAGGAGGAGTTTGTTAGGAATGTCTTGGAGGTAAAAAGAATGTCAGATAGAGTGATGAGTCTGAAGCTAGAAATCAAAGGTGTAATGATCAATGTTGTTAGTGAGTATGCTCCACAGGTAGGATGTGAGCTGGAGGAGAAGGAGAAATTCTGTTTGGACTTTAATGAAGTGATTCAGAGCACATCTAGAAGTGAGAGACTTGTTAGTGGACATGTTGGCGCAGCAAACAGAGGTGATGAGGAGGTGATTGGTAGGTTTTGTATCTAGGAGAGGAATGCAGAAGGAAAGATGGTGGTTGTGTTTGCAGAAAGGATGGAAGTGGCTATAGTGAATACTTTCTTCTAGAAGAGGCAGGAACATAGGGTGACCTATAAGAGTGGAGGTAGGAACACACAGGTAGACTACATCTTGTGTAGAGGGTGTAATCTGTAGGAGATCAGTGACTGCAAAGTAGTGGTAAGCGAGAGTGTAGCCAAACAGCATAGGATGGGGGTGTGAAGGATGACTCTGGTGGTGAGGAAGATGAAGAGTGCAAAGGCAGAGCAGAGGATGAAATGGTGGAATCTGAAAAAGGCAGAGTGTTGCACGACTTTTAGGAAGGAGTTAAGACTGTTTCTGGGTGGTCAGGAAGTGCTTCCAGATAGCTAATGTGGTCAGGGAGACAAGTAGGAGAGTACTTGGTGTGTCATCTGGAAAGAAAGTAGATAAGGAGACTTGGTGGTGGAATGAGGAGGTTCAGGAGTGTATACAGAGAAAGAGGTTAGCTAAGAAGTGGGACATTGAGAGGGCTGAGGAGAGTAGACAGGAATGCAGGAAGATGCAGCGTAAGGGGAAAGTAGAAAAGCAAAGGCCAAACAACGGTCTTATGATGACTTGTGTACTTGGTAGGACAGTAAGGAGGGAGAGACTAATTTATACAGGTTGGCAAGACAGAGAGACAGAGATGGGAAGGACTTGCAGCAGGTTAGGGTGATTAAGATAGGAAGGGAAGTGTATTGACAGGTGCCAGTAGTCAATAGAAGGGAACAGTACTTTGAAGAGTTGATGAATGTGGAAAATGAGAGAGAACAAAGACTAGAAGAGGTGGCTGTTGTGGACCAGAAAGTCTCAAAGATTAGTCAGGATGAAGTGAGGAAGTGATTGAAGAGGACAAAAAGTGGAAAGGCATTCGGTCCTGCAGAGGTATGGAAGTGTCTAGGAGAGGTGGCAGTTTAGTTTCTGTCTGGGTTGTTCAACACAATCTTAGATAGTGAGAAGATGCCTGAGGAATGGAGGAGAAGTGTTCTGGTGCCCATTTTTAAGAACAAGGGAGATGTGCAGAGTTGTGGCAACTACAAAAGAACAAAGCCATACAATGAAGTTATGGGAAAGAGTAGTTGAAGCTAGACAAAGGGCAGAAAGTGAACATTTGTGAGCAGCAGTATGGTTTCATGCCAAAAGAGTACAGTATTTCATTTGAGGATGTTGATAGAGAAGTACAGAGAAGCCCAGAGGGAGCTGCATTGTGTCTTTGTAAAATTGGAGAAAGCTTATGACAAGGTGCCCAGAGAGGAACTGTGGAATTGTAGAAGTCTGGAGTGTTGGAGAAATATGTTAGATCAGTGCAGGACATGTATGAGGACTGTAAGACAGTGGTGATGTGTGCTGTAGGTGTGACAGAGGAGTTCAAGGTGGAGATGGGACTGCATCAGGGATCAGCTCTGAGCCCCTTCTTGTTCGCTATGGCAATGGACAAGATGACAGACAAGGTAAACAGGAATCTCCATGGACTGTGATGTTTGCATCACAGTTCATGAAGAGAATGACCCAGGTGAAAAAGTGATGTTGCAGGGAGAAGACATCAAGAAGGTGGAGGATCTTTAGTATTTAGGGTCAACAGTCCAGAGCAATGGAGAGTGTGGAAAAGAGGTGAAAAAGCATGTACAGGCAAGATGGAACAGGTGGAGAAAAGTGTCAGGTGTGATGTGTGATAGAAGAGTTTCAGCTAAAATGAAAGGAAAGGTGTACAAAACTGTGGTGAGACCAGCGATGTTGTTTGGTCTAGAGACAGTGTCCCTGAGGAAAAGACAGGAGACAGAGCTGGAAGTAGCAGAGATGAAGATGCCTTGAAGAACTCCATAGCTAACTGTAGTTGACTGGGAGTTCTTGTTATTAACGTTAACAAACTGGGAATGGTCAGTTAAATATGACTCAAACCAGCTCAATCCTGATCCCTTAATACCAATTGTTTTGTCCAGTCGTGTCAGAAGAATATTGTGGTCAATTGTGTCAAAAGCCCCACCAAGGTCCAAGAGAACCAATATAGAAACAAGTCCTCTGTCTGAAGCGGTTAGAAGGTCGTTGCTAACCTTGACAAGTGCCGTTTCCATACTATTATGTTCCCTAAAACCTGACTGGAAATTCTCAAATAAAGGAATCACAAAACTGATTAGTGACTATTTTCTCCAAGATCCTGCTTAAAATTAATGGGGCGGCAGTGGCTCAGTGGCAGAGCGTGCGGTAGAGCGGGTCATCCAATGATCTGAGATCGGCGGTTCGATTACCGCTCCCACCCAAAACACCCGGAGGTGAGCTGACAGTGGGAGGTGTCAGATGACCTCTGGAGCACTGCCGAGGCACCCTTGAGCAAGGCGCCGTCCCCCTTACAAGTTGCTTATTTGGGGCGCACCAAGCAGGAGCTACCCGCCACTCTACCTACTCTGCATGAGTACAGGCTCCTGTGTGTGTATGTGTGTGTGTGTTCAGGGCCTGTACACACTAACTAACATGCATGTGATTTGATATGGACTAAATATAGTGTGCCACTAATTGCCCTTCGGGGATTACTCGAGTATATAAAATTTAAAAAAAAACAACAACAAAAAAAAACGGGAGATTTGAGATTGGTTGATAATTATTTAGAACAATAGGGTCCATGTTAGGTTTTTTGAGAAGTGGGTTGATTACAGCTACTTTAAAGGACCATGGTAGATATCCAGTTGATAATGACAGGTTAATTATACAAAGGAAGTGGTTGTTAAGTAAAGGTAAGGCTTTTTTGATGCATTTAGTTGGAATTGGATCTAATAGACAGGAGGATGGTTTAGCTGAGGAGACTATTTTAATCAGCTGACTGATCTGTAATGGAGAAAAGACATCCATAGAACCAAAGGGTTCAGGAGTCCGCTGTGTGTTTTCCGGATATATATATATATATATATATATATATATATATATATATATATATATATATATATATATATATTTGTCCCGACCGGGATTCGAACCCACAACCTCCTGCATTCAAGTCAGTAGACTTAACCACTGTACTATCCAGCTGCTTAGTACAGTGGTTAAGTCAACTGACTTGAATGCAGGAGGTTGTGGGTTGAAAGGGTTGAAAGAACAGCTGGAACAGATGTGGAAGGTTAAGGTTAATGTGGTCCCCGTGGTAGTAGGAGCACTTGGGGCAGTGACCCCCAAACTGGAAGAGTGGCTCCAGCAGATTCCTGGAACAACATCTGAAGCCTCAGTCCAGAAGAGCGCAGTCCTAGGAACAGCTAAGATACTGCGCAGAACCCTCAGACTCCCAGGCCTCTGGTAGAGGACCTAAGCTTGAGGATGACACACAGATACCACCCCACAAGGGTGAGAGGGACTTTTTTTTAACTGTATATATGTATGTATGTATGTATGTATGTATATATATATATATACACACACACACACACACACACACACACACACACACACACACACACACACACACACACACACACACACACACACACACACACACACACACACACACATATATTATATCTATATCTTCTCCACTGGTCTAACATAACCAGAAATCATGATATTTCTGATAAAGTTTAATTATATTTGAATGCATTTTCCTTAAAAATATATTCAAATATATGTATAAATATATGTATTTATACATTTCGATATAATATGACATAGGCCAAGACTGGGTCAGTGTTCTATTTTTGAGGTTACATGGGTTTTATCCAATCAGAATTCAGCAGGCTTGTGTTGATAGGTTGAATGAAATCTGCCCAGGACCTTCAAAATCTAGAATGCAAGTCTCCTTGCACTGTGAGAGAATGGGAACATATAGTTAATAGATGCGATAGCCAATCAGATCACGAGTTGGCGACACTATGGCCTTCTAGCTGGCTTCACGTTCACCTGACATGTACGTGTTCTGTGATTGGATACTCACTCTGAGAAGGCGGCGCCATGCAAATGCACATTTGAAGAGGAGTTCTAGTGAGACGACCGTCCGATCCCTGAAGGAGCTAACCTGTTCTGGCTAACCTGTTCTAGCTAACCTGAACTAGCTAACCTGAACTAACCTGTTCTTGCTAACCTGTTGTAGCTAACCTGAACTAGCCAAACTCTTCTAGCTAAACTGTTCTAGCTAAACTGTTCTAGCTAACCTGAGCTAGCTAACCTCATCTAGCTAACCTGAACTAATAACCTGTTCTAGCAAATGGAGTGTTCTTGAGGAATGAAAGTAGAATGGATTTTGTGTTTAAATAAGCCGTTTGAACAGCTGTTTCGGTGAGTACAAGCATTTAATTGATCTAAGTTTTCATATTTAATGTTCTTGTAATTTCATTTCATTTATATCAAATCAATTATAACGAAATAAAATGACAAATATACTAAAAAAAAAAAAAGAAGCTTGCTCTTCTGCAATGTGTGTAAATGATGTGGTGCACTTGCACAGCTGTGTGATTGTAGTGGAAATACACAAAGAAACGTGTGTCCCTGCTGGAAAATTGCCTGTTTTATACATGATAGAGATGATGCAACATCTAGTAGTGTGTTAGTGTATGTCTGTATTTAGTTTCTCTAGCTGCGGTGTCACAAATGATGGTCATTTCAGTCGGTTTTGTTCTGTGACGTAGTTGAGTGACTTCTATGCAAGGTGTGGCCGCTCGATTCTTCTGTCTTCTTTCTTCTTCTTTTCCTTTTGGCTTTTTCCTTCAAGGATCGCCACAGCAAATCAATTGCCTCCATCTAATCCTGTCCTTGGCATCCTCTTCTCTCACACCAACTACTTTCATGTCCTCCCACATTAAATCCACAAACCTCCTTTTTGGTTTTCCTCTAGGCCACCTGCCTGGCAGTTCAAAACTCAGCATCCTTCTACCAATATATTCACTATTCAGCATCCTTCTACCAACGTTCTACCTCTCGATTCTTCCGTGCCAGTGACAATAAAAGGACTGGGGCTGTCGCCAGTTTTTGTCCCATTTGAGAGAAGTTATAAACCTCAGTCCTGAACGCTACATTGGTGGCAGCGGTGGGAGCTGCTCATGATGGGATTTATTTATGCAAGTTTGACTAAGGATAACATCACTGAAGGTCTAGGTGTGAAATGCATGGCCCACCATTGATATATACATATATACATAGGCATTACTCTGTATGTATTTAAATACGTACTATGACACCTACAATTTGAAATCAATTCTAATTATAACTGTAAACACATTTCAAGGATAGGCCTCATATAATGAGTCTATATTTGCTTTGTTTGTTGTTAGTATTAGTTTGCATGATTTCATTGTCATTGTTCTTCTTTCACTTTCTTCTGACTGTCTATTTGATTGACTAAAAACTATATATTTTAATGTGCTTTTAAAATCATCTAAGACTTTAGCAGCTAAATTGGCTCAGGTGCTATTAGCTGTTGTTTCATGAGCTATGAACAAAAGCTCCCTTCAATCTCCATCCTAACTGTTAGACAAATGTGTGTGTGTATTTTTTGTCAAGTGAAAAATGTGACTGTCCCTGAAATCTTGCATTCATTGCTCATGAGTGTGAATGATTGTTGTCATGGTAATTACATTTTAATTTCAAAAACTATAAAAGAACTAAATAGCTTTTAGCATTGGGCCAAATGAGGATGTATTATAGAATTCATCTGAATTAAATTAAATGATTCATTATCTACCTTTGAATGAAGCTCTAACCAAATGATGTAATTATTAAATAATAAGTAAAAAAAGTAAAATAAAGAAAGGTAGTTTGAGTTTGAAAAACAAACCCAGCTAAAAGCATCCGCCGAATAAATAACCTGGAAATGCCAAATTAAATACAAAAAATGTTATCTAGACATCCAGCGGCTCCAGTGACACTTAGAGACACTGGTGTAAAAAGCAATTACAAACATCATAGGAAATGTGAGATATCATTGGTTTAACATCACAGAGGGGAACAAGAATGTTTAGTTGAAATCTGTTCCATCAATATGGTGATTAACACCCAAAGTAGTCTTACCAAGGTCAGAGTACAGTCATTCAGTATTTTACATCAAGCGGTCCTATGATGTGTTGTCATTAGTGCATTTAAAGGTCAGCACTGATGCAAGGTTTGGGGTCAAGTTTTGAGAGTAGAGCTTTATTCTGTATATAAACATATAACACAATCTATTTTCACTTTCCTGGCAGAGAGGAGTAGAGAAGTATATTCAGTATTAGGATGAGAAGTGTTGTGGTAAACAGCATCAAAACCTTTCAAAGCTGAGATGACAGCATGCGAATACAAAATCCCTCAATATCAAATCCAGAGATAACCATGGGTTGTACAGGTTTTTTTTTTCTTATGTGATCAAAATAGAAGCAGGCTTTGTGCAGAGAAAATCAATTTTTATCCTTGACGTCTCAGTAAAGTGGTTCACATGAGTCTTGAATGATAATCTATCTTCCAAGGTTTTTTGTCAGAAGGTACAACAGTTCAGTTTGGGAGAGAATATGAACAAGTTGTTCATGGGGTAAAATCATTCAAGAAGCAGCAACAGGAAGGAGAACAGCAGCATTCTGACTAACCGGGGAAATTGATTTTTTTTAAGTTAATTTATTAGGATTTAACAAGCTTTTTACAACTCAATTCAAACTACATTATACAATTCAAAAATACAACATATTAGGTGAACTAAAACAATCTGAAATGATACATGTGTAACGTCAATATGCAAGTCATGCATATTTATATCATCACAATGATTTGAATAAACCTCAATAATTCAAAAATACAACATATTAGGTGAACTAAAACAATCTGAAATGATACATGTGTAACGTCAATATGCAAGTCATGCATATTTATATCATCACAATGATTTGAATAAACCTCAATAATTTTGCATAATCATTGTCAATGTCATATTTTTGTCACTATTTCCACATATTTAACTTGACGTGTGTTTGTTTGATGGAGCACTATATTATCCATTAACACAACTAGTCATTTTTATGTCTGTAGATGCTTAGCTTTTCAGTGACCATCTTTTAATGTAAATATGATGATTATTTGGTCAGAATAAAGACCTCACACCACAGCGCTGCTGTGGACACTGCTTATTGAAAGGAACTTCCTTTATCTATTGTATTTCCTTTGCTTGTTCTAGGTTTTGTGAGTCTCCCTCCAGTGACCCTGAGTTTCCAGGTGGGCGTGGCAGAGGAAAACGGATGCGGATGGCCATGGCTGAGCGACCCTGCGTTGAACCAGCCCCAGCTGCCAAAGTCAGGGGTCTGTCACAGCATAGGAGCCGTGGAGGTGCTGTGGCTGGAACCACTGCCCCCACCCACAGCAAGGGACGGAGAGGAAGCCTGAACCTCATCAATAACAACTGCCGAACACCTCCTTCTTTCTTTACTGTTGAGGAGGTGAAATCTGCCAATAGCACATCCTCTCTCTCCTCCGGGAAACGAAAGAACAAACTACCAGCTGACCTGGATCTCAGCCTGGTGTCCTCGGACGACATCAAAAATGGAAATGGGAAAAGGATTCGAGCCAAATCCCGCAGTGCCCCATCCACGCCACAGGGAAAATCCGATCCCTCATTCATGGACCCGGGAGGTTGTGCCTCCTCACCACCTCCTCCACCCATCCTCATTGACTGCCCCCATCCCAACTGCACTAAACGCTACAAGCACATCAATGGCCTGCGGTACCACCAGACACATGCACACTTGGAAGCTGAGGAGCAGAGGAAGCCTGAGATGGAGCCCGCAAAGGATGGGGAAAGTGAGGAAAGGCTATCGGACTGTGAGGACACCATCAGCAGCATAACATCCGATCTTTCAGAGACAAATAACAACTCCAATGGTAATAGCTCCTCTAAGAAAGCTGCTCCTCTGTATAAGGTTACCACTGTGGGATCACCCAAGAACAGAAGGCTACTCCTCAGTACTGACCACACACCTACGGCCAATACCAAGACAAGAAGAACTTCACTGCTGAAAGATGGATTGATTGATGACCTTAGCAATCTGCCCATTATCTCCAATATGACTGTGGTTCTGGAAAATTGCATGGTGCCAGACAGAAACTCCATGGTGGAAATGCCTAAGCTGGAAGCAGAAGGTCTAATTGATAAGAAAGGAGGAACATGTGATAAAGGCAAGAAGACTAATGGAAAGGTAGAGAAGTTGTCCAAGTCACGGACCAATCGACCAATCGCTCCAGCACCTGCTCCTCCTAAGCTTATTGCCATACCCAACACAGCATATCCAAGCGGCGCAGCAGATACTGCCACCTCACAGCAGCCCTCCCCCATGGCAGTAGTAGGGCTCACCAGTAAAAACCTTCCCCTGAAACCCATCAAACCAAAGCTTAGCATTGTTGTTGAACCAAGCCTTGTCAAAGCCACTCTTGTAACCTGCAGCAAAGAGACCAGAAAGAAAGAGAAGCGTAGGTTGAAGGACAAACATAATAAAGAGGTGACAACTCGGGTGCCTAATGGAGACAACAATGGAATCAAAATTGAAGATGGTGTTTGTTCTAAAATTGGAGTCAAAGAAATTTCTGGAAGCCTTCTGAAGGAGCATCTCAGCAAACAGGATGTAATCAATGGGCTCACAGAGAGCCAGGAGAGCAGGATGGCCAGTATTCGAGCTGAGGCTGATAAGGTCTACACTTTCACTGACAATGCCCCCAGTCCCTCCATCGGTGGCTCATCAAGGCTTGACTCCAGTGGTAGTTGTCTGGCAACAGCAGACAGCAATAGTAAGAACAACAGCCCTGCCTACTCCGACATCTCAGATGCCGGAGATGATGGGGGATCTTCCGAAAGTCGTTCAGATGGAATCAGATCCAAGTCTAGCTCATCAACCTCTTCAGAGGTGAGCTCTAACAGTAATCATGGTAATTCAGCTAAAACCCCACCGGCAGCATCTGTTCCATCATCAAAAGACCCCCAATCCCCATATTATCACAGCTATGAGCCGTACTACCTGCAGGGGTACATGCAGTCTGATAGACAAAACAGCAGCAGTGTTGCTTTCCACAAAAGCTCTGCTCTTGATGGAAAAGGGAAAGACAGGAAGGATGATGTGAAAGAGGATAATAAAAGCTGCTCCCATGAGTTCTCAGACTCAAAGAAAAGTGATGGGCCACCTCAGTCTCAGCTCCAACTGGCTATGAGTCAGACTCAGACTGCCTTGGCCCAATCACTGTACTATGGCCAGTACTCCAGAGGATTGTACATGGACCAGAAACTGTTACTGGCCTCTAAATGCTGTGACCAGACACACAGTGCCAAGCAGAGGAGTGAGAGGGGACATGGGATGAGAGACAGTGATGATGATAAACATATGGTTGGGGGTTTAAGTGGTGGACCCATGCTAGGTAAAGGTCCAGATAGTGCTAAAGGATGCTGTCCCAAACCCATCCTGTCCTACGTGGAGATGAGTGAGAGGGTGGAGAGGGGACAAAGTCTAGGCATAAAGGCTGTGCACAGTGGAATGATGGACCAGCACCCAATCTCAATGAAAGACTGCGATGACATCAAGTCACCTTCCTCTTCCTCTTCTTCTTCACTCCACAACCCAAACAGTCAGACAGATCTGGACTCAAATGTTTCCTTTTCCAGTGTAAGTTTTTCCCTCTGTCTATAACCCGTCGTCGCCGCTGATGGTGTTGTTGGTGTGCTTTATTGACTGTTGTTGAGTGTCACAAAGAGATTGATCACACATTGTGTACAGCCAAACCAATAGGTGCTAATAACAAAGACCATGTGGCTTCTGTGGTGCTGTAGCTCTTCTTTGACATATGACCTTGGTCATTTTTTTTGAAAATGAAGTCATGCTGTTTGATTAATGGATAAAAATGTTTTAATGTTTATAGTAAAAGTAATGAGGCAAATGTATAATTCACTTTAGCTGTAAATGTAACACAAACACTGAAACAAACGAAACACTATAAATGTTTTTGATATGAGCTGCTTTTTCAGAAAGCTTGTACAGATTTTTAACAATGTCCTCTCATGATGCAGTTAATGCTAACTCTAGCTTTCTGGGTAATGTAAAAAAGATTGTATGAATTGAATGAAAGCTGTGTTTTGAAGGGTAGGTTGTTTTTTTTCTTCAGTTTGGCCTAAATTCTGCAGTTGCCCATGTGTGAGACATGTCTCAATTCGTGTCATTAGAGGGACGCCACACTCCTCATATTCCACCTGTGAATGACCGCCTGCTGTCGAAACATCGTCATCCTTCATCGACATCACACCCAGAGCCAGTGATAGATGGTCTGTCTATGGTTCTGTTCACTCCAGTACACAGTGTTTCCTCTATAGTCATTCAGCAGAGGTGGGCCACCACAGAAAAAAGGTTGCCAACTCTGCTAAAAAGAAAATGTGCAAATAGAAGTTATTAATTTGTCTTCCCTTCCATCCTAAAATCAAGAACGAAATAACCGCTGAAGGGCTAACAGAGTTTTAAAGTAGGTATTTAGTTTAGGAGATGCAACCGGCCATATAAACAAAAACTGGGACAGGGATATGGACTGAAATTGAACAAACCCCATAGTGACTTCCACCCACCACTGTTAATAAAGAATTATAGGGGAAACACTGCAACTAGCACCAACACTTGTCCTCATCGATTTAGCCCTCAGACGGCCCGGCCTGGGCTCACTGCCTGGTTCACAGCAAATACTCAGAGCTACAGAGCCAGCATGGAGAGGAGGCCGAGGAGGGTGAAGCAGACAGGGGAAAAGAGTGGGGAGCCACCATGGAGCCTGCCGGGGCCAAGATGACTTCAGGAGGAGGAGTTGGAGCAGAGAGGGGTGGAGGCGGAGATGCTAAAAAAATCAGGTTACATGGATCCCACGATCTGCTACCCAGCATCGACACAGATGAGTCAGATAGGCTGGAGGGGCTAGATGATCAAGGTCAGGAGCCGCTGGGAGGGCTATCTGAGGAGTCCCAGTGTGCCCGGGCAGCAGTATCTCCTCCCATGACCACCCACCAGCCCTATATCCAGTACCAGCACACCTCTTATGCGCCATACCTAACAATATGTGAGAGCAGCGGGGGCTCCTATAGAGGGGTGTCCCCAACCCTGGTTCACAATTATCCAGGTAAGAGTCTAAATAATAATTTTTGTCTGCTATAAAGTTTTTCTTTGACATTTCTTGAACTTTCTTAGTAGAAGTTCTTCCTGCCTGATACCAGACGACAGACACACAGTTGAAAGTCAGATAGTTCTCTCAGAAGATGGAGATTAAAATCAAACTAAAGCTTTAAGAAGATTATTGGACTTTGTTAGATTTGTTAGACTTTAACAAACACCTCATCATTGGGGTTATCATTCCAGTCTGTGCCTGCTGAATGTGTAAATATGTATCAGGTGGTCCATACTTTTATCTATCAAGCAGCCAATAGCTTGATAGATAAAGATGGATGCTATTCTGGGAAACAAAAAGAACCTATTGTGTCATGATGTACCAAACAAATATTTTACAAAGAAAAAAATTACTGAAGGGCACAATTTGGCAGTATTGTGCCCTTCAGTAATTTTTTTTAGCATGTTCTTTTGAAACAAGCCCTGTATCCACATAGACAATATACTTTCTGTATTTTACCTTACATGTGGTGAATTTCCCTAATAATGAGACAACACTAATATGTAATGATTTCTGATTTTCGGGATTACTATAAGTGACAGGAATCACTAATGTTTACATCTACACCACTAACTGCCAGTAGTCGCACACAAGGCCCTTCACAACTGTGATCTTTAGATATCATAAATTTAAGACTCAAAATGTAGAATTTCTTCTCCATGTTTGTATGAATTCATAATCTGTGTGTATTTTTGTGGCTATGTGTGTGTGTGTATCTTTGGTTTTATTCTGTAGGTTTCCACTACCCTCTGTACGGTAAGACAGCGGGCAGGGAGGAGTCAGAGGTGACTCCACCCAGCAGAGGAGGAGTTGTTAGCAGCAAACAGAGCAACGACTCATCCTCCTCTTCCTCAGCCATGGAGCTGCTGCAGCAGCAAAGCCATCAATACCATGGAAAATCACCTGCTGTGAGACAACACTCTCTTGTACACACATTCACACTGTTTTTGTTACACACAACCAGGAACAGCAGAAGTGTGGACAAGATATTACAGGCAATTTTAAAGCAGAATACGAGGACACTAGAAAATGTATTTTGACAGTAAATAAGGCTTATGCTGATAATAAATTAACAAGAGTCATATTATGATCTTTATCATCACTTTACAAGAATAACTATACATCCATCCATCCATCCATCATCTACCGCTTATCCAGGGCCGCGTTGCGGGGGCAACAGTCTCAAGGGGGATGCCCATACTTCCCTCTCCCCAGACACCTCCTCCAGCTCCTCCGGGGGGAGCCCGAGACGTTCCCAGGCCAGCCGAGGACATAGTCCCTCCAGCGTGTTCTAGGTCTTCCTCGAGGTCTCCTCCCAGTAGGACATGCCCGGAACACCTCCTCAGGGAGGCGTCCAGGAGGCCTTTGAAACAGATGTCTGGAGCAACCTCAGTGGGCTGCGCTCGAGACAGAGGAGCAGCGACTCTACTCCGAGCTCCTCCCTGGTGACTGAGCTCCTCACCTTATCTCTAAGGGTGCTCCCAGCCACTCTACGGAAGAAACTCATTTCAGCCGCTTATATCCGGGATCTTGTCCTTTCGGTCATGACCCAAAGCTCATGACCATAGATGACAGTAGGAACATAGATTGACCGGTAAATCAATAGCTTCGTCTTGTGACTCAGCTCCTTCTTCACCACAACGGACCTATACTGCAACCTGATCACTGCAGAAGCTGCACCAATCCGTCTGTCAATCTCACGTTCCATCCTTCCCTCACTCATGAACAAGACCCCAAGATACTTAAACTCCTCCACTTGGGGCAAGGACTCTCCACAGACCTGAAGAGGGCACACCATCCTTTTACTGTCGAGAACCATGGCCTCGAATTTAGAGGTGCTGGTCCTCATCCCACTCACTTCACACTAAGCTGCAAACCATCCCACGCTGAAGGTCCAGGTTTGCTAAGGCCACCAGGACAACACTGCCTGCAAAAAGCAAAGATGCAATCCTTTTGTCCCCAAACCAGACTTCCTCCGGATTCTGGCTGCGCCGAGAAATTCTGTTCATAAAGATTATGAACAGAACAAGTAATAGACGGCAGCCCTGCCAGAGTCCAACATGCACCTGGAACAGGTCTGTCTTACTGCTGGCAATGTGAACCAAGCTCTGGCTTCGGTCATACAGGGACCGGACAGCCCTCAGCATACTCCTGTAGCAATCCCCACAAGATACCATGAGGGACACGATCGAATGCCTTTTCCAGATCCACAAAACACATGTGGACTGGTTGGGCAAACTCCCAAAAAACCCTGAGCACTCGAAGGAAAGTGTAGAGCTGGTCCAGTGTTCCACAACCGGCGCGAAAACCGCATTGTACCTGCAGAATCCACGGTTTGACTATAGGTCTTATCCTCCTCTCCAGTACCCTGGAATAGACTTTCCCTGGGAGGCTGAGGAGTGTGATCCTCCTATAGTTGGAACACACCCTCCGGTCCCTCTTTTTGAGAAGAGGGACCACTGCCCAGGTCTGCCAATCCAGAGGTACTGTCCCCGACTGCCATGCGATGTTACAGAGACGTGTCAACCATGACAGTCCCTGCACATCCAGAGACTTGAGGTACTCAGGGCAAATCTCATCCACCCCCGGTGCTTTTACATATGTGTGATAATGCATTGTAGATATCCCTTCAGTGTTTCCAGCAGATGCGGGTTCCAGTTACTTTCAATTTGTTTTTCAACTAAATAAATTCAAGGTGTAAAAAGTTAATTCATTTCAGAAATCAGAATCAGAAAATAATGTATTGCCAGGTACAATAAAGCTTACCACACGAGGAACTTGACGCGATGTGGGTGCATTAAAAGGTGGAAGAGAAGCAATAAGGAATAAAAAGGTTGAGGTATATGGTGAGGTATATGGTTGGTGTTTTCAGGGAAAAAATAGTATATGTATATATATATATATATATATATATATATATATATATATATATATATATATATATATATATATATATATATATGCATGTACATGAATGAGTGAAAAGATAATTTCTCCTCTGAGGAATCAACAGAATGAATTTAATCTTTAATCTTTTAATGTAAGTTTGGATGATAATGTCTGTGTTCATACAGCCAGGTGAGAAGGGTTCCCCTGAGGGAGAGAGAGACGCGGAAAGAGAGAGGAACCACATGTCATACGGCCGACACCTGCACAAACACCATCACACACACCTGGGTATGAGCTACAACCTGATGTCAGGACAGTATGACATCTACCAAGGTATGACATCACAATGAGTCAAACTGAGTGACTACGGTTAGTTGTGTTTGGAATGATATCGTCAACCATTGCATTGCCTAGAAATATTAATACAGTATTATAGTTATGAATAAATACAAATACAGTTAAATACAAATAAATAAATATGAACAAATACAGTTAAATACAATTACAGTTATGTGTGTATGTATGACACACACACACACACCCCGCTGTCGTAGTTGTACAAATTTCCCCTGTGGGACTATTAAAGGTTTATCTTATCTTATCTTATCTTATCGTATCTTATCTTATCTTATCTTATCTTATCTTATCTTATACATATGATTTCATATGGGTGGCACTGTGATGCGGTGGGTAGCAAGACGGTTCTTGGTTCTATTCCTTCCCATGCACAATTTGTATGTTCTCCGCATGTCTGTGTGGGTTCTGTGGTTTCTCTTGCTTCCTCTCACCTCCAAAAAACATGCATCTAACATGCATCTTGGTCACACCACATTGTATGTTTGTTCGTCTTACCTGTGGCTCCGTAATGTGCTGGTGTCTTATCTAGGGGTTGTAGCCCGCTTTTGGCTGGGATAGTCTGCAGCAGACCTGTGACCCGCAAGGCAGATAAGCTGTAGATGAGACGATTGCTAACGTCTCCATTTCAAGAAAAAGGATGGATGGATTTTGTGCTGTATAATAAAAGAAATGTGACTTTTGAAAACCACGGTAGTGAGTTTATAATACTGTATGTTCTTTACAACTATTATATTCTCATGAAATTGTTAATATTCATTAAACAGTCAGAAAATTCTGTCTCAAATACCTGTGCCATTACTTGTTTAGTCCAAATGTCAGAAAACAGTTAAAATAATTGGTTTAATAGTAATAAATAGTTTAAAGCAAGAGCAGGAAAACTAAGAGAATGAAACGATGGAATATTTAGAAATTTTACATGAAAAAGTATTGTTTCTAATTAATCATATGTCAACTGCTTGATAAATTTATGATTTAGGTCACTTCTTAGTGAACTACATTATTTGGTAATTTTAATCTAATGAGGAAACTTCCATCCATCCATTTTCTTTCGCTTTCGCTCCCCGCAGCGGGTCACGGGGAGCTGGAGCCTATCCCAGCTGGCATGGGGCGTGAGGCGGGGGACACCAGTGTGCTGCGGAGCCACACACACAAAGACAGACAACCACACACACACTCACTCACTCCTATTGGCAATTTGGGACCGGCCAATAAACCTGAAGTGCTGTTTTTGGAGGTGGGAGGAAGCCGGAGAACCCGCGCAGACACGGGGAGAACATGCATACTCCGCACAGAGCGGGACTCGAACCCGGACCCGCCATGTAATGAAACTTATTTCTCATAAACTTGTGTGCAACAGTAATTTGGCATTCTGTAACAGATACATGTAGTAAGGTGAGATATTTCCGTCTGAGCTGTAGTGAAGTAGAGAGTGTTGTGGACAAAAAAATAACACATTGTTTTCCTCCTCCTCGTTGTACTATGCTAGTTAAATAACTGTTGTTTTTTTGTGAATGTTACATTTCCAGTCAGTCAAGTATGCTGCTTTTCAGAGAGACAAGTGAAAAAGAAAATCTGAATAAACAGCTGTACTGAATCTCAGCTAAATTTAATCCACAAACATAATAATTTCCCTCAGTGTATTTATTTTTATTCTTCTTCTTCCACAGCTGTCTATAAAGGAATCTGATCTGACCTGACTTGGCATTACAATATAATATGCTACAATATGCTATAATATAATATAATATAATATAATATGATATACTCGGAATATAATATATAATATAATACAAAAAATATATATAATATAATTTGATGATTACAGGACATTTTCTTTATTTTCTGATGTTTGTTGTTTTTACTGCTGTTTCTTTCACTGTGTTGAAGGTTTGAGCTCCAGGTCGCTGGTCTCCAGTCAGCAGGTGTCAGGGCATTCCTCTACTGGTACGTTTGAAACACAAAAACTGCTCTTAATAATGACAACCAGAGTTTAATAATCAAACATGAATGCCAACTCCTAGTCTGATCTTTTTCAATTTATTTATGTCGTCCTGGGACTATTTAATTTGTCTAATTTGTTGCAGTACAATTGGTTTACATGAATTCATTAATTCTATGCTCCTGCTTATTTGGATTATAAAACATTCTGTTGTGGTTTTAAAAAATGCATTACAAAAATGAGATTAAGGTTTATATTTTCAGAGCAGCTTTGTCATTTGGGAATTGCATTTTC
Organism: Antennarius striatus; assembly: GCF_040054535.1. Lineage (NCBI taxonomy): Eukaryota > Metazoa > Chordata > Actinopteri > Lophiiformes > Antennariidae > Antennarius > Antennarius striatus. The sequence continues at coordinate 8,169,675 of NC_090778.1, read as the reverse complement.
TAAAATGTCCATTGGGTAGTTTTCACTCAAAGTTAAGGCTAAATAATAGGCTTGCATTTAAATGCAACAGGCTGTACTCTCCAAACAGAAAATACTGCGTTCAAAGCAGTGTGCTCACTAACTTTTTGGCTCACAGAATCATTGTCCTCTAACTTTGGAACTTATGAAATGAACCGGATAAATGTATCTTTGATAAAACGTGAGCTGGGTGCAGAACAAAATTGAGAATTGAGTCATGTTCAAGCATCTGGCCCGTCAATAAATCAAATATATAAGCCTTCCCTTCTGGGAATCACAGCTCAGTGCTTAATCAGTTCTCTGAAGCCGGTATTTTGCTGCCTAAAGTGTTGTCCAGGAGATCATTGTCTGCTTTGCAGAAATTTCCATATATTCTCATGAGCTATATATCACTGCCATTGTTTAAAATGGTGGAATATTTCAAAGAGAACCATGGTAGCAGTTGAACAGCAAAATGTCATGAATGCCTTTTTGGCGCATTGACTGCAGTTACCTTTAAATGGTAATTGCAATGAAATAGAGAAGAATGATGCTGACAGTGGAGAAACAAGGAATAATACATGGAGTTTTCCACACATCCCAAAAGCTGCAGTGTTTTCTAATATTTAGGTATTTAGATATCTGAGGAGCACTAATTGTTTATCTACTTCCCAGCTCTTGTCAACAACCATTTTCTGACAGACACAATTTTTTGTTGATAATGTTCAGTAATATTCCTTATCTGGTTAATATGACTCACATTTAACGTACTGATGTGAGGTGACAAATAATCACGCCACAGATTTGAACATAGTCCTGAGGGGTAGGTTTTCATCCAGTGAGTCATATAATGGGGGTCAAACCATACTGGGACAGCAGTTTTTAGGTGTAATGACAAGCAAACACAGCTACCTTGGCAGAGACTTGTCCTCTGTGAGTGCTGCCTGGTATTATTTGGAACACTTTTATACGAATGACCCGGGTAGGATATGACTCAGAACATTTACAGATTGTTCAAGATAAGTGTTGCTCTTGCTCCCTGTCTTGGTTTTGCCTTGTTGCCCCTCTTCTTGCCCTTTGAATCAGTGACTTTTGATGAGTGTTGCTAAGATATTGTTTGAGATTCAGTTCACAAATAATGGCATTTTGTCTTGCCAGGCGCCTGGTCTTTTACAGTTCACACATCAACACCAGCCAAAGGTTTTAGTTTCAGATCATGAGTGAAATCTTTCGTATACCAATTTTTGATGAAACTGTCTGTTCTGTCAGCATTTTTCATTAAGGTGTGCTCAACAATCCAAATCAAACATATCAAATTACTTCTATTCTGCTTTATTCAAGCAAAACTACCAGCACTTCAATTTTGTAGTTTGTGGAAGCAATCACATCACTTCCAGTCCAAACAGACCTGCAGTATTTGTGTTCTGACAGTATTTGTTTGTGACTGAAATCTATGTTTTCTCCTCTTGTCTCCACAGACAGCGAAGGGAAGAAGTAGGACCATGTGACCACGAGTCACATGAGGAACAACAGATTTATCAGACATCAATTCCGTGGTGTTGAATAAGCTTCGCCTCGTTGAGAGGCAGAAAACAGAAATTTAAAAACCTCTTTCATTTCTTACTAATGGCTGCCACCTCTTTTGTAACATGTCTTGGAAGAACATACGGGCCAACTGAGGGACAGGAAGTGGGATTGGGACTTTTTTTGAAGGACGATCTAATTGTACAAATACAGATCACTGACTTTTGAAGCTTTCGATTTTGCAGGATTTTGACAGTAGCAGGTGGCGTGTATAAAATAAAATAAAACCAGAGCACCGTGCACTCAGCCCAGACACGGCTTTATAAAATGCACATTTATTGTAGTGTATTGTAATGATGATATGACTGAATGTACTGCTTACATTATCCCAATACTGTTGGTGTTTTTTTTTAACTCCTATTGGGATACAGCATTAGGAAGCTAAAAAGTCTATTATTACCCTTATTATTCTCTTTATTGAAGTGGTCCTCCTCCCTCCATAGTGCTGACCCTACATTTGTAAAGCTGACCTGTACTTGAGCGTAACCATGTTGATTGTAATGTCTTTATGTGAGAGTAAACCTTCACATTGACCTGCCTCGTGCCATGTAGGGACCCAGTGGTGTATATATTCTGTACAGATTCATGTCAAAGCACTAACATGCTTCATAATACTCTATGTTGACGTCCGTTTGCCATGCAGGGGTGCAGCAGGCAGAGCAGAAAAAACAGCAGAAAAAGAAACACTATGTCTTTATTGACCGAAGTCAGTTCACCTGCAGCAGTTTGTACCTCAGGCACAAGCTCTATTGATGTAATTTATGTTGCACATATTCCATTTGGTTAGAGCTTAGCAGTGTGTGGTGTGTGAGTGTGTGTGTGTGTGTGTGTGTGTGTGTGTGTGTGTGTGTGTGTGTGTGTGTGTGTGTGTGTGCGTGCGTGCGTGTGTGTGTGGTTTTGTAAATGTTAGCCCCAGTCGTGCCTCTCAGTGTTAGGATTACAGCTTTCAAACAATGCTCACCCAACCCAGTCAATCCGAGTAATTTTACATGGGATCTGTATTTTTACCACTACAAACAGTTGACTATAGATTACAGCAGTTAGTTGGCAGATCCATGTCATCTTGAAGTCCGTTGAGTAATTGATTTTCATTTTGACCTAGAAGTTGTTTCACACTATACTCAAGAAGGAATTTGCCCTGGGATTTGTCCTAGGATTGAAGATATTAAAATCTGATTTGAAGAACTTATTAACTACGGTTGCATCAAAGTTAAAATTGAAATTTGATTCTCAGAGTGGACGGTGTGCTCTAACTGCTGTTTTTTACCTATTTGTGTAAAACAATTGAAAGTTCCAGAATTGGTACTAAAATGGACCTCATGAGGAGAATGTTAGCCAAATTAACTTTAAACAGGTATTTTGTCATCAGCAGACCTTGATCCTCTTCAAAATTAAGCCAGAAACTCGTGAGCATTTACAAATGATCTGTGTCTGTGATGGAAGGCTGTGGAAAACAGTGTCTCTCTTGGGCCACATGAGAAAAAGCTTTTTATAACAGCTTACAAAGCTTGATTGGACTTGATGCTTAATGTTTGCAGTCAAGACAGCAGATATGAACCACTGTTTACTTCACGCTTTATGAACAATTAAAAATTTGGACTATGCCCCAAACAAAAATGGCAACTAGATTGGACTAGGAGCCAACTATCATGTACAGACACTTCCTTTGCTGAGGTGAAGAAATTTAGACTCACCTTTTGTCAAATAATGTCAAATACTCGGAAAGTATCTGAAAGAGTCTGCAAGGATCTGGGATAAAACTTCAAGTATTCAGAGCTGATAAATTATTTAAACAGTTGATGAAACAGTGAGTTCTTAGTGCCATCAAAGAGATTATGTGTTCATGTAATTGTTGACATTCCAGCAGGTTTATGTGAATTCTTCAGAGGGAATTTTTGTGAAACGTAGTGGGTCAAAACAGACGCCATCAGACTTTGGTACAGAACTGATTAATGGAGGGTTCTGATTTTAGTGGATCTTCGTGGATGTAAGTACCGTCTATTGTTAATATGGTATAATATAATTAAAATACAATCAACAGATTTCTAATGACTAAAATTCTGAAATCAGAAGGCATACGTTGGGTGATTAATTCAGTGCTTGTGTTTGTTTGTGTGTGTGAAGGCGTGATATTATGTTTGAACATGAATATACATGTTAGTCATACTTTTAGGCATGGTACCTCTGAAGGATAATTCCAGTTTTTACATTGAGTTTTGCAGCATTTGTCCCACAATACTCAGACTGAAGAATTTGATGTTTTGCTCAGGTACGGTAGTGAGTTCATTGCAAAAACAAGCGTTGTTGTTTGAGTGTTTGTTCCAACACGTTTCCTAAATGTATGACTTTAATGATAAAAGCATACTTGAAGATGCTAAACAAATCTGTTTATTTTATAGAGTAGCGACTCAAAAGCATACTTCTCCATTGAGATCAATTCTTGTATATCAGTTATCAGAAAGACAAACTATGACCCAAATTAAAGCTTGTTTAAAGTATATTCTACAATATAGCACTAAAAAACACAGTGGTGCTGAAATTCAATAAATCACACTGGAATTGTCCATTACAGAAATACCCAAATGTTTCTGTTGGGAATGCCAGTGGAGATGCATCCTCATCAGACGGACCACAATCCTTTACCCTGCTCCTCCTTCCAAGATCTGACCAGTGAGCTAACTCACCGCAGAGCCTCTGATAGATAGAAACTGAAATATTTTATTTTTCAGAATATGTCAAACTACTCTATTCTACAACAGTGCTCCTCTATTCTGCAACAGAATTCTGCAACAGTTGCAAGTACAGGAATTCATTCTGGCTGCCCTTTACAATTCTGTCCTTTAATGCCATTGACATTGCTACCATCCGGCTGTAAATTACTGTCATGTTCAGGATCATTTGCCAAAGTTTTGTGCATTCATGATGCATCTGGAAGTAGTAGAATGCAAGCAATGACTTACAAAAAATTATGTGAAGGCAGAATGGGGTTGGATTTTATTGTTCTGAAACTCTTGATATTCATTGCCCCAATTTACCTCGACTTGACCTCATACTTTCACGTTGTCCTCCATTGTAACTGGTTACTCTAAAGACAACTTTTGATTAATGTTTAATTTATTTATTTATTTCCCGGACATGTTAATATAACAGACTTCACACCTTCATCAAATTTACATCAACAACAACATCCGAAAAATATAGGGTTGACGGGTGGAAGCCAATTGGCTTGTGAAATTCCCATCCCCCAGAATCAACAAACATCTCTGTCATTACAATATGTTGTCAGCCATTGTTAACAAATCATTTGCAATTGTGATATGTACAAATGTCTTTAATGAATTCAAATTATTGACTGTTGATATGTCCCATTGTTGTCCACATTGTCTTCCTCATCAATGATGTGGATGCTTGTTCTTCAGAATGTTGCACAGTTTGATTATTGTTCACTAATGTAATCCCAAATTGACACCAATTGTTCAGTCAGTGGTAAGTAGTAAGTAGGAATTGATGATATCTTGTCCATGCCGACAAAGACCTATGCTAAATAAAGTTAGCCTGTCAACAATGTGCGGCCAAATTGGCTACTAATATAATTTTAAATTAAAATTAAATTGACTTGATTTATAACAAACAGCGACAAAAATCTGTGACACATGTAATTAAATTCACAAAGCTTGAGCTTTGGTTGAGTCACTGCAATATGGCTAGCATTACAGGAATCATCTTGGAATAACGAAGACAGTGGGAAAGAGTCAGGGTCTACTTTTTTCCTTCCTTTCTGTCAGTGTGGCATAATGCAGAAAAGGATAATACGATGGAGTCAGGAATTAATCACAATATGTAAAGGCCCAATACAAATGGCCCACCCTCATCTATCAGTCGCTCTGCTTCATTTACACCGTACCTTACTTGCATCTTATCAGTGATCATTCTATTACTTGAATATAGTGCTATGAACTATGTTTACAAAATGCTGTCATATTTTGGAAGACACAGTGTTGTCCTATAAAGGCTGCTTGATATGTTCAGTTTGTTCACCCAGTATATCCAGTTAACAACACACTGAGATCGTATAAACATGAATCCTGCTGTTGCTTTTTTATACTGTATATGCCTTAATTCATATGTTTGGCAATCATGATTAAAGGATGTTTATATATATATTCTTCTGTATGTTTATTTTTTTTATTATGTGATTCCAAAATTTTTTAACCTTTTCAGTGTTTAATAGTTTAACAAGATTCCTACGTATATTTTACTGCTGTGTTTCTAACATTTATTCAGTTTATTTATGCACACTTAATGGTGAATGACAGAAGATGCCTTGAGGTACAATAGATTATGTAGGCTTCTACTGGATCTACTAGAGGTAAAAAAGATCATGTTTTTTTCCACTATTGAATGATTCCTGGGCGGCACGGTGGCACAATGGGAAGCGCTGTTGCCGCACAACAAGGCGGTTCCTGGTTCGAGTCCCGCTCTGTGGTTTGCATCTTCTCGCCATGTCTACGTGGGTTCTCTCCTGGTTCTCCAGCTTCCTCTCACCGCCAAAAATATGCACTTCAGGTTAATTGGCCGGTCTCAAATTGCCCGTAGGAGGGAGTGTGTGTGTGTGCGTGGTGGTCTGTCATTGTGTTTGGCTCCATGGCGCACTGGCGTCGTGCCCGGAGTTTCCCCCGCCTCACGCCCTATGTCAGCTGGGATAGGCTCCAACTCCCCGTGATCTGCTGCAGTGGATACAGCGAAAGAAAATGGATGTATGGATGATTCCTGCTTAAAATTAATGGGGCGGCAGTGGCTCACTTGTAAAGCGTGTGGTAGAGCGAGTCGTCCAATGCTCAGAGATCGGCGGTTCAATTCCCGCTCCTACAAAAAAAACACCTAGAGGTGAGCTGACAGTGGGAGGCGTCAGTTCACCTCCGGAGCACTGCCGAGGCGCCCTTGAGCAAGGCGCCATCCCCCTTACAAGTTGCTCATTTGGAGCACACCACAAAGGAACTGCCCGTCACTCTACCTCTGCATATGTACAGGCCCCATGTGTGTGTGTTTCTGTGTTCAGGGCCTGTACACACATATGCATGTGATTTGATTGGACTAACTAGAGTGTGCTCTTAATTTCCCTTTGGGGATTACTAAAGTATATTAAATTAAATTAAAAAAATTAAATTAAATTAGAATAGCAGGTTAATTTATGTATTGGAGCACTTAGAGAGGAGACTAAAGTATTATTACAAATGTAGTCCTTTTTTTTTTTACTGTGATTACTCTAACGAATGCATTAACAACACTATTATAAGTCAAAGCATTATTTAAAAAGTATCAAGAACTGTAAAACACATAATAATCCCCCCTTTAATGAAGTGTGTCCCTATCAATCTATCTATCTGGGGGGGGGGGGCGGTAACTCAGTCGGTAGAGCAGGTTGTCCAATGATCCGAGATCAGCGGTTCGATTCCCGCTCCCGACCATTCACCTTTAGAGTGTTAGCTGGCAGTGGGAGGTGCCAGCTCACCTCCCGAGCACTGCCGAGATGCCCTTGAGCAAGGCACCGTCTCCTCCACATTTGATGCGCTCCAAAGATGGGGCTGCCTGTCACTCAGCCTTCCTGTATTTACTGCATACCTACAGGCTCCTTGTGTGTGTGCTTGGTTGTTTCAGGGGCCGGTACAAAAACATATATATGCATGATTACTAACCACGAGTGAAAATATAACTATTTCCCTATGGGAATCATTCAAATGTACTTCTTCTATCTAGCATAGTCATACTATAGTCAACTTTATTGTCAAATGTACCATATATGCACGACAAACAGCACAGATGACATTACAGTCCTCTCAAACCCACAGGCAATAAAAAAATTAGAAAGAACCACTCTAGCAGGAGAGATCTATCTATCTATCTATCTATCTATCTATCTATCTATCTATCTATCTATCTATCTATCTATCTATCTATCTATCTATCTATCTATCTATCTATCTATCTATCTATCTATCTATCTATCTATCTATCTATCTATCTATATCAACATTTATTTAATATTTTTATCATCCGAATCCATAAAGTCATTACTATAATTAGCTATAAGATTAGCATTGTAGACCACAATGTGGCGTCCTAGCGCTGCTGTTCTCCTTCCGACCAGCAGGAGTCGCTTCAGTCTCGCGTGTCTCTGATATCACTTCCGCTCTGGAAACAAAATGGGTGGCGCCAAAGCTTGACAACAAAGCGTCTCTTCGCTTCCTCTAACGGTCAATCAACTTACTGGTAAACAAAATCTGGGTTTTGTTTACAATTTATTTACATTTGTTAGTTATCACCCGTGAAATAAGTTAAAAACATTTTGTAGTTTAGAAAGTAGGAGTTGAAACGCTTCCTGTTAGTTTTGTCAAATGTCATGGCTTCCAAGTCGGATAAACTTGTTATCGTCGTGTCCATCGTAGAAGGTAAGCAGCAGACGGACTACAACCTGTTCAACCTCATGTCATTAATCTCTAAGTTTCTCATGGTTGATATTGTGTTTAACACCTGTATTAAGCGGAGCCTGAAACCCTGTCATTCGATTTCTATTTTAGAATCTGTTTATTGTGAACACGTACCATTTATCATCTCTAGTAACCAAATCAACGATGTTTAACTAGCACAGCGGTAAAACAATTGTTCTTCCCCTAACTACATACCATTTTTACTGCTGTCTCACCATTCTATCCCATAATGACACGCGTCTCTAAAACAGAACCATTAGCTGTTATTGCTACAAATCGCATGTAGCCCACTCTGGCAGTGTTCCTGAAAATCCTGATGGACAATATGCATTTATGTCAATGCTCCAAACAATAGCATGAAGAAAGCCGTGTTTCTTGGACTTTTGTTTCTTGCTATGTCTTGGTGTTCAGGCACACAACGATTAAATTTAGTCCTTTGAACACTGTGTGGCTCCTGCTAAAGTAAGTTAATGAAGGTGACAGTATTTTAAACATCTGATCTGCAAGCGGGTGCTCTTATGAGAGATGCAATTCAGGGGTTGAAGTGGATTCATTTAGCTTCCAACTGTGTATTTGCTTCTAGACACACTGTGATATTGAATATGTTCTTTCCTGTGATTATTAATCCCATTCATATATCATATATCACACTTTAGTGTGTGCTCTTTCATACAAACTCTGTTTGTAGTCTTAACACTAGAACTCCCAAGGCAGTCATTTTGACTGTTTTCAAAATTTTCAATGTCATAACTTGGCTTTAAAAAAAACTATGTACCAATAGGACCCTGACTTTTCCTAAATGTGTGTACGGTATATTTTATTCTGACATTGTTTGATCATTAAAATTTCAAAACACAAGAGATATGAGTGTTTCTACCTAGAACTCCCATAGGCAGTCATTTTGACTGCTCGGACATTATTTGTATATAATTTGGATTATAATTAAAATATCCAAGAATAAATTGATAGAATAGGTAAAAACAGATCAGGACACTTAATTAAAACTATAATGATTCAGTGTTTTATTTATTTAATTGACATAACATAGCTTCTCTGCAATTACACATCTAAATTCAAACTTTGAACTAAAAACAAATGTAACTCTGTGAAATTTAAAAAAATGTACCCTGCTTCAAAATAGGTTGGGGTCATCATTAGACCTTAACAATGAAAATTATTAACTATTATGAATATTCCAAAAAGGTGTGATGGCTGCCAGCGAGCTGAAAACACTGATGTTCTTTGCAACCATTGCAGTTAGAAAGATGAAACCATAAGCACATTACTAGGGCGGCAAAGGGGATGAAAATGAGATGGAAAAAATTACCTGGAAAAAAATAGGTCAGGGTAAAATTTCAACTTGTGTACACTCAGGAAGATAGAAAGACGAGGGAGAAGGTCAGTGTGAGTAAGACCATAGATAAACGCTAGCTTTGATCAATGACAGTAGGTCAGATCACTAACTTTGATCTTTGACCTATACAAGTAGGTCAGGGTAAAATTATGAATTTGCACTCTGTGACTGCCTGGTTATTATTTGCACTGTTAAGTTCTAAAGATGAGGATACATTCGTTTCGGTTTCACAGAGATACATTTGTTTTTATTTCATGGTTTGAGTTTGGATATGTAATTGAAGAGAAATTATCTTGTTGTCAATTAAATAAATAAAACACTCAATCATTATAGCTTTGATTTAGTGTCCTGGTGTGTTTTTACCTATTCCACCAATTTATTCTTAGATATTTTCAATAATCATCTAAGTTATATACAAATAATGTTTGAGCAGTCAAAATGACTGCCTATGGGTGTTCTAGTAGTTGCAGAATTCTGGGAGAGTAAGTGTTAAAGATCTTCACGGAAAAGCAGCAAGAGCCTTCCATGATGTTAAGTCAGTGACAGTGGACTTTTTTCTTTGATTAAAAAAAACTCTCTCTTAGTCTCTCTTAACCATTTTTATGTGTCTTAAACACTTTTTTCTAACTCTTTATAAGCAGGAAATCTGAAACAATGGCAGAATAAAGTGGTTGCTGGATGAGCAGTGCCATTAAACAAGTCCAAAATTGTTTTACTAGCTTTGAGACTGAAGGTAAAATCTTTTGAACTGACTTGTAAACCTGTCTTTTTATACATAGGTCGTCACTTCCCGAAGACTACCCGGCTCAGTCTGGTGGTCCAGGCCAGTTTTGATGGTGAGCAGCTGGCCACAGATCCAGTAGAGCACAGAGATCAGCCACAGTTCAACACCGAGCTGGCCTGGGAACTCAACCGTCGAACGCTTCACCAACACAGGTCTGCATCATTTAAAATTGTAAAATTCTTTGTTAATCCTCAGTGGGAAAATTCTTTTTACACTCTATATATTAAACACACATACAGACTGACCACACACACACACACGCACGCACGCACGCACACACGGCCTGTAGACGTGCAGTCATGGAGAGAGATAGTGGACTGGTGGTCATCCTCGCCCTGGAAAAGTGTTTTGGGTCTCGGTGCCTTGCTCACGGGCACCTCGGCAGTGCTCCAGAGGTGATAACTGCAGTTCACACTCCATACTTTGATCCATGCTGGACTTGATCCAGCTACCCTCCAGACCCCAAGCTGCATCTTTGTGGACTTAACTGAGTGGTTTAAATTTCACAACAACAAACTAGATTAATAAATTATTCATTGATTTTAAAATAATTGCTAGTTAATGTCTGTTTTGGCTTACTACTTTATAATACAAATAAATGTAGCTACATATTTAGAATCCCATGAAGAAATAACACTTCATAAACAAGTAGTAATCCTCAACATATGAACATAATTGGTTCCGAGAAGCTTTTTGTAAGATGAATTGTTTGTAGGTCATTATTTAATTGATTTATAATCGCCATTTAGGGAACTTTAGTATTCGGACATAGAGTTATTCGAATCTACAAATGATCGTAAGTCGGATGTTCCTGTCTTGAGGACTATCTGTATTTGTTGGCAATATTGACGTTTTTGTTGATGGTGAACAACATTTTTACTAATGTTTGTAATATTTTATTGCATCCTGATGACTGCCCTTCCAGACTGCAGAGAACTCCCATCAAGCTTCAGTGTTTCACTTTGGATCCTGTGAGTAAGAGAAAAGAGAGTGTTGGCTACATCATCCTGGACCTCCGATCTGTGCAGGAGGTCAGACAGGTAAGCCTCTTCTCCGTCTGTGGCAACATGTTCGAGTTGTTCAAATAGTTGAATCAGTCCATCTGCTGGGGCTGGTGAAAACACATATTTTTACCTGCTTTCAGTGGTGTGAAGGTGACTTTTGTTTTCAGGAGCCTCGCTGGTATCCATTACTTAGCAGTAAATACACCAAACAGAAGCCATCCCTCCTCGTCAGCATTGTGCTTGAGCCCTCCGTGACATCTCCTGAGAGGTTCAAAGCCAAGAAGGCCCCACCTCGACAAGGTTTGCATGTCCATTTCACTGCTTTCGTATATTACTTAACTGTTCAGTGGTGCACTGGTAACCAGCATGATGCTGAATGACCATGTTAATCAGTGATGTGACTAAAAACAGTCTCTCAAAGAGAAGCGCCTTTGTGATGCACTCTTTTGTTGGTCGTCTGTCGACTTTATTGTCATACCCGATGGCTGACCTACATTTGTTTCTAAAGAACATTTTTTTGTGTTGTTTGGTCATGTAGTCTCCAGTCATTCAAATACTCCAACATCACTCTTGGCTATTTTCTGCAGTAAATGTACAGCATTTGACTTTTTTCTACCAAAATCCTTTTTAAGCTCTAATTATGGTTTATCACTTTGTTCAACACTTTGTTGTGTATATGCTGCAGAAAATATGTCTTGACTGAAGAAATTTGACACATGAAATATAGAATTTGTAGAACTGTTAGTCATTATAGCTTGAAGCAGTATAACTTTGTAAGAAATGATAAATGAATGAAATGAATGAAATTTAATGTATTTTGATATCTTATAATACATGACTCTGCATATTTTCTACTGAATAATAGTTCTGGGTGTACAAAAACATCACTAAATGAATAATTTAGTGCCTTGTGACAAGGCAAAAACACTAGAGCATACATCACACACTTGAATACTAAAATCTTTGCCACAGGATAAAACATTTGAATGTCTGACATATTTCTTAGGTCCTAGAAAAGAAGAATGGAAATGAATATTGTTAGTTTTGTACAATGAACAACCTCAGAAAGTGTAGAAAAGAACGTGAATGGGAAATGTTTACATGAATACAAAGAATCCTTTTTTTTCTCTGAATTGTTGCTGAACTCATATTTTAGGTTCTCTTGCAGTGACTGATTTTCTTCCAGAAAACCTGGAAGCCATACTGATTCCAGACCAGGGTTATCATCAAGTCGGCCCTGCAGATCACTGCTCTGACATGTTCGTGCTGTCAGTTACTGTGGCCTTTGCTACCAAACTGGAGCAGGTGAGGACAGTGCACTTTTTCTGAGCGAGGGCATCTGACCTAAACTGTTCCCAGACTGTAAGTGTCTCTCCAGATAATTAAATAACGTTGCCAAAATAATTCCACAATGAGAATTTTTTGTGTTTGTAGAATGAAATCTGTCTTGTTTATTCTCACTGTGATTCTCACTTTATTGTTTTGAGGTTTTACCTCAATTTGTGATTGTTTTCATTAATTTTGCTCAATTTAAATAGTGCAACTAAGCTAAACAAAGACACAGGGCTTTTTTAAAACAAAAGTAAAACTGAGTTAAATTAAAGACGATTATGATGACATTTGGTTATAAACAGCTGCTAATCAAATTTATTTTCTGAAATTATACATACTGCACTTTTCATTTATTGGCTGTTGCTTTAGCTGACAAATATTTTGAATCACAATCACTAAACAATTTATTGACCTGCCAAATCCAAGAAAATCAACCAAATGCTCTTTTCCCACAGTTAATTCCCAACACGATGAAACTGTCTGCAGTGGGGTCAGAGTTCTTCTTCTACTACTCTATATTAGGAAATGACATCACAAGTGAGCCTTTCCATAACCTGCTGTGCCTTGACTTTGAGCCTGAGCGTGCCTCTGTTCGGATCCGGAGCAGCCAGCGAATCCTCAAGACCTTCCTGTCCCAGCAGCCCAGCCTGCAGGTGATGAAGTGTCTGATGAATAGCTCTTTCACATCCACGTCTTCTTGGTTTTCATTATATGACCTTGTCTGTCCTCAGATCCACCTGTGCTGTGGGAATCATTCTCTTGGCAGCACAGATGTTTCTCTTTCTAATCTGTCAGCTGTTTCTGTGGATCTGGAGAAGAAGGCAGCAGTTGTGGAGGGAGCGTTTGTGCTCCATCCTCCAACACAGATCAAACAGAAGCTGCCGGCTCTGCCTGCCGACCTGCAGCCAACTGTAGGAGTATCTGTTACCCTGAGGAGGGAGGACGTCCCACCACAGGTATGCAAACTTAGCAAACACCCTTGAGCAATTTTAATTCACCGTAATTGTCACTGACTCTTACAGTGGGTGTCCTGTGATTTGAACACAGTGACACTTGGCTTCACTCACCATGACTTTGCATTGATCTAATAACTTCTGTTTCTTCTCCAGTCTGACAGGATCAAAGAAAGAAATGGAACTCACATGCAGTCGCATCCTCATCCTCCTCCTCCTCCTCCTCCTCCTCCTCCTCCTATCCCTCACAGTGCTCCTCCTCCTGAGAAGAGACCTCAAAGCTCCTCTCCAGTCCAAAAACCTCCAGAATCAGCTCCTGTTGCTCCACCTCTTCTTCCATCTTCCTCTCATACAGAGAGCGATGCAGAGAGTCTACTGGAAGAGCCTCAGCAAGGTAAAGAGAAATGAGGACAGACAGGTGAGGTTGAACAGCAAAAATCACCCCTCAGTTTGGACTGAGCCAAAGCTGGATAAGATAGATAGATAGATAAACAGACGGACGCACGCACGCATACACACACACATACACATACACATACACACACATACACACATAATTCATTCATCCTGGAGGAAAATGCTCACTGAAAGTTTGTGTGTCCAGCTCCAGATTTTCAGGTTATTGTGCCACAGGAGAATCATATTGAAGCTGCAGCAGATGGTGCAGCATCATCTCTCAGTGTCTCTGCTCCCAAAGTCTCTATTCCATCCTCTGCCCATCACTATTGTTTCACTCTGGAGCTCCAGAGCCTGGGAAGTCTCAGGTTGACACACTCTATTGCTGCTATGATCAGGTAATAGACTTCATCTACATTTGGACTGGATCGCAGCATAATATCCAAATATCAGCCCAGCAGTCTATTCTAATGTTTACTGATGGTGGAATGTTTCCTCTATTTTAGGTATTCGTACCGGTTCTTTGGTAGTCCAGCTCCCATCATCACCAACCCTCCTGTGGAGGTACAGAGGAACATGGAGGTGTCGCTGCCTCAGTCCTACTGCGCTTTTGAATTTGCTGCTCTGCCATTTCAGCTACAGGACACCTTCCTCAGGTAAAGAGCACACTATGACTGTAAACCATAAGAAATTGTTTGAATATCAGTTTCTTTAATTTATTGTAGTTAAAATAGAGGTGGATAATGCACAACACAGCGTGTACTAAATACATGGTATCCTGTTATGCCATCACAAATCCTAAATTTATTTACTGGTAATCTGCTACGTAATTAAAACTTTTAAGAATCTATGGAATGGAACTGCAAGTGCCTGAAAACTCAATTTACCTTCCAATATTGCACTTTTATGCCTAAAATGATATCCTTGTGTATAATGAGTAAGCAAATCCTTTCAGAAAATATGTTTCCAAAATGTTTGTGTATTTCCTGCAGAACAATTTTTGTCCAATGGGGGGTGCAATAGGATTGTATGTTGACATTGCTCCAGCTGCCATAGAGGCTACAGTTTCATTGTTGTCTGTTAGATAGCTATCAGAATAGTACTCAGTGGGTTTAACAAAAGTTGATAGGTGGCCCTGGAACAGAAGAGATGAGATTCATGGGATAGCTTTACAGCAGCTCTGTCCACTAAATGTTGGGCTGGGGAATAGAGGGTGGCCAGTTATTAACTGGCAGTAAAGAGGTACCAGTTCGCTACCCGAGCACTGCTGAGGTGCCCCTGAGCAAGATACCGTCCCCCTTTATAAGTTGCTCATTGGGGCGCCCCACCTTTCTATCTCAGCATCTTTTGCATGCCCTACAGGTTCCTTGTGTGTGTGTGCGTTCAGGCTTGTACCATATATAAATATATGTATGTATGTATATATGTGTGTGTGTGTGTGTGTGTGTGTGTGTATATATATATATATATATTATACATACACACGTGTGTAATAATTGCTAGCATGAGTGGAAAAAATAATTTCCCCTAGGTGGGACTAATAAAGGGATCAATAATCTTTAAAGACTGATATGGATCAAAGTGAGGATTTTGGAAATGTTTGTGGATCTTTTTTCTCTGAGTATTGTAAATTCATGTTTGAATTCACATGGTGCATGTCTGCATCGTATAGAGTTCCTCTGGTGGCAGAGGTGTGGCACAAAGACTCCACCAGAAGAGACCAGCTTATCGGACAAGCCTCCATCCAACTGTCTCACTTGCTAAGGTCTGAGAAGAGCAGGTTCCTGGCATCAACAGGAGTGCAGAGATGGAGACAAAGTCACCAAGAAAGGGTGCCTGTGGTTCAAACAAACCAGTAAGAAACATCCCAGACTGACAGACATATGATGCATGTCAACCAGGGATCAACAGCTGCTTCTGTTGTTCTCAGTGGAAAGGTGGCAGAACTTAGTTATGTGGCGACACTGGAGGACCTGGGATTTGTTAAAGCCAGAGAAATATTAGTGTCTGACTCTTTACAGGTACGTTGTTTGTGTGAACATTCAGAATTTGGTCGTATCATGCATGCTGGTGTGATTCAGTAACATATTAAATAGTGTGTATACTTAGTGAAATGGCTTTATTTAAACTACTGATCACACAATTTATTAATAAATGAATGAGTACTTTTGCTTATTTAAATATATTAAATCCCAATAAATATATTTTCTGATATTAAAATGTCTTAAGTCATACTGTAGTTTAATTTTAATACCTTAAGTTCAATAATAAATGTTCTATAACTTTGATTCGTCATTTGTGCATCATTTTCCCTCTATGGAGCAGTTTGTTGTACCACTTTATTCTGTAAAGTGACGTGTGTGTGTGTGTGTGTGTGTGTGTGTGTGTGTGTGTGTGCGTAAAAATTAAGAATGCACACTCTGGTATGTTAGTCATTCTTGGTTGTTGATATCTTGGCTGTTACATAAAATGTCTCTCGGTATGTCCTGACATTTATATTATGATTATGATATGATTATATTATGATGATATTAAGAGACTTTTAATATCCAGACGCAGACACACAGTTTTTCTTCTTTAAGCTGCAAAACCCTTGCATGACTCTAGGGTACCCACTAAACTGACAGACCGCTGTGTGAAGATCTGTATTCATGTTTTCCTGGTCTTTATCTGCATGTCATCAGAATGAACCTGCAGTCCCTACACGGCCACCTTGCCACCCCACAGCATCCAGACCGACTGATCCCTGCCTGAATCCTGCCCCAGTGGCCCCCACAGCCCTTAGCGGTCCCAGAGACACCCCAGAATACCGCACCGCACTGGAGCTGGAGCTGTGGAAGGAGGA
The DNA here is from genome assembly GCF_040054535.1 of Antennarius striatus. Lineage (NCBI taxonomy): Eukaryota > Metazoa > Chordata > Actinopteri > Lophiiformes > Antennariidae > Antennarius > Antennarius striatus. Next base: position 8,152,938 of record NC_090778.1, on the reverse strand, counting down.
GCAGGAAGATCTGTTTGATGATCAGGTATGAACAAGACTGAAGATAGATGGACAAATAAAAACCCCCAATAAAATTAAGCACTGCTTATTTATTTATATCTTACTTTTACTTCATGAACAATTAGATATTAAATCTTTATTATTCCTTACACGTAATGAGTAGAATACATGAATAAGTAGTCACAGTATTTAATGGTCCATTTATTAACTAGGCCCACATCTGGAAAATGTGTTGCTTTGATTATTTTTTAACATGAACCTACTTCTTCCTACAGAATACACTGTATTCTGTAAAATAATGTCATCTTTGACATTATGCTGAGTGAAATGTGAACCAAAAAAATTGTATACAGTAAATGTGTTACTGGTTTCAGCTGAGGAAGAAGGAGCTGAACCACATGCAGGCTCTGGCAGAGGAGTGGAAGAAGCGAGACAGAGAGAGGGAAGCTCTGGTCAAGAAGAAGGTGCAGAGCTTACAGCAACTTATACCAATACACACTGTTTTGAGACATTACATTGTATATATAACATGTCCTGTTTACACTGACCCATGCTGCAGTCAAATCTGACTCCTGACTCTTGTTCTAACTACTCGTATTTCCTCGTCATTGTAGGAGGTGGAGTATAATGCATTGGAGGAGCAACTCCAGAAGACTCTGTCTGATTTGGAGAGAAGAGAGAAGCAGCTGGCAGAGGCTGAGCTGGAGGTCGGACTCACCTGTTTTTGCGATGTTGAGATAATGCACTCTATTTAAAAAATCCTGAAGATGCTGGTCCGACCTGGCAGACCCAAACGTATTGTGAGGGTCTGCTGGGAACGCCTGGCGGAATCCCCTGTCAGAAGGAGTTTCAACTCCCACCTCCAGCAGAACTTCACCCATGTTCCTGGGGAGGCGGGGGACATTTAGTCTGAGTGGACCATGTTCCGCGCCTCCATTGTCAAAGCGGCCGACCACAGCTGTGGCCGTAAGGTGGTCGGTGCCTGTCGTGGTGGCAACCCCAGAACCCGCTGGTGGACATCGGCAGTAAGGGATGCCGTCAAGCCGAAGAAGGAGACCTATCGGGCCTTTTTGGCCTGTGGGACTACTGAGGCTGCTGATGGGTACCGGCTGGCCAAGCGGAATGCAGCTTTGGTGGTTGCTGAGGCAAAAACTTGGGTGTGGGAGGAGTTCGGTGAGGCCTTGGAGGACGACTTCCAGACAGCTTCGAGGAGATTCTGGTCCACCATCAGACGTCTCAGGAGGGGGAAGCAGTGCAGCATCAACACTGTGTATAGTGGGGATGGGGCGCTGCTGACCTCAACTCGGGACGTTGTGACTTGGTGGGGAGAATACTTCGAAGACCTCCTCAATTCCGGCGACACGCCTTCCCATGAGGAAGCAGAGTCTGGGTTCTCTGAGACGGGCTCTCCTATCTCTGGGCTTGAGGTCACCGAGGTGGTTAAAAAGCTCCTCGGTGGCAGGGCCCCTGGGGTGGATGAGATCCGCCTGGAGTTAAGGCTCTGGATGTTGTGGGGCTGTCCTGGTTGACACGCCTCTGCAATATCGCGTGGATGTCAGGGACAGTGCCTCTAGATTGGCAGACTGGGGTGGTGGTCCCCCTTTTTAAGAAGGGGGACCGAAGGGTGTGTTCCAACTACAGGGGGATCACACTCCTCAGCCTCCCTGGCAAGGTCTATTCAGGGGTTCTGGAGAAGAGGGTCCGTCGGGAAGTCGAATCTCGGATTCAGGAGGAGCAGTGTGGTTTTCGTCCTGGCCGTGGAACAGTGGACCAGCTCTACACCCTCTGTAGGGTCCTTGAGGGGGCATGGGAGTTCGCCCAACCAGTCTACATGTGTTTTGTGGACTTGGAGAAGGCGTTCGACCGTGTTCGTCGGGGGGTTCTGTGGGAGTGCTTCGGGAGTATGGGGTACCGAACCCCTTGATATAAGGGCTGTTCGGTCTGTGTACGACCGATTTCAGAGTTTGGTCCGCATTGCCGGCAGTAAGTCGGATTCGGTTCCAGTGAGGGTTGGACTCCGCCAAGGCTGCCCTTTGTCACCGATTCTGTTCATAACTTTTATGGACAGAATTTCTAGGTTCAGCCAAGGCCTTGAGGGTGTCCGGTTTGGTAGCCTCAGTATTGCGTCTCTGCATGGTGGTGGTGCTGTTGGCTTCATCAAGCCGTGATCTCCAACTCTCACTGGAGCGGTTCGCAGCAGAGTGTGAAGCGGTTGGGATGAGAATCAGCACCTCCAAATCTGAGACCATGGTCCTCAGTCAGAAAAGGGTGGAGTGCCCTCTCCGGGTTGGGGATGAGATCGTACCCCAAGTGGAGGAGTTTAAGTATCTCGGGGTCTCGTTCACGAGTGAGTTTACGATGGAACGGGAGATCGACTGGCGGATCGGTGCAGCGTCTGCAGTGATGCGGACTCTGTATCGGTCCGTCGTGGTGAAGAAGGAGCTGAGCCGAAAGGCAAAGCTCTCGATTTACCGGTCGATCTATGTTCCTGCCCCCACCGAAAGAACGAGATCCTGGATACAAGCGGCCGAAATGAGTTTCCTCCGCAGGGTGTCCGGGCTCTCCCTTAGAGATAGGGTGAGAAGTCCGGTCATCCGGGAGGGACTCTGAGTCGAGCCGCTGCTCGTCTGACCCCGGATAAGCGGAGGTAGATGGATGGATGGATGTTTTCATGTTTCATGTTTGTTTTTCAGTGATATGATTTATAAAGTGAATTACAACGTGTTATTTTTTTCATGTTTGTAGTTGAATCTAATGAACTAAAGAGTGAATCCCTCTACCTTTGACTGTGTTCAGACGCAAAGGCTGCAGAGGTCGCTGCAGGTGGAGCATGATCTGATCCAGAGGAAGCTACTGGCAGAAAATGAACTTGCCCAGAGGGAGATACAGGAGACCAGTAGGAGGCTGCAGCAGGAGTGTGACCACCGAGTGGCGCTGGAGAGAGACAAAGAGCGACTGATGGAGGAGGAGAGAGCCCGGCTGCTGCAGCAGGTACGGAGAGGAGTTTGTTAAAGAATTAGTTTATATAAAAATAAATTCTTCTTACAGCTTCTCCTCGCTTTCTGTTTTCCAGATTTCAGATGGGGAGTTTCGGTATAAGCAGCTGGAGAAAGAGTTCCAGCTCTACAGAGAACAACAGAATGTCAGTCCTGGGTTTGAACTGCAGTCAGAGGTCAATGTACTTACTCTACAGAAGGTAATCTGCTGGCTGTCCTTTATTCTCATCAAGTTACCAAGAAAAATACCAAAGAAATATGTGATGAGTAACTGGTCCAGTCCAAAAAACAAAACAAAACCAACACAATCCAGCGAAAAGATGATTGTGTAAAGTGTGTACCTGTAAATGTGTATGAGCGACAGTATACATTATATGCTTGAGGTACCATAGATAACAGTATTCATTATGCTCAATGAGCAATTTCAAATTTTTTTAGAATCATTGACAGTCACAGCTGGCAAATGTGGGTCTGTGTGACCTGTAGTGAAGAACAAGTTACTAGTTCATTGATATAGTAATCGATCTGACAGGCAAGTCATGAGAACAGTATGAGAGTAAGAGTATAAAGTAACATAAGATTAAAATACACAAGTACAAGTAGTTCAGTTTTTTTTTTCAGATATTTCATTAAGTGAACTTAGTTAAATTTGACGACTGACAGAATATTTGTAACACACCAGGCACTGGTTTTACAGCTTTACTTTACAGGGGTGACTTTAATTGTGACTTAGTATCTGTTTTGTTTCTCTCTTGTGCAATCATGAGACGAACAAACCATGAAACGTCAAAATATTTTAGAAAAATCCATGGGTTTACCAAAGGAATTACTGTACTAAATGTAAGAATATAAAAGTGATGTAACAAAGAAGACAACTGCCTTGTAAGATAATATATGATTAATATCTAAAAAATGTGTGATTCAAAATATTTAGAAATTGTTTTGTTCTGCGTTGTTTTTTAATGAAGGGACACACAAAGGTTTTTAAGAGAAACACCAAAGAAATGCTAATTTGATGTCAAAGAAGAGAGTGTTTCTCTTCATTCTGATATTCTTGTGCAGAAAATGCAGTAAAATGACTTTTCCCTAAACATTAATGATCGATAATGATTGATAATAATTGGATACGGTAATTGTAATAGAGATTTTAGCCCTAGCCAGTTTATCCAATTAGGTGAACATGTCTGTTTTTGAACATGACTGTTTATCAGTCTGCAGAAGGAGAATATTAACTGTCCAGTTTTTTGTAATCTGTTGTTCTGAAGGTGGAACTGGAGAGGAAGCTGGAGTCTACCACCAAATCCAAACTGCACTACAAGCAGCAATGGGGGCGAGCCTTAAAAGAGCTGGCCAGGATCAAACAGGTACTGTTCCTGAGACTGAACACAGTTCATTTTCTAAAGACCTATTTGTGAAGTTTTCCCCATTTTGACTGTTTTAGCCAATGAAACTTGAATAGGTTCCATGTCAGGCAGTGTTGTTTTAACTGAATCAAATTCAGACACCACAGAGAAACTGATGACAGCATGCTACTAACAGTTAGTGTCCTGTGAATTCATTTTTTTAAATACCGTATTTATTCGAGTATAACGCGCATACCTAATTTTCGATTAAAAATCGGTATAAAATTTTGTTTCACTTTTTCTCGGCTCAGACAAAGCATTGTAAGTGCCAAACATTGTTAAACACGTGCGTCCATGATAAAAATCATTTATTGACAACGTAAACTATGAACACAATACCAAAATAAAATTAACAATATTTACCGGTATTTAAAATCCTTCAAAGTCCGATTCATCATCAGATACACCAGCAATGCTTACCGGTAACTCACGTTTCAGTGTGGCCGAGGCGAGGAAAGGAAATGAAGAGACAAGGCGTAGCTAATAAAATGCTAATCAATAATCAAATATCATACGTCACAGCGGATAATAAGAATTCTCGGAAATGACACCATCCGACAAGGTCTGCTGATGAGGCATTTGATTTTTGAATACCATTTCCTTAGATACGCCTCGCCTCTGCAGGAGTGATGCGCATGAGCCATCATGAATTACCGGTATTTATTTTAGATCGCCCACGTAAATGATTTGGATACTGTTACTAAAAATCGACCATGGACGTTTTGTGGGTCGAGAGATGTGGTTGCATTCAATGTTTTGCGATTGTGGTCAGCGATATCTTCGACCAATAAGTTATTGCGCAAATAATATACTAATACATCTAAGCGTGTCACCCCAGCCCTCGTTTATAACGTGCACCCAAACTTTGAGTTCTTTTTTAGGTAGAAAATTTTGCGCGTTATACTCGAATAAATACGGTAAATCATTTTATTTTTTTGGCTCATAAAATAGCAGAAAGTAGTTCAAGGGTTGCCCATTGTCATCGCTATTGTCCTCAAATGTCTTGTTTTTTCTTTGTTTTTGTTTTTAAATTTCATGACAAACAGTTAAGTGATTCATATTCAGCTTTCCATCATGGAAAGCCAGGCTCAGGCTTGTCCTGACAGCAGTCATATTTCACAGCAGATAATAGTAGTTTTTCTGTGTTGGGACATCGGAGAGATCAAACACTAGAGGTTTTTAATCTGCTGCTGGAGGAGATCTGACAGTGTTAGGACATTTAACAGCTCTGTTTAAAGACACGGGGCAAGCAGAGGAAACTGAGCTCAGCCCATCCGGCATCTCTCAGCTGACACTTCATCACAGTTGTGGAAGCAACTACAAATACACGAGTACACAAGTACGTACAGTATATATGTACTGTATGTATGCGATTAATGTGTGGAAAGGCAGCTGAGGATGTACACACTGGGGCTTAGATTCCAATTAGTTTAGCACAAATACAGAAATATTAGCAGCAAAACATCAAAATCCCACATTAAACTTGTACTTGTACTTTGACTTTAATTACCTCTACTTCTAGTGCTGTAATGAAGCTATTAGTTTAATTTAATCATTAATGCTTGATTATTCATCAAACATTACCACACTGATGGCCGATCACATGCATGAAAGAGTTCATTTATTTGGTGCATCAACCACCATTGACAGGCTTATCCTTTATTTTTTTCAGCTTAATTTATTTCATCGTTTTTCTCCATCAAATTTCAGGAATCAGGTTTCATAGATCTTCACAACCCAGCTGATCACGATGGTGATGCTTGTGGATTTGTGATCAAGTTGAATGTGAGGTTTTTGAGAACAGAAAATAATTCTTTTTAGGGGTTTTCTATAAAAGCAGGGTTCAGTCAGCTGCAGAGGGAAGGAAATAACACAAGGGACATTTTTGACACCCGGCATGTCGTGGCTAACACCTGCTGAAAGGCTGCCGTGGAAACGTATCATCCCTTTGGTTAAATTAGCCTGAGTGAAGGGAAAAATAAAGGAGGGAGAGAAAGAGGGAGAGAGAGGTGTGTTTTTACACTAGAACCAAATATTTAGTTGAGGTGAAGTAGACAATGAATTGTGTGAGAGCCACCAGGTCTTAACAACACACACGCAAGCACGCACGCACACACACACACACACACACACACACACACACACACACACACACACACACACACACACACACACACACACACAAAAACGCAGCACTAAGTGGGGCTTTAGTCAGCCTAAGACTAATGTAAACACACACATACACAGACCTTATCTGACAAACTAATAACTGTTACTGACGTTAACCAGCTGGAAAACTGCATAGACATTTTTACTTTTTTTTGTTACTCTTTTCTTTTGTATCACTTCCCCCTCTTTATTTTCACGTCTCTTTCCTTTCCCATTCGTCCCTTCTGTCACCTCTGTCAGTTTTTCATTTTCTCCCTTCTCTCTTTATCTCTCCCTTCTTGACTCATTATTTTTTCACCCACTCTCATTCTTCCTCTTCACTCTTTCCATTTTCTCTTTCACTTTATCTTACAGTAACCCCCTCATTCTTTTTTTTTCTGCTCTCTACATCCATCAAATGGTCTAATCTTTCTCCTGTCTGTAGTTCTTTCACCTTTCTCATGCACTTGTGCCCTATGCTCTTCTTTTTCACACCTCACACCTCAGGTCAGTTTTTTGTTCTTTTTCTTCTCTTCCTGCCCTTTTGGCTCTCCTTCATTCGCTCCTTCTTACCCTGGCCATCCCTTCTTCATCCCCCCTCTAAGTACGTCATTGTAAAGAAAACATAGTGTGATTTATGCATCTCTAAGGGGGTTCAGTACTAAGTGTCACTACCCACTATTAATCATCTTTGGGATTGCTTTGAGCTACAAACTAGCCAACCACTAACTATTCAGATGTCACACTCTCACTTTTTATAAAATATCAGGCGTGTGTTTACACGACCATTCGTCTTGGCGCTCTGTGGTTTTTAAAGCAGGCGCTTGTTTGGTTTTTCCCGGCCTCTCGTCGTCTATTTATTCTCTCCTCTCAGCGCCTTGCATGGCGTGCTGTTTAGTTCAAGTTGGATCATAAAAATTCTTGTCCGAGGAATAATGTGCTTTTCAAACCAGGAGGTGCGGGCAGCCAGAGAGGCAGAACGAGATTTAATATCCAGACAGCTCTGAGGTATTAGATTAGAGAGTTGGCCTCTGTCTTTTTATATTCAAAATATTGGGACAAGGAGCTTAACTTGGTCTTTTCAAGCAAAAATATTGGGACAAAGAGATTAAAGTTCTGAGCAGAGGAGCTAAATTTGGTATTTTTGAAGACTATATGGTTTAGACAGCTTAAGTTGACATTTAAATGGTTAGGGGGACAACTAAACTTGGTCATTTTTATCATACATAAAGAAGAAAGTAGGACAGAATATGTTGAAATAGTAACAGTAACATTAGATGTCAGTACAAAAGTCCAAGCAGTGGTTAGTCTCCTAAAGAATTCTGTTGATTATCGAATTGATCTGAGATCTCTGGCAACAGATCAGTGCGACACCTTAAGTGTAACTGGTAATGATAATGAAATACTAAATTAGGAAAAAGTGTCATTATTAAATGGTTTCCAATGAATGTGAAGTATTTTTATTTCATTTTTGTGTCAGTTTTATGGCCTGGACGTTATTATTGTGAAAATCACTTTTTTACGATGACGTAAAAACAGTCTATCTGATCCAGGAGTAAACTATTCTGTAACAACTAATAATTCAACATAAACCAAACCAATCTCTCCCAAACCCCCTCCTCTCCACCACACACCAGACTTACAGCGAAGCTCCTTCTCCCATAGACTGCTACAGCTTTGCAGTCGAAAGGACATGTACAGGCAGTCATTCCTGCCACAAAGCCATTGCTCTATACAACAGCTCTAAAATATCAGATAGAGTTCCACCAGTCTGAGGTTTTAGATATGGCTTTGATTAGGTCCTGTGTATGGCCACAGAGTGCCACACTATTTATAACTTGATGCCAGCCATGCTTGGGTACTGTTATTGTTAATATTGTTAATATTTTATTATTCCCTTTCCTTATTGTCTGAATTTTCTTCAATGTATATTTTCCCAGTTTCTGTCTGTTCTTATATTTAAATGCTACTGTAACATTTAAATTTCCCAGTTTGGGATGAATAAAGTCTGTCTATCTGTCTGTGTCTGTCTGTCTGTCTGTCTGTCTGTCTGTCTGTCTGTATCGAACTGGATAAGATCAATAGACGAGGGAGAAGGCCGACGTAAGACCATAGATCAAAGCAAAGTTAGTGCATAGCATAGTTAGTGCATGCACTTGTAAGGTACTACTTTCAGGGTACCCTGACCTACCCTTCGCAAGATATTACAGTCTCTGACTGCCTTGGTTCTTGTTATGTAATTATTTCTGCTTCATAACAGCTGGACGTTTGCCAAAATAAATACATCTGAAGATGTTTTTATAAAGAAAAATATCCTTACAAAAATAAACCAGGATGATGGAAGGTGAAATAGTTAAATAGTTAAGTCTGGACAAACATTCAGATCCGGTTTATGGTGTGAAAACTGTGAAAGATTTAACAAATGTTTCAGTATCTAAATTAACACACATCCTTGTTGATTAGTCAGTTTGTTGGCATTGATTCACCATCATCATATCTTGTTCTCAGTTTGTCAAAGCATTCACACTCAGTGTTTGGTGGTCCGTCTTCTGTCAGGGTGCCATTAGTCTTTTTGTACGAAGCTGTCTCACAAAGAGCAGATGTCACCATTGTCTGGCATTCATGGAGTATAGTGGTGCTAATGTTTGAAGGGTGTAGAGCAAAACTGAGATTTCACCATATATTCACCATAACTGGTTTGTAGACATTTGGAGTACTTATTAATTTATTTTTTGAATTTTATATACTGTTATTGTCCCCGAAGGGAAATTGAGAATGCACACTCAAGTATGTTAGTCAGTCAGTTAATGGAGTTCAATCATTTAACAATACAGGGTCTTCTCAAAAAATTAGCATATTGTGATAAAGTTCATTATTTTCCATAATGTAATGATAAAAATTCAACTTTCATATATTTTCGATTCATTGCACACCAACTGGAATATTTCCTATCTCAAAAAATTAGCATATCATGAAAAGGTACTCTAAATGAGCTATTAACCTGATTATCTGAAACAACAAATTAACTAAACACCTACAGAAGATTCCTGAGGCTTTTAAAAACTCCCAGCCAGGTTCATTACTCAAAAACGCAATAATGTCCAGTGTCAAGTACCCACAGTCAATGATGGTCTGGGGTGCCATGTGAGCTGCTGGTGTTGGTCCAGTATGTTTTATCAAGGGCAGGGTCAATGCAGCTATCTACTGTATCAGGAGATTTTGGAGCACTTCATGCTTCCCTCTGCTGAAAAGCTTTATGGAGATGAAGATTTCATTTTTCAGCACGACCTGGCACATGCTTACAGTGCCAAAACCACTGGTAAATAGTTTACTGACCATGGTATTACTGTGTTCAATTGGCCTGCCAACTCTCCTGACCTGAGCACCATAGAGAATCTGTGGGATATTGTGAAGAGGAAGTTGAGAGACACCAGACCCAACACTGTGGATGAGCTTAGGGTCTCTATGGAGGCATCCTGGGTCTCCATAACACCTCAGCAGTGCCACAGACTGATTGCCTCCATGCCACGCCACATTGAAGCAGTCATTTCTGCAAAAGGATTCCTGACCAAGTATTGAGTGCATAACTGAACATAATTATTCGAAGGTTGACTTTTTTTGTATTAAATACGCTTTTTTTTTTATTGGTCGGATGAAATATGCGAATTTTTTTAAATAAGGATTTTTGTTTTTTCTTTACTTTTTTGCCAACATTATCAATATTAAAACAATAAAAGGCTTGAATTACTTCAGTTGTGTATAATGAATCTAAAATATATGAGAGTCTAATGTTTATCAGTACTTTACAGACAATAGTGAACTTTATCACAATATGCTAATTTTTTGAGAAGGACCTGTATTTGCATTTATGAACTTTTAAGAACTGCATTCTGCCATTTAATGTATGTAACCCTAAGCCTCTTTTAAATGAAATTCAGATGTGTGTTTTTGTGAATAACAGTACTTTTCAAACCATGTCCAGTTGTAGTCAAAGAGTAACAGTGGGATCAGTTTTTATCTTTATATTTTGAGGTACATGGACCAGACCAGCAGCTTCTATCGCAGACAAACACACCACATTCTTAAACTCTACTCCTGTGTCTCTTATCTCCTTCTTATCGCTTTAAAAAGTGAACAGAGCAGCCTGAAAATACTGATCTTAACCCTTCCAGACACTAAATCCACACGGTTACAGCTGATATAAAGCAACTTTAGACTTCTTTAACCATGTGTGTAAATCTAATCTCATCAGAGCTCTAGTTACGATTAGATGGGACAGGTTCCTTAGACCCTTGCTCAGGCCACTGATTATGGTACCAGTTCACTTAAATCTTGACCAGCAGTGATAGATGATAATAATACCAACTCAGTGTTTATGGTTTACATTTACAGTACATTCTTGCCATGATTCATGCCCAGGCTGCACAATATATACTTTACCATACCCAAGGCAGTGTAATTTATCACATCTTAATGTAAATGAAGGCCACTCATCTCAAACATGTCATCCTTCGCTGTCTGGTAGTTGATGCAGAAGGCCTTCACTCATTGTTTGCTTGCATGATTTCTGTTTCATCTAAATCATTCTGACACCTTCATAATAAAACTTAACCTTTACTCTTTCTGGCAGGACCTCATTCACACTTTCTTTTGAGAATGGTTTAAAAGCTACAGCTGGTGTATATTAGGTTAATTTAGCCCCAACCTGGTACTTGTAAAAATATCTATTCAAAAAAATACAGACATACATGCAGAACATTATGTAATAATGAATTGTACCTAAATAGCTATTCGAGTAATTTAAGTGGTTTTTTAAAAAATATATACAATATACATTGAAGAAAGCATAAATGATCATAAATGTGTGTGTTGTGTTAAAATAGAACTGAAATGATTGGTCAGTTAGTCATCACTAAAAAAAACAATTGGCGAAAAATATTGAGAGGATTTGTTGCTTTAACCTTTCCAACAGGAAACTAACAAAAACAATTGCAAAAATAAAACATTTTCAAATGTAGTTTTCCTCTAATATAGCTGTTTCAAATTGCAATGTGCAGATAGTCCTCAACTTACGAACATTTAATTCACGAACATTCGGAGATACACAAACGCGCACTGCCATATCCAACTATTGTACTGCAGTTCCTTTCTGCCACTACCTGTAGCTACACGCTGCTACAGTATCATACATTGAATCGTCATTATCAACAGCTGACTCTAGCTATTGTTGTTGATTACGCTTAAGAAACTGGTTGAGAATTCCTTGAAGTGTCTTATTCTTGTTCTCCTCAAGGATTAAATTATAAGGAGCAAAAGTATATTGTACACTAATTTGAATTTAGAGCAATCACATGAATCACAAGTGACATTTAATGGTAGATATTGGAACTACACATACGTATTTTAATATGATTTTTATTCTTATTTTTTGTACAGTAACATGATACTATGTGCTTTAGTTTTCTAGTGATTATAAGAGTCCAATATTTGTGGTGGATGGGCATTTAGTTGAGTGAAATGGCTTGAACTTTATTGTTATTTTTCTTTGTATTTCTTTTAAACCGACATATAATCAAAAACAACTTAATCAAAATGACTTTTAGGGGGTTGTATTTATGTTGTCAGGTTGTCCCCTGTAGGAGTTAAATTATTTAGGAATCATTTAGGTGTTAAATGATGCTAATTTAATAAATAACAACTCACGACAATTCAGCTTACAAACAGCCTCTTAGAACCAATTGTGTTTGTATGTTGAGGACTACCTGTCCATACAAGATTACCCTTCTTCCTTAGTGTCTCTGGTGCGAGTGTCCATGTTTTACCCATCATATACAGAAAAAAACTAAAACAGCATTGAAAATAAACTTCCCTTGAACCACTGCAGGTGGAGAGCTGCTCAGAAAACTTACATGTGAGAGAAGTGAGTCCCCATGTGAGCAATGGGTTTAAAGTGTTTGTACCAGACGTCCTCCCACATCTGCTCCAACTGTTGACCTCTGAAAGTAGAAGGGAGTAATGGATTGGGGGAGGAGAAGTCGCACACTGGTCATTTACACCAAAAAACACCCCTGATCCAACACCCCACCCTCACTGTGTTTGTTCTGAATGCAGCTTGCCTGGGTTTCATCTAGTTTGCCGTCTTTTGACCCGTCTGAACTATTGGACGTATCTTCTGCTGCCAAGCTGCTTTGTACATGATATCATGTTTCTTTTGTGATCTCATGCATGTTAAGAATAACATCCTCTTCATTTATTGTTTTACTCTTTAATAATATTTAAACAAGTGGAGAACTTTCTGCTGCCCCAGAGGGTTGATCTGTCACCTAATGAATGATTATTGGACATCTTCATCGTGACCCATGTTCATTTGAACTTAATGTTTGTTGCATAAATCACTGCAGCCCAGCTTTTGACAGCCAGCTACAGATGTTTCAGATGTTATGGGGCGACAGAAGCTCAATCCACTAAGTCTTGTTGGACTGGGGACTGGAGGGTGGCCGGGTCAAGATCCATGTCGGGAAAAAAATTTCAGAGTATGAACTAACAGTCACCTCCTGGGCACTGCCGAATTGCCTTTTAGCAAGGCCCCATCCCCTTTATAAGTTTCTCATTGGGCGCACCACGCTTGCATGCTTGCAGGCCTCTTTGTGTGTGTGTGTGTGTGTGTGTGTGTGTGTGTGTGTGTGTGTGTGTGTGTGTGTGTGTGTTTGCGTGCGTGCGTGCGTGCATGTCTGTCTCACGGGCCTTTTACATGTTAAGTATATACTGTATGTGCATTAACACCAATAAATAACAAACACTAGAGTGGACAAATAATTCCCCCTATTATAAATGTTAGAAACTCTTGTCTTCTACACCTAGCGTGCTGCAGCTGTAAATTCTTTCATTCATACTATACAAATCAATATAGTGATGGAAATAGTTTTATGAAAGAGCAACAATACATTAATAAAAGGGAGAAAATAAAGCATACAGGTAGTTTCATTGATTGCAGTAAGGTCAGCAGGTGTAGGGAACCCTTCACAGTGAATGGTTTACATTATCCAGGCTTATGAACTATCTGTGACTGTAGGTCCATGATGTAACTGTAAAACGTATCTGCTGCAGCGCCCTGAGTTTTAATAGCTTTTCTCCTTCAACCCGTCTTCCTCCTCTCCCCCATCGAGGCCTCAGTATCACCTCATCCTCTAATTGTTTCAGGACCCGGCCTCAGATTGTCCTTGGCAGCGGGCACTAGAGAAAATGTTTAGCATGTTTGTTTTTGTAGTAATTAGCCCTAAAACGGCCTGTAATACAGACGGCTAATGGTCCACAGAGAGCTGGGCCTGTGTCAACACACCATCTGTGTGTGTATGTGTGTGTGTGTGTGTGTGTGTGTGTGTGTGTGTGTGTGTGTGTGTGTGTGTGTGTGTGTGTGTGTGTGTGTGTGTGTGTGTGTGTGTGTGTGTGTGTGTGTGATGTGTTCATGAGAGATTGTGTTTTTTAATATGTGACTGTGAATGTGGTTGTTTTTTTTTTTTTTTTCTGTTAGGATCTGAGATGGTCAGGCGTGTGAAAATGGAAGCTTTCCGCAATAATGTGAAAATGTTAGCTTTCCCATCCAAAGTCAGCTGGCTGGTCGCTCTGCTCTGTATCACCAGAACACAGACAGATTCCAGGTTCTCACATCACCTTCCCACTGCCTGCAGTCTGCTGGCTGGCATGTTTTCCACTTTTGCCCTGTTAGCTAAAGAATTTGATTCATTTGTTATTTGGTTTGTACGTTAATCCAACACTTGTCAGTCCATGACAAGATGTCTAAGTGTACTAAGAGACTATTATGCCAGATAAATTGGCCCATGACCAGGGCTTTGACCAACTCTTTAGTGTCAGCAGTAAAATGTAGTAATAGTAGTAAGTATTCTCTCAGCCTGAATATAAGAGTATGTTCCTGCTGCACACTGCTGTTTCTTTATCTTTTTAAACCTTCTCCAGCTCCACCACAATCAGGCATCTGGTTTGTCATCATTTTTAGACTCTGTCATGCTGTAACCCTGACAATGATTAATGGTAATTGGTTCAAATCAGAGCAGAGTGACCAGACAACCACAAGGTTTCAGCCATTTCTTTCAAACAATCTTTGATTTAACTGAAGAAGAAATTATTATTTCATTCAAATGTTGGTGTTGTTTCAATGTTGACATTTGTAGGAACGAGGGATCCAGACTCGAACACTATCTGAAAATCTTCTAGTCTGCAAACGTCAGCTCAAACTGGGAGAGTCAAAAGAAATCTCTGTGTGTGTGTGTGTGTGTGTGTGTGTGTGTGTGTGTGTGTGTGTGTGTGTGTGTGTGTGTGTGTGTGTGTGTGTGTGTGTGTGTGAGTGCGTGCGTGCGTGCGTGCGCGTGCGTGCATGTCTGTGTGTGTGTGTGATCATACATTCACTCTCTGAAGCTAGATTTTCCCACCAGGTGGTTGGATATAAACCTGCAACCTTTAAACTGTATCGAACTTGATTTATAATCAGAGATTAGTGTTTTTGTTTTCCCTCCTCAGACAGTTCTCTTGATTTATTAGTATCCAGCTGTAAGTCTGTAAAGCCCGGGTTGGTATTATGGGTAATTTTGGGAAGTCTGGCCAGTCTGAGGGTCAGAGCAGCTGAGAGAAATATGACTTTTAGACATTTTTATGAAGTTTTCTTTCTGTTCTCATCATGTTAGTGTTGGTCTTAGTGTGAATTCTTCAGGTCATGCAGCATTTTTCTCAGGGAGGCTTTATGAAAATGTAAAACCAGACAAATTAATCACTGAACGCTACACTGCGTAATGAAGAAAAGCAGTTCCTTGGCATCTAAATGCACACATTTCAGCAGTGGGTTCAGAGGTTTGTTTTTAAATATTCTCAGTTAAGATTTGATATGTAGACAACAGCCGGACAAAGTCAACACGTCTGAAATCACAGTGCTGGTTGTGGAGTGACCATAAACTCTCACATGATAAGAATATGTACAGCCAACAATTAACTCTCTGAGCTCATGTGATTTGTGTTTTGTGTTTGCAGCGGGAGCAAGAAAATGCAATCGCACATTTGAAGAAGGAGCAAGCAGCGATTGAGTCCATGAGGCAGCGTTACCTAGCAACAGAGCAGCGGGAGGCAGTCCAGCAAGATAGACAGGAACTGGAAAACATCAGGAATGAACTCAACAGGTAGTGATGATGATGATGTCTGATCTTTATTTTGATACACTTTTCAAAATTAGTTACACATTCATAATCATTAAGAGAAATGGTTCTTCTTACCAGAAGCATCCATCTCTTTATTGAGTCAAAGTTTAGAGACATAAGTGCTTTGAGCATTTGAGTTAATACATTAAAATGAATGAAGATAAAGGAGTTTGCTAATTAATTTGTAAATTTAAAAAATCCATAATTTCAGAAATGCTCTGTGTTTGAAACATTTTTTGAGAACCTGTAAATTTGCTGGTTCGCTTTTTTCTTGTTTCATATTCCTTGTTCTGACATTGTACAGAATAAACAATTTCTTGAGCAATTAATGCAATCATCTGAAGATAAATCATCTACAAAAGAAAAGAAACATCACCTACAGCTTTTAAAAGTTTTACAGTCTAGTATGTTTTGTTTTGTCATGTTATAGTATACAATTTTACAGTAAATGTTCATTTGACCAAACCTTCTAACATGTCATTTTAAAGTGTTCTACAAAATTATGTTAGGTTGTTATTGAGCGTTGGTGAAACGTTAACATCAGCCAACATTCTGGTTAAGCATTTTGATGAAATTTGAGTCTTAATATTAAAATAGATTCATATAGACAAAAACATATAACTGTTTTATTCAATGCACTTTAACAGCAGCATGCTAACATTTCTAACTGTATTGAATAATTTTTTTAATTCCTTAAAAATGTTTAATCAAATTATTCATATTATGTCTCAGATTAAAACAGCAGGAGGAAAAATTAGACCACTTCCCATCCTCTAGTGGCCCCACCGGTCCTCAGACACTGAATGAGTGCGCTGAAGATCACCTGAGCCGTCTTTTAGAGGAGAGGGACACTCTGCTGCGGACAGGAGTTTACACTCATGAAGATCGAATCATCGCTGAGCTCAACAAACAGATACAGGATGCCATGACGGACAGAGAGTTAATGGACCCGACCAATCATAGACAAAGTCACGCCTGAGTCTGCATGTGAACCATCTGATGACACTGAATCTGATCTGATCTCTGAGGTAGTTTTCAAAACTGATGCCAAACATGATCCCTCAAACCAGGAACAGTGAGAACCAGGTCATCAGCAGGGTCAACACCCGTTCATGTGAATGTTTATTAACAAAGCACCTAATGTGAACTTTATCTAAAAATACCAAAATACAGTTAGAAATACTATATTTCACTTGAAAGTGATTGAACTCTTATTATAACACGCACACACATACATATAGACACACGTATACACACACATTCTCATTGCACTGATTGTAAAATTATTAGGTGTTGTGTATTTTCTATTTTTGTTGGCGAGAATGTGAGATACTGATGTAAAAGTAAATATTTCACTGTCAGTGAACAACTAAATGGCAGTTAAGTCACATTTTTAGGATACTCTGGAATCTTGCATAATTGTGAGATAGATGTGTAATTATTGGATGTTTTTCCACATCTGCAAGATATTTTCTCACTTATCTGACAACAAAATGAAAACTATCTGAGGAACAGAACAGTTTAGTGGTATGTACACTTCCAGTCTGAAGTTTTGACACACCTTCTCATTCATCTATATAACATGTAAAACAGGTTTTGTGTTATATTTTTTAACTACATAACTCCATATTTCTTTGTCCATAGTGTTGATGTCGACAGTTGCAATCCACAACGTGAACAGTCATTAAAATAAAGTACTGTAAACCATTAAATGAGAAGGTATATGTTAAGTTATGACGGGTAATGTACGTCTGTTGGGTCCAACGTTGGAGCCAAGTATTGATTAGTGTAGCTTTGCATGAATACTGGAGACAGAGGACAAAAGCCAAAAATACAATACCAAGTATTCATAATTATTTTCAGGTTTCCGGCTAAATCTTTTATTTTTATTTTTTGAACAATAAATGTTAATTTGTGAGCTTATCTATAATTTGACTGAACAGGTTTAGTCAGTTTCAAGTCTCTTATCAGTGCAGGAAAAAACAACCTTGTGATTTCTAGTCTGATATGTTCATGTACCATCATACTTCAGTAATCCGCAGCTTCTTCTGTAAGGAATAGATTTAGATTTTTAATAGAATAAACAGATGCTTCCTACCTGGCAGTAATTATAGGCAGGCAGTAGTTATTCTTCACTTCTCTATTCTTCTCTGGTCCTGGAATGATTCCTCTCGCATGCCATTCGAATATGGAAAATTATTTTTCTTAATCTATGAATATGCAACCATTGTTCATCAAGTTTGAACAACAGGAAGTAAAACTGTAGATTTGTGAGTATCATACTAAGATAAGAACTTTTTCCAAAGGTGTCATACCACTAGTTTAGCTTGTGTGATTCTTGAAGTATAAACCATTACTATTGACTTTTAACTTCATTTCACTTCATTTTTGGCTGCTGGTTAGACAAAACAAACATCATTTTGGGCTCAAAGAATTTGTGATAAATGTTGACTGATATTTCAGAAAAAGTCCAGATATAAAAAAGAAAAAAAAGAACTGGCAAATTAATCCAAATTTTCTTGTCCATCTTCTTGATTAGATTTTCTTGCAGCAGAGCTGTTTGAAAGTGCACTCAAATGTGAAATCAGATTATTACCAGCAAGTTAGAACAGCAACAAAGATATAGAATGAAAACTAAGGAAACATAACTGCTGAAATGTATTTTACAAACACAGTGAACTGAAAAAATAGAATTAATAGAAAATCCTCCTAAATTATGTAAAATTAACTAAAACATAGAGATGTAGGTTCATCTTCCTCTCGTGTTTGAAGATCTTTTACAGCTAAAGCAGATGTCAAGCTGAAGTGACAGAACTCTTAATGCTTTAGTTATTAGAAGGTGTGCTGATGAGTTCATGTACAGTCTGAAAAGTATTGATGATGTCTGCTCTCATGAGGCATTTTTATCTAACAGCAGGTGGAGCTGCAGTCTCGGAGAAACCTTCAGCTTCTCACCTCAAGAATCTTTACACGTTTATTTATTTATACACATTTTCTATTGTCAGAGATGGCTGTGTTTTTGTGATTCTTGATTTTTTTCTCCATTAAATGAATTTGGGTTGAAATCCATTGTGTTATTGTTTTTATTTTTATTGTCTATTATTTTTAACATTTTTATTCAGGAGGTTAAAGAACAGAGAGACATTGTTTTCTAATCTTGTGGGTTTTAGAGTTAAGAAGATTTTACCAAATTTGTAGTGCAATGTAGTAAAATGTATCCTGTAGTAAAATGCATATACTTAACTTATGTTGTCATATTTTTAACTTGGATTTTGACAAATTAAATATAAAAATCTGTATGCGATTGCTGTATCCATGTGAATTTATGAATTCAAAGGGACCATAACCAGCTGGAGTTCATTTGTAGACAACACATGTTATCACATGTAGAACATGTTAACCTCACTTCCACCCTCTTGTACACACATATAGCTGCAACTGTGTGTTTGTGTTGACATGTGGGTTCTTAACACTGATGGTGAACAGATGTTCATCCATCTACCGAGAAGAGGAGGGCAAAGATAAAGTGAGAGAAAAGACAAAATGTGATATTGAAATTGTCTACCATCTCATTGACTATGTTATGAGCTAAAATTTCCACTTATAAAAGCCGAAGGTGTGTGTGTGTGTGTGTGTGCGTGCGTGCGTGCGTGCGTGCGTGCGTGTGTGTGTCACGGGCATTTATATATGTGCATTAACACCAAAAAACACTAGTTATTTTTTCACATGAAGAGATTGTTTCCTCGTCCATCCTTTGATTGTTGGAATGTGCGTGTCTGTGTGTGTTTATATATCCAGTATATATATATTTATATATATTTATATATATATATATACAGTCAACCTTCGGTTTTCGAACATGATCCATTCCAGAAGGCTGTTCGAAAAGTGAGTTGTTCGAAATCCGAAACTATTTTTCCCATTATAATTAATGTAAATCCTTTTAATCCATTCCAAGTCTAAAAAACAACTTTTTCTAAGTTTTTTTTTACTATTAGAAATAGACACTGTGTTTTATTTTAATAAAAGATATCCTATCGAACTTTGAACATGAATGCGCTACGGAGGAAGCATCCTGGGCAGTTCGCTCGGCTCCCAAGTGAGTCGCGTTCAGGTACGTTCGGCTTCTTTCGGTTTGATCGAGAGCCGAATTTTGGTCGAGTTCAGAGACGTAAAATTCTCGGATTTTCTGGTCGAAAACCGATTTGGTCGAGAACAGAAGCGTTCGAAAACCGAGGTTTGACTGTATATATATATATATATATATATATATATATATATATATATATACACACACACACACACTGTATATAAAGAGAGAGAGATACAGTATATCGATACTGTAGATAGATAATATAAATAATTTCCCTCTCATCCTTCTAGGGTGGTATTTGTGTGTCATCCTCAAGCTCAGGTCCTCTACCCGAGGCCTGGGGGTCTGAGGGTTCTGTGCAGTATCTAAGGACTTCGCTTTTCTGGACTGAGGCTTCAAATGTTGTTCCAAGAACCTGCTGGAGCCACTTTTCCAGTTTGGGGGTCACTGCCCCAAGTGCTCCTACCATGGGGACCACGTTGACCTAAATTGTTTCTGTAAAACACCACCAAAACTTCAGTCCAAATCAAACATCCAATCTTTGGTCCAACAAAGAAAAGAAAACATTTTCTATGAAGAGTCTGGCTTTGTTTGTTTACAATGTAGAAGCTGTAGTCTTGGACCGTCAGACCAATTCCAGGAAGTTGGATCAAATCGCCAATAACCAATGAACAGAAGACCGGAACTCATAGGGAGAGACTGAGGTACTATATGGTCCTATGAAGAAATCAAGAATCAATCATTCATCTTCTAATCTCCTTTGTCCGCTTTTGTGGGTCATGGGGGTTACTGAAGCTTATCCCAGCTAACTTACTGGCAAGAGGTGGAGGACACTCCAAAAGTGGTGCCGGTACACTGTGTAGCCACACAAAAGACAATCATTCACACACACACACACACACACACACACACACACACACACACACACACACACACACACACACACACACACACACACACACACACACACACACACACACACACACACACACACACACACACACACACCTATTCACAATTCTTGAATGATCAGTTCATCTGAAGTGCATATTTTTTTGAGGTGGGAGGAAGCAGGAGAACCCAGAGAGAACCCACGCAGACTCACACAGAAAGGATTCAAATCTGAATCTTCTAGCTGTGAGGCGACAGCATTACCCACTGCGCCCCAGCCTAAATCTGGAATCAATGATACAAAATGCTGAAAAGTTAAACAAGAGACAGGAGAGAGGTTATGGGAAGGAGGAGAGCAATGACACCTGAATGCTCAGAAACTATAGAAAAGTTTATATAGACGTTTATTGTTCTTAGAACAACTGGTGGGTCTGCATTCTGTACAAACCGTTAACAGGAAGACACAGCACTCATAGATAAAAATAACAACACATAGGCATGTCAAATTAATTTCTTACATACACATGGAAAGTTACATGTGCTTCTAACAATCCTGCGAAGGAACAACCCGGTTGACTGTTTCTTGGTCAGTCTGCATTGTTTTTCTTGACTCTCTAGTTCAACTATTGGCTGGGAATTGCAAGCCCAGTCTACTAGGGTAAATGTGTTTTCCTTCTACCTCAATGAAACAATGAATGAAACGACATGTCAACCAACATGGCCCGACAAGTAAATGGCATTCAGAATTTCAGATAATCAAATTCTATAAAATATATTTCCTAGTTATATAAGTAGAGAAATCTGAACCCAGGCTTGCTGTCAAAGATTAGCAACCTCAGTAATCCCCGTCAGGGTTTAGGTGAGGCTTCCACCGAGCAGTCAGATAAGAAACCTCACAATTCTTGCATAATCACCTGATTGTAATATTTGAGCTGACCACAATTATTATACATGGTCGCTGAAATCTCATACTTCAATTTATAGAAATTCAGGTGAAAGAAATGAAACAAAATGTATGTGACAGTGTGGTTTTGGGTATTACCGTACTGTGTGTGTGTGTGGGGTGGGGAGACTGGGAATGGTGTTGGGGAGAAAGAGCTAAGTTTATGTTAAATAAAGGCTGTTACCAGCATCATTTATTACAGTCATCACAGAGAGAACCTACACAGAAAGAGGGGTTAACTGCTGTCTTCCGTCATTCTTTTACATTGTTATGTGCTGTTTGATGTTGGAATTGTGCTTGTTGAAGATGCCATCTACTACTGTTTATTCTGCTGTTAGTGGAAAATTTGATAGCTTTTTGAACAGCTGTTCATTTTTGGGGGCTGCATGAGTTCAATGACCATCCTCTTAACATTATGGGTTGTTTAGTTGCTAAACATTTGATTTGAAGCCAAATGAGAGTCCATGGGGAGCTAACTGGTAGAGCGGGCGGTAGAGCGGGTCGTCCAATGCTCCAAGATCGGTGTTTCGATTCCCGCTCCCGCCCCCAAAAAACACCTGAAGTGTCAGCTGTCAGTGTGAGGTGTCAACTCCCTTGTGGAGCACTGCCGAGGCGGCCTTGAGCAAGGCGCTGCCCCCTCCTACAAGCTGCTCATTAGGGCGCACCAAGCAGGAGCTGCCCGCCACTCTACCTCTCACTTCATGCGTACAGGTCCCTTGTGTGTGACTGTGTGTCCAGAGCCTGTACACACTAATATATATGCATGTTACAAACACTGGAGTGTGCCACTAATTTCCCTTGGGGGATTACGGTAATTGAGTATATAAAATTTAAAAAAAATTAAAATATTGTTGAAGGCAATTTATTGTATTTACATGAAGATGTTAGTGGTCAAAAGTGCAAATAAAATAGAAATTTAAGAAAAAACTGACAGATCCACCACACCACCCTATTCATCAAATAGACAGAGTCCCGTGGCTACAGATCCAACCTGGAAACTGGCTACTTCTAAAGCTCTAGCTCAAAAGTTAAATCATATTTGTGCTGATGAATGGTTCTCCTTCATGACACAAAATGTGCATTATTACATTGTCAGACCTGTTAGACTAATGTTATGTAAAATCAACAGAATTCCATCAATGTGACAGGTCAGACTTGCCTCTTTTACAGAGAATGGGTTTGTTAGTTTCAGCTCCTTTACTGTATATACTCCTACATAAAGGAGCTGCTAATCTGCCTGACTATACCCGTGGTCCAGCTC